>NC_141074.1:26269923-26869923 GCF_041138505.1 Cibotium barometz | reverse complement strand
GTTGAGAGAAAAAACAGGTCACTTGAGTCAAGCTTTGCCACATGCATTTTGGCTTGAGGCTGTCATGTGTGCTGCATATGTACTCAACAGGTGTCCCACTAAGGCCTTGCAGTCTGTTACTCCATACAAAGATTGGCATGGCAGGAAGCCTTCTATTGGTCACTTGCGTGTCTTTGGTTGCTTGGCCTATGCTTTAGTGCCTGTGCAACAACGTAGAAAATTGGATGATAAGGCTGTCAAATGCATTTTTGTTGGTTACAGTGTTTAGAGCAAGGGGGGTTACAGATTGTATCATTTGCAATCAAAGCGTATCTTGATTAGTCGAGATGTTGTTTTTGTGGAAGATGCTATGTAGTCTTTGTTATCATGTACCAAAGAGACAGGTGTGAGCTCGCAGGATGTATTTGATACGTTGTTGCCTCTGTTTACAGGTGGGAATTCAAATGTAAGTCCTAATGAGGTAAATATTCAGCCTATGCAGATTTCAAACGATATCATAGATCAGCCTATTTCTGATGCAGATTTACAGGATGTAATTTATGAGGATAGGGCTGAAAATGACCAGGCTAGAGTTATGCCTAAATGGCTGGAGCAAACCTTGCGTGATAGTAAAATTGATGCACCTATGTCTAGTCATACTCGTTCAGGTTTTCAGCATGTCTCTTATGCATCAGATTGTTATGCTTTGGCTGTGTCTAGTATGTGTGAAAGATGAAGAACCTCTTTCATTTGATGAGGCACAAAAATCAAAAACTTGGTTGGCTGCAATGCAAAGTGAATATGATGCTATAATGAAGAATGGTACATGGTCTTTGTGTGATTTGCCTATTGGTAAAAAGGTCATTGGATGTAAGTGGGTTTTTAAGTTGAAACGAAAGCCAGATGGCAGTGTTGATCGCTATAAGGCTAGACTTGTTGCAAAGGGTTATGCTCAAGAAAAGGGCATTGATTTTGATGAGACCTTTGCTCCCACTTGTCGTATGACTACCAAGGATTACTAAACCAACAAGTCAATCATGGCTTGCCTAAAGCTTTGTGATCCTTAGTGTATCGCAGCCTCGTGGTTTTGTTCAAAGAGGGCAGGAAAACAAAGTGTGCAGGTTGAAAAAGGCTTTATATGGTTTAAAGCAAGCTCCACGAGCTTAGTATGAAAAGATACATGTATATTTGACTGCACATGGTTTTCATAATAGTCCAACATAAAGTACTTTGTATATTAAACGTGTCAGATTTGGGGCATTTGCATCATTATGTGATGGAGGTATTGCTTTGTGTCAGACAAAGTATATTGAGACATTGTTGCGGAGATTTGGCCTTGAAGACTGCAAGACTATTGCTACTTCAATGGAGACAGGTTTGAAGTTGAGTCTTCATGATGCTAGAGATCACTTTGATGTCACACTCTATCAAACAGTTGTTGGTTGTCTCATTTATGTATGCATTACGAGGCTGGACATTCAGTTTGCAGTCTCACAGGTGAGCAGGTTTATGCATAGCCCAGGGTCTCAGCATTGGAAGGCAGTTAAATGCATCTTTCGCTACTTGAGTGGCACCATACATCTTGGGCTATTTTATCCCAAGAAGAGATTGTTGCTGCCAGATTTACATGCTTTTTCGGGCTCAGATTGGGCTGGTTGCTATGACACAAGAGTGTCCACAAGTGGTTTTTGTTTCATGCTCGGTAGCTCATGCATATCTTGGTTGAGCAAGAAGCAACCTACTGTGGTCACTTCTAGTTGTGAAGCTAAGTACAGAGCAGTTTTCACAGCTACGGTTGAGTGTGTGTGGCTTAGACGGCTTATGGTGGCTAACTTGGGTGGTGGACAGGAGTCTCCCACCTCTATCTACACTGACAGTCAGAGCGCATTGGCAGTTGCGAGAAACCCAGTTTTTCACGCTCGTACAAAGCACATTGAGGTGCATTATCACTATGTCAGGGAGAGACTCTCAGCAAGAGAGATTAGCTTGGCCTATGTGCCAACACAGGACAACCTCACCGATCTTTTCACAAAGGCGCTTCCTCGTGAGAAGTTCGAAGCTTTCCGCAAAGCTTTGGGCTTGCTCCCCTTTATAGACTGATCTACTTCGGGCATGGAACTTTCCTATACATGAGTGCCAGCTCTCGTTCACACCATCACTCCCAAGGGGGATTTGTTGCCATATATATAGGCAGTGATGTGTGTGAACACACTTAGGACCGTCGGGGTACTTTTTTTCTCTTTAGGAGGTTTTTTCTCCCAGCTTGTATATATGCCCATTATTCTAGGGCTAACTTATCTTTGTACATTGACACAATCTAATACACTGTGTGTTGTGTGCATTCTTGCTTCTTCTTCTCTAAGCTTTGTGTGCTTTTCTGCAACCCTAATTCCAACATTGTTTGTATGTTAATAAGAGCTACCGCCATTATCTTACAACAAGGATTCAAGGTAGATACACCAAAAGGTCATACATTCAAGATATGAAGCAATGGTTTCCAAAGCTACAACTTGGACGAGTGCCCATAATGGTCTGATGGATTATTTAAGGCGATTCTCGTTTCAAGAGCGTTAGATAGCAAGTTAGAATGAAGTACCAAGTGATATACTTTATGGATATATTATGAGAATAGTCATTGTAATAGAATTAGGTCTCTTAGGAGCTTAAAGTGCTCGGTTGGCCATAGTTTAAGTGAGTGTCAACACTTATGGCCATGTATATAAATGAATTTCGCTCATAATACAACTACTCTCCCATTGTGCAATACAGTCTCGCTCATGTTAATCCTCTTGCTAATCTCTCTCTAATGCATGCTAGTGAGTGTGTGTGAGTGATGTGAGGTGAGAGGAGAGACGAGTATACGTAGTACAACGCGGCGTTATGACAAGGCTCGCGGGAGGTGCGGTGGAATTGGTTCTCAAGGAGTTGCAGAGCTTGGAGACCTCAAGGGTTACGAGCTTGGCCATTAGAAAGATCCTCACGCGACAGTTGTGGTTCACCCGGTAATCTCTTGTTGCATGTGTTTCAAGAGGTTAGGATGAGTCATAACATTTTGGGCACCGTTGTTGGGTGGGGAGTCATCCCTTGGCTTTTTCCATCGTTTTTCTCTAATCTACGCATTACCCATTTTCCATTGTCTTGATTAATGGTTTCTCATGAAAATGATGTGAATTTGATAGAGATTTGTGTGTGGTTTTGTGTAAATTAGTTCTCTTTTTTGTTTTGTAAAGAATACTTTTTGGCTTAATTTTTAGGTTAATTTGTTATTTTTGTTGTTGATAATGTTATTTTTAATGTTCATAGGACTTGCACATAGAGTGTATTAGGTTTAGTTTGCAGTCATTGCATCAAACAATGCAATAGAATGTAACTTTTAGTAAATGTTAGCTCTCTTTAGTGTTAAACATAGAACTAGAATCATTAATTTTAACTTAATTTGTGTTTTTTATTGAAATTGTATGCAATAAAGTGTTAGTAAAACGATTAGGAGTAGTTTAGTCATTGAATATATTTCTCAAAAACATCCAAAAACTCTTAAAAATGATTAATTTTTTTAATTGATTGATTTTATCATTAATGGTGATTAATTCACTTTAAAAAAATAAAAATAAAAAAGATATTATTCAGGGTCCAAATTGATCGTTTAAGTAGTTGAAATTAGTATTTTTGACTATTTTGAGAGCATTTAGATGCATCAAAACACCTAATTACATCAATTTTTTTATAAATTAAAGAAATTTGATCCTCTTTTGTTTAATTTTATCTTAAAAGAAGAGAGCAAAATTAAGAGTTTGATTAACTCCTTTTGGTAAGTAAAGGACCATCATTATCATTCGAGTACTTAGAGCCCAAAGTTACAAAAAGATGCCCATGGGAACCTTAATTGGACCATAATCCAAAAATTTCTGAAAATCTAGACCCTTAGGTTAAGGTCCTTTATACCCATTTCCAATAAATTCCAATTGCACATTGGAAAGTTCTTTTTGAATTTCTGTTTCAGGGGAATTCATTTTAATAATATGAGAAATTTTTTTATCTAAAAATATTCAAAATCTGAATATTCTCTCTAGAATATTTTCTCTCTATGTCAAAATAGACAGAGACAAGATCTTTTATATTTCTGAAGAGGGGATTGATTACAAGGGAAGATGCTGGACATCTTGAGAGGCTGGGGAGGAATCTTACACATTGGATCAGAATGGCAAGTTGAGTGCAGATTCAGGAGAGATCTTGGAGGATGGTATGTGAGGTCTACTTTGCATTGTGGACTATTCTATGAGACTGGGACAGAGATATGCGTACATGGGTACACAGATGCTGATTGAGCTGGTAGTATCTCAGATAGAAGATCTACCAGTGGCTTCATGTTTTCTTTGGGGAGTGCTGCTGTGACTTGGAGCAGCAAGAAGCAGCCTACGGTTGCTCTATCCAGTACAGAGGTCGAGTACAGAGGAGCTGCTATGGCAGCATGTGAGGTAGCTTGGTTGAGAAAGCTACTTGCAGATTTGGGTCTATCAGTTGGATAGACAAGTTGTCATTTTCTGTGACAACATTAGCAGTATACAGTTGGCCAAGAACCCAGTTTTTTATGCTCGCATGAAACATATAGAGATCCACTACCATTTCGTCAGAGAGAAGGTCTTAGCAGGAGACCTTGACCTTGTTTATGTCAACACCACACAGAGGATCAGGTAGCTGACATCTTCACCAAAGCATTGGATACAGAGAAGCTCCGCAGATTCAGGGCTTCGCTTGATGTACATGAGATGGAGTTAAGCTCGAGGGGGAGTGTTGAGATATTGATCTCATCGTGAGGCGGTGGACACTGATGATCCGCCTGGGGGATAGGCCCCACACTTACACCACTGGCATGGTTGGTGAGATCATGGGTGATATGCGGCCAGTGGGATGACAGGCTGTGTGACAGCCATTCTAGAGACTGGCATAGTTATAGCGCCAGCTCATTTAGTTGGGTTCACACTATAGATAACCCTCGTATGTATTGGTTGAGTACCTTTCATATTATGGGTACTCTTATCTTGTATATGGTGTGTTGAGTGTTGAGTGAAGAAGTAGATTTTCAGCCTCTCACCTTGTGTGTTCTCTATTAGGGTTTTGTAAGTGTGTGTGCTTGCAAGAGCTCAAGCTCTCTTCCCCCTGCATCTTTTCAAACTGGCACTCCCTAAGGTGAAACATTAGGTCTTACAACCCTTGTTCTAACAGCTGCCTAAGCTATTCCTTGAGTTCAATGGCTTCAGGGACTGGCATTTTGTACGTGCGTTGGGCTCTTGGCTAAGCTCCGGGGGTCAATTTTATCTCATGATCTACTTCTCGAATCGGAGGCATCTCAGTTAGCTCTGCTGGGAATAAATCATCATACTCACTTAACCATTCTTGTTCTTTAGCCTTTAACTTTGTGTCTACTGGATTCATTTTGACAACATAAATGAGCTGCTTCTTTCTAAGTCCTTTCAGTAACCTAGAATCTTTTACGAATTGCAGATTTGGGGATCTGGAAATTTCAGTTCCTTGAACTTTGTTCCCGTGAAGGTCACGGAAGGAAATGGTTCCATTATGACAGTGAATGTCAGCTTGATTTTTGTGAAGCCGATCCATTCCAAGGATTCCGTCAAGAACTCCCAAAGGTAAGACTCTGAGCTGGCAGTCAGTTACATTCCCATCTAGATTAAGCTGAATACGATCTGTCTCATGGTGAGTGAAAAGAATCTTCCCACTGGCCAATTCAACTTGCATAGGTTTCCCTGATTTCTGTTCTAAGACTAGCTTATGCAAGCATCGTGGGAAAATAAATGAATGAGTACTGTGCTGCCTGAATCAATCAACAGCCTAAATGGCTTACCCCTGGAGTATGGATGACAGAGAATTGACAATTCGACCCTTGGTTTTCAATTGCGGCATAAATCTAACCTCTTTCCTCTTCCACTACTTCTGCTATCGCAACTGCTCTGGCTGCTGCTGCAGATTGGGGCGGAACTCTTTCTCTTTGGTTACACCAGTTCTGGGAGGGAGTTTTGAGATTACTCTGAACATAGGCAAATGGCTGAGCTGGAGTCCTCCTGGGATTACCCTGATTTTGGCGAGATTGACATGGCAGGAGTCGGGCAGTCTTTAAGCTCGTGACCGAAACCCTAACACCCAAAACACTTGTTCTCACTGCTAAGCTCATCCCTCTGAATCCTTGAAAAAGGTGGGGCTCTTGAGAACGTGTTCTAAGGGAAGGGTCTTCCTTCACTTCTGAATCTCCTAGCATCTTGATTCTGATTAGGACCTTGCTGCCTCTTTGGGGGTGGAAAGTTTGAAACACTTCCCGGGATTTGGAACCTTTTAAAGTTTGAGGATGCAGGCTTTGGCGGGACCTTAACAACAAATGCTTCGCCAAAGTCCTTTACCATTTTGACAGCTTCTGCTACCCATTGAGACTCGTTTGGCATTTTTCACTAAAGTATCCAATGGCTCGTTCATCCCTCGAATGAATCCGGCCATCTGCTGCTCTTCATCCAAAAGTGGAGAATATTTGAGGAGAAGGGCAAATGCCTTATGGTATTCTTCAATTGTTCGACTATCCTACTTCAATTCTAAGAACTCATTCATTTTGGTTTCCAGGAAGCCCGAAGGACAGAACCTCTTCATGAGGTAAGCTTTAAGATCTGACCAGGTCTGGGTATTTCGGTCGAGATGGTTTGTCTCGCAATGGTTCCTCCATGCGACCCTGGCTGTTTCCACAATTTTCAATCTAGCGAGAGCCATCTTGCTCTTCTCGTTATAACCAGTTAGATCAAAATACTCTTCCATTGCCTCGATCCATTTTTCCACTATTTCTCCTAACTATTCCCCTTCACCCTTGAAGGGATCAGATTGGGATCGGTGCAGGGCTTTATGAATGTCCTTCATCATCGGTAAGAGGATCCGACTGCCTACCACGGCCCGCGCGCCTCATGATTCTGACAAAATGAGATTTTTGTCAACTTAACTTTGTCATCAGATTTATGACTATTTAATTTTTGAGATTTATTTCTTAAACAAATAAATATTCCATCATATTTCTTAAAAACAAGATTCACTCTGATAATTTTATTAACCAATATTCACAACCACGAAATCAATTTGGAATCTTTCGCAAAATATCATTTATTATCAAAAGTTTTTGATATATACATAGAGCGTCTCGGCTCCAAAAGTCACTGCCTCAATCGCGTACGCATAAAAAGGCGATACTGCGATAGAGACATGCTATGATATACACAATTCATCATTGATAATGGTGCTGTATTCTCCTAGGAATAAAACAGCTAAGAAGTCTAAAAATTCGACAAGAAATTCTAAAATTTCGGGGTGAATGATTATAGAGTTGGACATAATGAATAACTCCTAGCCTTATCAAGATCATAGCTAGCGAGATATTCTGTCTGAGTCTCTGACGTTGATTGGTATTGACGTTAATACTTCGCCCTCCAGAGAACCACATATGCTGACGTCGCTCTACTAGATCAGGAAAGTATAAATCTTCAAAGTGAGGATGAGCGAGCCTCACTCTGCTTTCTTGAGTTGTAGAGGAGTTGATGAGATTTTCGAAGGCAAATGCGATTATATCCTGACTTTGGGAGAGTCCAGGAATGCTAGACAGATTTGGGGTATCCATCTAAAAATCCAGTTCAATTTATGAGCCTCCTGAACTCTGGGAGAGTCCAAGACAGATTTGGGGTATCCATCTAAAAATCCAGTTCAATTTATGAGTTTTCAATTTATGAATTCATTTCAAACATAATCTTAGCGAGTGAAAACATTATTTCCCAGGTTTACTTTAAAATTTTAGGCAATTTCTGCTGCTCTTTCATAAGTTTACAACAAGCTCTGATACCAGCTGTGAGATCCCTCTGCCCCCTCCGTGCACCAGATTCTCAGTTGCTAGCAGTGGAAGTAGTTTCCTCTTGGGCAGGGCAGGGTTTCCCACTCGGGGCCTCACTCACGAATGTCCAGTCACGAGACTAATCTGGTGGTCATTCTGAAATCGAAACCGAGAAATTTTCCTTGCCCAAAAAACGGGAACGATTCCATCTTTTTTATTTTCTTAACAAATTTTCTAACGCGATCAAGAGAACTAAACTATCCTTCACCTGATTAAACTAGATAGAAGGAAAACTATTATAGACTTAACTTGAAGAAATCAACGCTTTTTTTCTAACCGAAAGCTGTTGATCTAATCATTTGAGAAAGTCTTCAGGTTTTTATTTAACTACTCGAATTCTAAGCGTATTCCTATTATTTCAATTTCATTATTAATACTCCACTAATTCCAACCTAGCCCCATCCGGCCAATGGGTTAGCCACCACCCAACCACTGGAATTGATAGAACCAGACAATTACTCACCCGTCCATAATTGAATGCCTTTCTTAACTTTTGCTTTCGAATACAGATACGCACACTCCTCTTTAAAACTTTAACTTATAAAACAATCCATTGACAAATAGTTGGTTAACAGATGTCATAACTCAAAATTTTCATCCAGTCCCTTGTTTCTAAAAAAAAAACAGTATCACTTTGGACTCTCTGTTGTTGAGACCAGCTAGTCAACAAGATCCAATAACAGATTACAATAATCATTTCATCCATCATATATATCTTCCACGACATACGCATGGGTGTCCTAGGCACCGCAAGCTCGTGCATCGCCTGCTGGTCAGAACCCTCCAGGATCCTCCTTAGGTGTCTTGGCACTTCACTCAGGGACCGCTTCGTCAGCCCTTGTCCATCGTATCGAAAGCGCACCATTTACCGAGGCTGGTCAAGGCTTTGCCGCGTGAGTTGTCCTTTGAACACTCCGTGCCGACTGTTGCAACCGAACTTCCCTTAGAAAAACATATACCAAATGCTCCCTCTAGCATTTTGGCGCAAGACAACCCTTTAAGAAAACAGGGTTTCTATGCAAGTTTTCAGTTTGATTTTCTTTTAAATACAATGAGTATATCTTGAATCAATATCCCCAAAACTTGAATGAAATTTTAAATTTCATACCAAAATTCTTTGAATTCTGTAACCTTGATCCACATATCAATTCGAAGGGTCTCAAATTCAGATTTGACAGGAGTTTTGAGGATATTTTTCTAAACTGGTCACATCTTCTTTCCTCGAAACTGACGAAAGAGTTTGGTCTTGGTCATTGTTTGATTCAAGGTTTGAGTCTGATAAGATTTTTCTTGAACTATCTTTCTCGAAAAGGTTTGATTATTCAGTTACTATTTTACTGAATTTTTTTCTTTGAATATTCACTTAATTGATTTCTAAATTAGTTACAAATTCCAATGAGGAATAAATTCATCATTTATCTGAATATTTCAATCTCGATAGATTTCTTGAATTTTCTTTTTACAATCCGTGTGAGTATAAAACGATAGAAATTTCTCTCTTAGAGTATTTAATTATTCATTTATCAATTTCTCATAGAATTTAAACATAGAATTTAAGAAAATTCTAATTTTGATATAAAAATTCTTTATGCATCTGTTTATGCATAAAAATCAACTTCAATGAAAATAACACTAAAAAAAATATTTTTATGCATCTACTTATGCATAAAATCAATTTTAATAGGAATAACACTTTTAAAATAAAAATAATTTCTTTATGCATCTATTTATGCATAAAATCAATTTTAATAGGAATAACACGTTTAAAATAAAAAGAATTTCTTTATACATCTATTCATGCATGAAAATTAATTTTTACAAGAATAACGCTTTTATAATAAAAATTTTCTTTATGCATCTTTCAATGCATAAAAATCAATTTTAATGAGAATAACACTTTTATAATAAATAAAAAATTTTCATTATGCATCTTTCTAAAGCATAGAAATTAAATTTAATAAGAATAACACTTTTATAATTAAAAAAATTTCATTATGCGTCTTTCTAAGCATAGAAATTAAATTTAATAAGAATAACACTTTTATAATATTAAAAATTTTTCATTATGCATCTTTCTATGCATAGAAATTAAATTTAATGAGAATAACACTTTTATAATAAAAAAATTTTCATTATGCATCTTTCTATACATAGAAATTAAATTTAATGAGAATAACACTTTTATAATTAAAAAAATTCCATTATACATCTTTCTATGCATAGAAATTAAACTTAATGAGAATAACACTTTTAGAATTAAAAAATCCATTATGCATCTTTTTATGCATAGAAATTAAATTTAATGAAAATGACACTTTATAATTAAAAAAATTCCATTATGCATCTTTCTATGCATAGAAATCAATTTTAATAATTAATGTCAATGATAATTATGCATATGGAGTAATTAGAATACTCTATAAGATGCAAAAATAGTAGAAATTACTATTTTAAAATAACATAAAAATTAACTTTCTTTTCTACAAAATTATGAAAAATTTTGTCATAACCTCCTTTGTATGGCTGACCATTTTTCATTTTTATCATTCTTTAATTGACTTAAATTAATCCAAATTAGATGTATAGGACTCTAATCTACACAATTTTTAAAATTCAAGAGAGTAAACAATAAGAAAAGTTTAATTAATCTTTTAGTTAATCTTTCTAGAATTAAGAAAGGCTGGAATGTAAAGAAGAGAAGGGGATGGCCTTTTTCTCAAAGGCATAGCATTTGAATTTAATTCAATCAACAGTAAAACATGGAAATCAAGAAAACCATAGATTTAAAAATTAAACAAGTTAGAAAAATTAGCTTACATGGAGCTTGTAAGCTTTCCTTTGGCTTGAGAGATTAAGGGTTCTACTCTTGTTTGAAGCAAGAGTGGCCACCAATTCACTTTGGAGAGGATTAGGCCAAAACAATTGAATTATCAAGAAATTCAATGTAGATGGCTCAGGACAGGAGAAGAGTAACAGTGCCTAAACACCATTAAGCTTTTACAAAGGGGAAGGCTTCTATTTATAGGAAAAACTGAGCCTTAAACCAAGAAAACTGATTCTAGAATTTTCCAGATCAGTTTGGTCAATTTTTGACCATTTTTGGGTCAGCTCAGCTTACTTTTTGGATCTAGTTTTGAAATAGGAGAGACGAGAGATGAAATATCTCATTTAATTGATTTAAAATTGGAAAGTAATGATGAGAAAAAGGCACCTACTTCATGAGGGGAGATCCCCACTCTGAGGTGTCAAAATTTATTTTTTTAAATCTTTTCTTTGTTCCTTAGTCCACTCTTCATCTTATGTGAGAATTCACTTATTTTTTAGGGGTTTTTCTTTTATTCTTTAATTTTTCTTCTGCCTACATTTGGATTAATCTTATTGGTCCATAAGAACCTTAATCCAAAAATTTTAGAAAATCTGGATTCTTAGGCTAAGGTCTTTTGTGCAGATTATAATTTATTTCTAATGCACCTTAGGAATTTCTTTTTAAACTTCTGTTTCGGAGAAATTTATTTTTATAAGAAAGGATATTTTTCCATCCAAAAATATCTAAAAACTGAATTATCTCTTTCTAGAATATTTTCTCTCTCTAGGCCAAAACAGGCAGAAACAAGATCTTTTATTATTCTGAAAAGGGGATTGATTACAAGGACAGAAACTGGATATATTGAGAGACTAGGGAGAAATCTTACATCCTCTCCCACTTGAAAAACGTGAGATGTCCTCATCTCGCAAACTGGGGGTAATCCCACATCAGTTCGGTTTCTTTCTCACAGGTGGCGTTGTGAGATCCCACTGCCCCCTCCGTGCAACCGGATTCCCGGTGGTAGCGGAAGCAGCTCCCTCTTGCGCAGGGCAGGGTTTCCCACTCGGGGCCTCGTCCTCGAATGTCCGAGCACGAGACTAAGCTGGTGGTCATTCCGAAAATCGAAACCGAGAAAATTTTCCATGCCCGAAAAAATGAGACGATTTCACCTTTTTGAATTTCTTAACGAATTCTCTAACAGGGTGGTCAAGAGACTAAACTAACCTTCATCTGAATAAACCAGATAGAAGGAAAACTATTACAGACTTAACTTGAAAAAAAAACGCTTTTTTTCTAATTGAATCAGGCACAGCCATTGATCTATTCATTTGAGAAGTCTTCAGGCTTTTATTTAACTACTCGAGTTCTAAACATATTTTTATTAAACAATTTTATTATTAAAACTCTATTGATTCTAACCTAGCCCCATCCGGCCCATGGGTTAGCCACCGCCCAACCACTGGAATTGGTAGAACTAGATAATTACTCACCCACCCATAATTGAATGCCTTTCTTAACTTTAGCTTTAGAAAACAGATACGCACACACTCCTCTTTAAATTTGAACTTATAAAATGATCCATTGAACAAACAACTATTGATTACAAATATCATAACTCAAAATTTCCATCCAGTTCCTTGTTTCTCAAAAACAAGTATCACTCTGGACTCTCCGTTTCGAGACCAGCTGGTCCGCCAACAAGATCCAGTAACAGATTACAATAATTTTTTCATCATCATACATATATCTTCCATGACATACGCATGGGTGTCCTAAGCACCACGAGCCCGTGCATCGCCTGGTCAGAACCCTCCAGGATCCTCCTTAGGTGTCTTGGCACTTCACTCAAGGACCGCTTCGTCGGCCCTCGCCCATCGTACCGAAAGCACACCATTTTTCACCATACCAAGGCTGGTCAAGACCAGGGCAAGTTTTTGCCGCGTGAGCCGTCCTTTAAACACTCCCCACTAGTTTGTTACAACCGAAATTCCCTTAGAAAAACACATATACAAAATGCTCCCTTCAGCATTCAAGCGTAAGACAGTCCTCTAAGAAAACAACGTTTTTATGCAAGTTTTCAATTTTGATCTTCTTTTGAATACAATGAGTATATCTTAAATCCGTATCCAAGACTTCTAGATCGCAGGTCTGAATTCCAAACAGAATTCCTCGAATTTTGTAACCTTGATCCTTAAGATCAAATTCAAAGGGTCTCAACTTAGTTTTAGATTCGGTGGGTGATTTGAGTGTCTTTTTTTTGAACTGGTCACATCGTCTTTCCTTGAAACTGACGAAGGAGTTTGGTCTTGGTCATAGCCTAATTCAAGATTTGAGTCTGGTAAGGTTCTTCCTGAACTATCTTTCTCAAAAGGGCGATATTTCAATTACTATTTTTTTGAATTTCATTCATTGAATATTTGTTAACTGATTTCTAAACTAATCACAAAATCTTATGAAGAATAAATTAATCATTTATGTGAAATTCTGACTTCGATAGTCTTTCTTTCTGAGTTTTCTCATTACCATCCGAGTGAATATAAAACTATAGGATTTTTCTCTCATAGAGTATTTACTTATTCACTTATCAATTATTCATGGAAATTAAACATAGAATTAAAGAGAACCCTAATTTTTATATAAAAATCATTTATGCATCACTTTATGCATAAAAATCAATATAGGTGAAAGTAACATTTTTATAATTTAAAAAATCTTTTATGCATCATTTTATGGATAAAAATCAATTTTGATGAAATTAACACTTTTATAATAAAAAAATTCTTTTATGCATAAAAATCAATTTTAATAAAAGTAACACTTTTATAATAAAAAAATTCTTTTTTTGCATCATTTTATGCGTAACAATCAATATTGATGAAAGTAACACTTTAATAATAAAAAAATCTTTTATGCATCACTTTATGCATAAAAATCAATTTTGCTGAAAGTAACACTTTTATAATTAAAAAAATTTTACATCATTTTATGCATAAAAATCAATATTGATGAAAGTAACACTTTTATAATTAAAAAAATTCTTTTATGCATAAAAATCAATTTTGATGAAAGTAACTATTTTATAATAAAAGAAATTCTTTTATGCATCACTTTATGCATAAAAATCAATTTTGATGAAAGTAACACTTTTATAATAAAAAAATTCTTTTATGCATCATTTTATGCATAAAAATCAATATTGATGAAAGTAACACTTTTATAATATAAAAAAATCTTTTATCCATCATTTTATGCATAAAATCAATATTGATGAAAGTAACACTTTTATAATAAAAATATTTTCAATATGCATCTTTTTATGCATAGAATTTAAATCTAATAAAAATCACACTTTTATAATAATTGGGAATAGGATACTTATTCTTAACTATGAGCTGATTGAGACCTCTATAATCCACACAGAGTCTTAACGTTCCATCCTTCTTTTTCTGAAAGAGAACTAACGCTCCCCAAGGTGAAACACAAGGTCTTACAAACCCTTGTTCTAACAGCTGCCTAAGCTATTCCTTGAGTTCAATGGCTTCAGGGACTGGCATTTTATACGTGCGCTGGGCTCCGGTGGTGGCTGAGCATCGGGGGTCAATTCTATCTCATGATCTACTTCCCGAATCGGAGGCATCTCAGTTAGCTCTGCTGGGAATAAATCATCATACTCACTTAACCATTCTGGTTCTTTAGCCTTTAACTTTATGTCTACCGGATTCATTTTGACAACATAAATGAGCTGCTTCTTTCTAAGTCCTTTCAGTAACCTAGAAGCTTTTACTAATTGTAGATCTGGGGATCCAAAAATTCCAGTTCCTTGAACTTTGTTCCCGTAAAGGTCATGGAAGGAAATGGTTCCATTATGACAGTGAATGTCAGCTTGATTTTTGTGAAGCCAATTCATTCCAAGGATTCCGTCAAAAACTCCCAAAGGTAAGACTCTGAACTGGCAGCTAGTTACATTCCCATCTAGATTAAACTGAATACGATCTGTCTCATGTGGTGAGTACTCGAATTCTAAGCGTATTCCTATTATTTCAATTTCATTATTAATACTCCACTGATTCTAGCCTAGCCCCATCCGGCCCATGGGTTACACCACCCAACCACTTGAATCGGTAGAACCAGACAATTACTCACCCACCCATAATTGAATGCCTTTCTTAACTTTTGCTTTCGAATACAGATACGCATACACTCCTCTTTAAAACTTTAACTTATAAAACAATCCATTGACAAATAGTTATTGGTTACAGATGTCATAATAACAACTCAAAATTTCCATCCAGTCCCTTGTTTCTTAAAAAAAACAGTATCACTTTGGACTCTCCGTTGAGACCAGATGGTCAGTAGCAACAACGAGATCCAGTATCACTTTGGACTCTCCGTTGAGACCAGCTGGTCAGTAGTAGCAATGAGATCCAGTATCACTTTGGACTCTCCGTTTTGAGACCAGCTGGTCAGTAGCTACGAGATCCAATAACAGATTGCAATAATCATTTCATCCATCATACATATCTTCCATGACATACGCATGGGTGTCCTAGGCACCGCGAGCCCGTGCATCGCCTGGTCAGAACCCTCCAAGATCCTCCTTAGGTGTCTTGGCACTTCACTCAGGGACCGCTTCGTCGCGGCCCTCGTCAAGGATTTAATATTCATGTGATCACAAGTTTTTTCTTGTTAATAACACATGTGAACATGTTAATAACATGTTTACATGATTACACGACCATATGAGACCAATATTGCCAAAACAAATCATCAATATGAAGTGCAAACCCCCAATGGCAATATAGGCATATATGTAGCTTCCATGAGAATGACAAGAATACTCAATTCTTGTTTAGGACTTGAATTGAGGGTAATCCCATGTAGACTAATTACTCACCGTTGCACTAATCCATGCAGACCCAGTCTGTGCTACTACATTGCGCATTACAGCCCTTCATGTGAAGGCATCATGGAGAAATACACCATTGAAGAGCCATTTAATTGGAAGCATGCATTTGAGACTTCCTTTAGATCAACAGCAATCTTAGATATGGATTCGTTGGTCCACGATATGCACTACTGAGGTAATAAGTTCATGTAGACTCAATTTGTGCTACTACATTACATTGCGCATTACAGCCCTTCACATCAAAGGATCACTCTCACTCTGTAGCCAACAAGCATTGAAGAGTTGAAAGAAGTGAAACCAAGCCAGCAAGAGGTGAAGGCAACAATAGGCTGCTTATCTATAACAAAAATGTGAATGGGCAAGAGTAGGCTTAGTTTCACATATTCAAGCCTATGTTTGTATGCATTGATATGGTGGGAGAGTGGAGGTAGATCAGAAAACTGGTTATTGCTTTCGTAGGCATTGTTTATGGTGACTGTTGGAAGGAGCCCCTTGGGGATTTATTACTTGACAGCTGTTTACACACAGGTAATGTCTTATCTGCATGTGGGTAGTGTGGGTGTGTGAGTACTCGTGCGGGCAGCCGCCCACACAGTCGCAGTGCGCGGCTAGATGTGGGTGGTCTACCACACGAGAGATGCGTGTGTGTGTAAGGCCATTCTTCGGAATGGCGCTTATCATGGGACACATGGTCGGTAACGCGATCGAGTTGTGTCCTATGGTAAGTATGGCACGTTGTAATGGTACTAGTCGGTAACGCGGCAAGCATAGTATCATTATGACGATATCACCTTCCCTTCCCTTTATCAAATGCGGGCATATGGTCGGTAACGCGGCTAATTTATGTCTGTATCCAATTCCTATTCCCATAGATTCGGGCGACACCTTGTTGGTAACGCAGCAAAATGGTGTCGTTCGCTAGTGCATATGCTTTGATTGCATATTGCGGCATTTGATCGATAACGCGGTCAAAAAATATCGTAAATTTGTTTGGTTTGCCGGTAACGCGACCTGTGTTGTTTTTATTGCGTGTGATACATGCGATACTTGGTCGGTAATGCGGCCTGAGTATCACATGGGTCATAGTTTCATTTCATGAAATAGTAAAATCAAAGTAACAAAGTAATAACCGAAATAACACTAAAAAATAGATGATATTCTCTCTCTCATCCTCTCTCTATATCTAAAGATATTTGCTAGATTTGCGACGATGGCCACCATGCTCTCCACCGAAGAGCGAAAGATCATCTTGCGACGAGCCATTCGCACAGAGGCAGTTATCATAGTGTCACGATGTTCAAAAGAAGCTGTCAGAAGGACTAATGAGTCAGATATCCTCATGAGAGACCTCGTCATGCAGATCTGGGAAAATGCACAGCGTCGTCTCAGATGTGAAGGCAACGCTGAATTGTGTGAAAGAAGGAAGTTAGCCGACTTTGACTACCAGCACAGGATACACACTATCTTGGGGAGTATGCGTTCGGCATACGAGAATCTCAGAGATGCCGCACAACCTTCTGCGGACTTACACCGTCTACAACTGTGGGACGCAACATGGAACGAGCAAAAGGTGAAGAGCAAACGTATGAGAGTTCTTTCTACAGACACACTTCCCAAAAGAGTGTGCATCGCCCAAGATATAGTCGTTGCACCGTCTGGACAATCGGGGATGTGACAAGGACAGGCACAATCATGCGTACCATTTTCAACGAGCGATGTACACACCTTATCGATGTTCCGCACGAGGCCTTGATCGAGGGGCAAACAATAGGGTCATGAGCTTTTGGCACAGTGAAGGAGTATAAGGTCCAGGGCATCTCATTTCTTCCAGAGCACGTTACTTTTTGCGGAAAGCTTTACAAGGGAGAAGGCTCAAGATTTGAGAGCTTTCAAGGCATGCAAGTTCTACACCCGTCCATCGTGCGATGCATAGCCTTCACCAAGGAATCGTCGTGGATCACTATTTTTCCGTTATATAACGGTGGCTCGCTGGGTGACACACTTGCTGGGTGACACGCTCTTGAAGGTTTCTTTCAGATACAGTTTCTTCTATCTCAAGGCTAGTGCACAACGTAGGTCCAATGTCAAAGTGCTCGTTTTCTACATCATCACAATCGTACATCCATCTGGGCATATCTTCTTCATATTCTTTGCTTTCAATGTGTCGCAGGATTTTTTCATTGCAATACATGTAAACAAGTTTATCAGCTCGGTCTGTAAGAAGTCAATTGGGAATAGTGCTGTGAATATATTTGTACATGCTCCAGTTTCTTTCTGAGCCGGAGTTCAAAGAACACTGGCCTAGAACCTTCATCACAAGGTTGCGCAATAAAGCATAATGTTCACCACCATTCATCATCCACCACTTCCATGCAGGTTGCTCTTTAGCCATTTGTTGAACAAGGGAGTTGGAAAATAGACCTTCTTTCAATCGAAAACAGGACATCTCTTTTATACATTTTACACGATCATCAACATTGTCATAAAAAGTGTTAACCACTGTGTAGAAATCTTGAACCACCTCAACGTTAGACATCAAATCCATATTCCAGTATTCAGGATCTAGCATATAAGCAGCACTGTGTAATGGTGTATGCGCTCCAATCCATCTGGCATGGAAGTACTTCAATAGGACTTTTCTTTATCGACTGGAGAATGGTATACGCCAATGCTTTTCAACCACCGAATGCTCTATTGATCAAGATTTCGTATCGCATACATAACAGGCATCATTAAGTGGTACGCATTCATTACACTGTTCCACCAGGTTTTCTTCGTGAGCGCCGTCTTTAAGACTTTGATTTTCTCTTTCACTCTTTCAGTCTGAGTGCTCTCCCAATCATGAAATGCCATACATGTAAATGTTTCACAAACTGCATCTTTGTTTCGAAGAAGAGACTCGAAAAAAGTATAGAAGTGAGTACAAAATCTGGTCTCTGCAGGAAGCTTTAACATAACTAACATGCGAGGCTGAAAAATATCTAACACTCTCTGTCTCTTGAGCATAAATCTCACAAGATTGCGAATAGTATCGAGACGATTGAGGCAAACCATTTGGTATCATCACTTTTATACCAATCTTTCAATACAAGATTCAAACTATGAGTATTGCAGCCAGACGGGAAAACATGTAGATATTGCCGCTTTAAGATTTTGGATGCATTCTTGCAATTTTTTGCATTGTCCATAACAATTTGGACTACATTTTTGGCACCCACTTCTTCTATCACAGAGGCAATGATACCAGCAATATACGCCCTAGATTTTATTGCACCAGTCGAATCCACGGCATGCATAAAAGTCTCACTCTAGGTGAAACATCCATTATATTAATTAATGGTTTTCTTTGTACATTGGACCATCCATCGTTGACTATACTACATCCAGAAAGCTCTATGTTGCTAAGAATTATTCTATGTACACGTTCTTTCACTTGAGCATAGCATTTCTCCAATAAATCATTTCGCATAGCATGATACGAAGGCAGTGAAACTCCTGATCCAAATTCGCCGATTTTCTTCCATGCTCTCTTTCAATGCTCACTCTCCACCATCACCATAGCACTCCCTGAAAAGTAGATCGCTTCAGTAAGGGCGAGCTATGCATCATCGAGCAGACCATTCCGTAATCTTTCCTGCAATGAAGTTTGATGCATGGGTATGTTAAAGTGACGCTTGCAAGAAGATGCATTGGGTAGATTACTTTCTGGTTGCACATTAAAGTTTGGAGTACAAGCCGGCGATGCTTCCAGAGTTTGATGATTAGGACAACAATGTTCTTCCTGCCTCGATACATTGGCAGTAGATGAGAACAATTTCCTTGCGCCTTTCTTCTTAATCGAGGTACCCCACTCTATCCCAGGTGCCTTTTTTTTCTGCTCTTCTGAATTTGGGCTCTATTAGAAGTATCACTAGGTCCAACATTTTCTTCCATCTCAAATAACCTATTCAAGCAAGCATACAATAATGAATACACAAACGAAGTAACAACAAAGCCACTCACATATTACAAAACATACATCACCACAGAAACATAGAAGCCTTAAAAAACTAAGTAAAATGTAGCCAAGCAAAAATCTGAAACTAGTTTGAATCTATTTTGACAAAAATAAAAGATCATCATATATGTTGATCGTCATATATGTTGTTTATTGTTTTTATTTTAAAAGAGAAAGACATCCATGACGATTCATGCTAACTGCAAAGGATGACTGAAAGTTTTTTGCCTATAGGAATTTTATTTTTCACTTACAAAACCGTAGATATTAATTTTTGCTAGACTTTTAGTGTCACGACGACAAGACAAGACGAATGCATAAATGTGTATTCTAAGATTAAGATACATGTAATTGACAGCATGCATACAATGCACATTGCACCCCCGATGAAGGATGTCTTTCATACCCAATTAAGGATACTTTAAACAAATCAAAGATCTATGATTGCCCAATACTCTAGTATAGGACAAAAGACCTTCTCTAAGACTCTAACATTGACAAAGCAAATCAAAGATCTATGTTTGCCCAACACTCTAGTATAGGACAATAGACCCTTGTCTAATAAAGACTATATCAAATATCAAGAACCAATACAAGCCCCTAAGGAGGTCCATCAAACCATTTATAGAGCAGAATAAGATAGACTACCTGCGCTGCTCGAACGCAAAGTTGAAGTGACTCCAACTTTGTCCCTGAATCTCCACGAGTATTAGCTATGAACCACACTCTGCCCCCACAATTCAAAGAATTGAGGACTAGTGGCTCAGTAGCCTTAGGAGTGCCAACAAGGAAAGATAATAGCCCCTAAGATAAGGACGTTCTTCCCTAGAGGACGCTCCCAGCCAACCGAGAGCTCTATAAGCACTTCAAGGAAAGATGTGACGCCCCCAAAACAAGGACAATCTTCCCAAAAAGCCGACTGAGGGTGTCATTAATAAGAAATATGCCTTTTATTGACATTCTAGAACATGTGATCACAACATATATTCACAAGACTTGATCTCTTACCGGGGCCAAAACTTACTATTCCTGTAAACCCGTCGGGATTCTTTGTTTCTCGACGGGGCCCGTCGAGAAACAAAGAATCCTGACGGGTTTACAGGAATAGTAAGTTTTGGCCCCGGTAAGAGATCAAGTCTTGTGAATATATGTTGTGATCACATGTTCTAGAATGTTAATAACACATTTTGTTAACGTGATCACAAATTTGTGAACACGTTTATGAAATCCCTGACCCTCGTCCACCATCGTACACCGGAAGCGCACCATTTTAACCGTACCAAGGCTGGTCAAGACCTGGGTAGGCTATGCCGCGTGACTTGTCCTTTGAATACTCCCTGCCAGTTGTTGCAACCGAACTGCCCTTAGAAAAACATATACCAAATGCTCCCTCCCCAGCATTCTGGCATAAGACAACCCTTTAAGAAAACAAGATTTCTATGCAAGTTTTTAGTTTGATTTTCTTTTGAATACAATGAGTATCTTGAATCAGTATCCCCAAAACTTCTTGAACGAAATTCTGAATTTCATACCAAAATTCCTCGAATTCTGTAACCTTGATCCACAGATCAATTCGAAGGGTCTCAAACTTAGTTTCAGATTTGGTGAAAGTTTTGAGGGTATTTTTCTAAATTGGTCACATCTTCTTTCTTCGAAACTAACGAAAGAGTTTGGTCTTGGCCATAGTCTGATTCAAGATTCGAGTCTAATAAGATTTTTCCTCAACTATCTTTCTCGAAAAGGTTTGATAATTGAGTTACTATTTTATTGAATTCCTTTCTTTGAATATTCACTTAACTGATTTCTAAATTAGTTACGAACTCCAATGAGGAATAAATTAATCATTTATCTGAATATTTTGATCTCGATAGATTTTCTTAATTTCCTTTTTACAATCCGTGAGTATAAAACAATAGAAATTTCTCTCTTAGAGTATTTAATTATTCATTTATCAATTTCTCATAGAATTTAAACATAAAATTTAAGAGCATTCTAATTTTAATATAAAAATTCTTTATGCATCTATTTATGCATAAAAATCAACTTCAATGGGAATAACACTAAAAAAAAAATCTTTTTATGCATCTATTTATGCATAAAATCAATTTTAATAAGAATAACACTTTTAAAATAAAAAGAGTTTCTTTGTGCATAAAATCAATTTTAATAGGAATAACACGTTTAAAATAAAAAGAATTTCTTTATGCATCTATTTATGCATAAAAATTAAATTTTACAAGAATAACACTTTTATAATAAAAAATTCTTTTATGCATCTTTCTATGCATTAAAAACAATTTTAATGAGAATAACACTTTTATAATAAAATAAAATTTTTTTATTATGCATCTTTCTAAGCATAGAAATTCAATTTAATGAGAATAACACTTTTATAATAATAAAAAATTTCATTATGCATCTTTCTAAGCATAGAAATTAAATTTAAAGAGTAACACTTTTATAATAAAAATAATTTTTATTATGCATCTTTCTATGCATAGAAATTAAATTTAATGAGAATATTACTTTTAAGATTAAAAAATTTCCATTATGCATCTTTCTATATGCATAGAAATTAAACTTAATGAGAATAACACTTTTATAATTAAAAAAATTTCATTATGCATCTTTTCATGCATAGAAATTAAATTTAATAAAAATAACGCTTTTATAATAAAAACATTTCCATTATGCATCTTTCTATACATAGAAATCAAATTTAATAATTAATGTCAATGATATCCATGCATATTCATAGGCGAATATGTACATAGAGTAATTAGAATATTTCTTTTAGATGCAAAAATGGTGGCAGTTTTACTGGCTGACCATTTTTTATTTTTTATCATTCTTTAATTGACTAGTTTAATTAATCTTTCTAGGATTAAGAAAGGCTAGAATGTAAAGAAGACAAGGAGGTGGCCTTTTCCTCAAACACATAGCATTTGAATTTAATTTAATCAATAATAAAACATAAAAATCAAGAACATCATAGATTTAAAAATTAAACAAGTTAGAAAAATTAGCTTACATGGAGCTTGTAAGCTTTTCTTTGGCTTGAGGGATTGAGGGTTCTACTCTTGTTTGAAGCAAGAGTGGCCACCAATTCACTTTGGAGAGGATTAGGCCAAAAACAATTGAATTATCAAGAAATTCAATGTAGATGGCTCAGGGCAGGAGTAAAGTAACAGTGCATAAACACCATTAATCTTTTACAAAGGGAGAGGCTTCTATTTATAGGAAAAAGTGAGCCTTAAACCAAGCAAACTGATTCTAGAATTTTCCAGATTAATTTGGTCAATTTTTGACCATTTTTTGGTCAATTCAGCTTACTTTTTGGATCTAGTTTTGAAATAGGAGAGACGAGAGATGAAATATCTCATTTAATTGATTTAAAATTGGAGAGTAATTATGAGAAAAAGGCACCTACTTCATGAGGGGAGATCCCCACTCTTAGGTGTCAAAATTCAATTTTTTTAATCTTTTCTTTGGTCCTTAGTCCACTCTTCATCTTATGTGAGCATTTGCTTATTTTTGGGGAAGGTTTCTTTTATTTTTTAATTTTTCTTCTCCCTACATTTGGATTAATCTTATTAGTCCATAAGAATCTTAATCCAAAATTTTTAAAAAATCTGGATCCTTAGGCTGTCTTTTGTGCAGATTATAATTTATTTTTAATGCACCTTAGGAATTTCTTTTTAAACGTCTATTTCGAGGAAATTTATTTTAATAAGAAAGGATATTTTTCCATCCAAAGGTATTTTAAAACTGAATTATCTCTCTCTAGACCAAAAGAAGTAAAAATAAGATCTTTTATTATTCTGAAAAGGAGATTGATTACAGGGGAAGAAACTGGACATCTTGAGGGACTGGGGAGAAATCTTACAAATGAGAAGATTATAGGATATGGGAGTACCAACAAATATGCTTTTGGGGATCCTCACACTATATGAGTCCGTCTCATTGTAGAGTATGGGTCCGAGGGGGTAACCCAAATGTCATACACAACACTATCGGAGTGAAACAAGGCAGTCCCCCGATCTCCTACTCTCTCTGGGCTATACATTGATGAGATATCTGGCTACATTGATAGACAGGGAGAACTAGGAGCACAATTGGCAAGAGTCTTGATACCTAACTTATTGTATGCAGATGACATTGTCCTTATCTTTGATTCACCAGAGGGGCTACATAGGCACTTGGATGCATTACAGGCTTTTTTCAAGGATCGAGACCTCATAGTCAACCTTGGGAAGACCAAGGTTATGATGTTTAACACATCCCCACAAATGGGTAGGCAAATCTACATCTCAGTTTACATATAGTGGGCTACCCATGGAGTATTTGGCCTCTTATTTATATCTTGGTATCACTTTTGTTAGGCCTCAATTCCCTATGCGGAAGGTGAAAACCAAATTGATGTGAGAGTATGCAGTTGTGGGCTCACTTGGGAGGCATTGCTCACTTGGTTGCTCATAGATACAGTTTCAAGAGCTTAGGATGAAGCTCTAGCTGTTTGACACATTAGTCACACCTACATTATTGTATGGAGCTCCCATGTGGGATCCCAGTTTATACCACAGGAGGAGACAGAGAAGGACATCAACTGTGACAAATACATGAGATGTATATGATGGGTGGAAGTCGATGGAGAGTCCACTAGTAATGATGATCTCACACATGATCAGGAGTAAGCCACCTTCAATGCCACATGAGATTGTGCGAGCAGAGATAGGATCTCCACCTATCATGATAGAGACTCTTTTCCAAACAATGACATACTAGCACAGATTATGGGAGAGCTCCTAGTAGATAGATACCCCTAGCTTGCCCTAGAGTCCTTGAGATAGCTGGGCACTTGCTAGAGACACGCAGTGTTGGTATGCATAGGTGAGCACTTGGTTTGGTATGCATGGCATGCAAATGGGGGCACTCCCATCATTTCAATATAGCCTAGATGCCCCTTTCTTTTCTCTCAGTCCTGCAGAGAACTAAACAAGGTGATCATGAAGGACATTGTGAGATTCGATACCCAGAGGACCTAGCAACCACCCCTCCAACCACCTAGGATGAAGATGGCTTTCTACAGAGACCTTCTTCTTCACATAACGGAGGATGGCTTCATCATATGCCTACACTGCACTGCACTGCATGGATACATATCTCTCATTTGGGGTGAGATGTGCGATTGGATAGATCCAAACCTCATCCCACCAATTGAGAGTGGAGACAGCCAGATATGGGACAAGAGTAGCTATGAATACATATCTCTCATTTGGGGTGGTGCGATGTGCGATTGGATAGATCCAAACCTCATCCCACCAATTGAGAGTGGAGACAGCCAGATATGAGGCAAGAGCAGCTACACACAACAGGACATGACATGCCAGCTTTACCATACAGAGGCCGAAGTAGAGGCTCATTATATATGCAAATGCCCAATATACTACGAGATCATGGGGAGGTTCCACTACCTCTTCCGAGAGGGATTTCGACCACTCTCTAAGATCATGGATTTTCTAGACTAGAGATGCTTGGGGATTTTTTTGCGGGAGCTCTGTAATCATAGGGAATCCCTTCTGTGGTCCAGATTAGTTGCACCCGCGACCAACACAGAGAGCTCTCACTGACTTCTTCTAGACTAGAGCCTTGAGAGCAAATCCACCCACTGCCTTGACCTCCAGGTTGATGCCAAGGAGCCTGTCCGCTGAGAGGAGTGACATTAGATAGAGCCATTGAGCTATTCCCCACGATATAGTGGCCACCACCCATGCTCACGTCATCTCAAGAGGATCAGAGCCATCATTTCCCACCATCGGAGAACTTTCTCCTCCAGTGTGAACCTCACTACGTTGGGTACCATGTTACAGCCCCCTACGCTAGATATTCTTGAGTAATACGAGAGCTTGAGGGAGCTTGAGGCGATTTGTGTTTTTTTTTCACGGATACACGGGGATGTATGTACTTACTTTGGGGAGGTTTCCCGGGCCTCGAGAGGGAGAAGGAAGAGAGGGCCATTAGGGGCCTTATTTTTTTGCCCCAAAGCTTGAAAGCTTTGTAGCTTCCTGCATTTTTGTTTTTGCTCAGTGGGTGCCATGGCCATGAAACAAGTGATAGTAGAGATGTGTGTCCACCAAGACCTTGCAGCACTTGTTATGATAGTGATGCTTGCTCTTACTGGTAGACTCCAGCACTCTCTATTTAATTTCCACTACTGTGGTTGTTGTGTGCAGTGAAACGTCGATCAATACTCATGAATGTGATATGTACTGTGTAATATAGGGGGGCGATGGCGGCCTCCACTCGACTAGTGTCACCTCTTATGTCGATAAGGGCATTGTCCTCTTCTAGTCGGTGACTAGATGTGTTGTCCGAGACGTTGATAAAAACATTGCCTGGCACGGCCTCTTGCAGGTTCATGGTGGTGATGTGGATAATTGCTTCAAAACCAGGTCGGTGTGGCAGCGTGGAGCAAGTGTGCGTTAGTGATGAAAATGGAAGACCTCCCTTGGTATTTTTTTGGAAGACCAAAATGAAGCTTGGTCTTCCCGCTTGAAACTACACATAATGGTGGGTCTTCACTGTGCATCCCCCAAAAAATTTTGGACTTCCCATAAACCGTTAAGTAGAGCCTAGAAGCATTTTATACACAAAATCTTTATATTCTTCTATACACCTTGAGTTTTTATATAAATTTACGTCATTATATTTTATGTGGAGTTATATACAAAGCTATGATATTACAAAAATAAAACTTTAAAAGAGTTACAATACAAAAAAAACATTTAAAAATAAATTTTGAACACAATGAAAAGAAATACCATTTGTTGACGCATCTTGATTCCAACTTGCCCATGTTTATTGAATAAAGCTTTTATCCTCTTGTCCATTTTGAAAACCATGCCAAAAGATAAGATACTTGAGAAATCACAATAGAAGATAATGATAAAGTTGAGTTATTTTATTCTTACCTCGATAAGTTTTTCATCTTTGAGAATGAAGCAATCGAGTATTTCTTCATTATGGATCCACTTCCTCTCTTTGACAAAACAAGGTACTTGTGAAAAACAACTACCATTGTAGTGAAGTGGCCTACACAAGCTAGCTTAGAGAAGCAAAAAGGTGATCCACTTTCAACAGACCTAAAAACTTACATAGCCACTTGAAATCCAAATAGTTTTAATGACTAGATAATTTACTCTCAAGGATGCAATACTTACCAATCTCACAAGGTTGTAGAAGTTACGTTGTCAATCACATAAGACTTACATAGCCCATTTTCTCTCAAAAAGTTACAACTTACATAGCCGATCTCTTTACACCACAAAGATGCGTACATTTTAAGTTTCCTTCCAAAAATTTTGCAACATACATAATTATCCCATCACCAAAAAGTTGCAATGCCAAAATCTCGCACAACATACATAGTCATCCCATCACCAAAAAGTTGCATAATCAATCATCATACCTTGTGCAAAACTAGAAAGACAAATAATGAACTCTCCAAAACTTCATGGAGGCCCATATGTCATAAATCTTTTCCCAATCCACGTCATCCAAATCATGTGGTGCCGATAATGACAAAAGCATGAGAGTGTCTAATGTAGTCAATGTAAGACTACTCCTCTTGTGATCTTCGAGAACCCTCTTTCACATGTGGTGGTGCTCACCGGAACCATAAGTAGTTCTTGCCAAAGCTTCATGAGATTTGGATAAGATTCAACCCACTCCGTTTCACCATGACAATGTCCCCATGCTTCATGGAAAGTAAAGCTTTGATTTTCTTTGTACAATGTGAGGCAAAAACAATCCACTTCAAACTCACATTGCATTGCATCTATAAGCTTATTCCCTTCTTGAACACCAAACTTTGTACATAATCGATCCATAAATCCCTTGTGCGTTTGACCTCAAACATGAACATCCTTCTCATAGCTAGAAGGAGAAAAAATCTTTGCAGCATTGAAAAGAGGCAAACCAGTAAATCTAGCATTTATTACGTTGATTAATTCACTAATAAATGCCTTGGCAAGTGTGATGCAATCACATAGTTCCCCTCCACTAGTAGAGTATGGCAACAAAGAGTAATGCAAAGCATGCCTTTCAACACAACCATCCTCTCGAACATAGACAAGTGCATGATTGTTGACCTTATTCAAGAACTCTCTATATTTCTTTGAACCATACCCAAATGGATTACCAAAATACCTCTTTTGAAGGAGCTCAATAACAACATCTAAGGCATTTGCAACACCGGTGATATCCACATGGTCATTTTGAAACTTCTTATTGAGAATGTTCATTTCATGCAATACATCCGCCATAAAATGAATCAAGAATTACACTTGTAGCAATGTTATAGAGGTTTGCATCATTCTCCTTAAAGTCACTCAAGAGGGCGGGCATTGTATCCACTAATCTTTTCATAACTTTAACTCTTGATAGCCATCGAACACTATGTATCCTTAGAACTTCTAAGGGTTTAAGACTAAATGACTTCATCAACCTATCGAGATTCTTGTGATGTTGTGTGGACCTTCCCACCACCCATGCATGAACTCTATTGGCAATAGCATCCAAAAACCCAAATTCCACATTTGTCACATGCATCCGAGACCACAAGCGCTTCACGATGAGCAATGCAATGTACGCCAATGATATGTGGCACTTTCTCTTGCAATTTGGCAAGCACTCCATTGTTCACACCTCTCATACATGAGACTCCATCCGATATGCAAATCCCAATGAGCTTTGCAAGAGACAAGCCCATTTCTTCCAAGAGAGTCATCAATGCATTGAACTTTGTTTGGTGGGCTTTCCCATTATCCAATGGGAGCAAAGCCATAAACTTACAAGCACATGGACCATTATCTTCATCTTCTAGGTAAGTTATATACACGATCATGTGCTTTTCCAAGGTGAGCTCCGTACTATAATCAACACTGAAAAGAATGGACTTTTGCCAATGAAGGCTTTAAGGATTCTCCAATAGTGCTCTCTTGTGGCTTTGAGAAACTCTATTCCGGAAGTTCTATTGGTATATGTGGAGTACTCATCATTCATGGGCATTCTTCGAGTACCCATGTATCGTAAGAACTCGCATTGAGACTTGAAAAAGTCCAAAGTCAAGTCCTCAATCGCAATGAAATACATTGTTTTCATAACACTTATGATGCGACTTTTCTCAGCATCAACCATAAGCTCTACATGCTTTTCAATTGCCAATACATCTTTGTGGCTTTTGAGCCTCCACCTTTGGGCAGCTAGTTTATGCACATCCGATTCCACATGCTTATCAAAGAGCGAGAAGCTGAATGGTTGTAGCCCCCTCTTTACCATAAGGATTATTCATTCCGAATTCTTTACACCACAAGCATCTTACTCTTACTTTCCCATTTTCAGAAAAAGGACGTGCCCACGTATGTATTTGTTTCCATTGCGAAATTAAAGTTTTTACCTTGTTTTCAAGAGGCTCAAAATTGTCAGGTTCCTCCTGAAGAGAAATTGCTTCGACAACTTCCTCATTCAAGTTAATGGCGTCCCTTTGCTTTAGGCCAAAAGCATCCTTGATATTCTTTTGCCTAGGATCATTTCTAGGTCTTCTAATCCGAGATGTCTTGTTGGTATTTACAATGATAGTTGAGACCTATTAAAAGAAGATTAAAGTCTATCTTAATGAATTATATGATTAAATAAACACATAACAATCTTGAAACGTGAGCATTAGTTATCATAAACAAATAAGATGTGTGTCAATGCAATTAACGTTCCTGCCAGGCTTAGCCTCAAGTGGGCTCTGGATTGCACCGTCTGTCTAATTCTTGCTTGCAACCATTCAAAGGATTGATGAGCTATCAAACCAAGCCCCACTGGGCACCCAAGGTATCTAGTTGCATTTCCAAGACCAATGTCCTTCAAATTGAAATCAACAAGACAATCTAATCCTCCATCATAGCTCAGTTTAAGGCACTTAGTTATTTGAGGTGCTATTTTGGACCCTGAAACACTACAAAACTGATCATATACCTGCACCAAAGTTGTCAAGCTCTCTTTCTCACCACATCTTACTATGTTACAATTTTCATCTGCAAATAACTTACGGGTGGCCGGGATAATTTTCATCTGCAAATAACTTACAGGCAGCCGGGCTAATTTGAAAATTGGCCTTCCACAGTTTGGAAGAATTAGTCTAGGAAGACTTCTCCCTAACCTAGGTCTTCCTAAGCAAAAATAAATTTTATATTGGTCTTCCCGTATAGAAGACTAAATATTGAGCTTGGTTTTCTTTTGCAAACCAAAATTTTTAAAAGACTTCTGTAGCTTCAAGGGCCCAAGATTATCTGTGAAGACTTCCATTTTCAGCACTGGCGTACTCCCCACGCGCTTGACATGACGACCTGGAATGTTACTCTCTCTCATTTCTATCGCTGTTCGGTGGTGTATATTCTACGACTGGGCTGCGCGGGCTTCAGCCACCAGGACTGGTGGGATCCGGACACTCTGCACGCCAGTGTTTGGGAAACTCTTTTTACTAAAATTACATGAGTCCTTTTTGCCCATTCTTGAGGAGAAAATTATCATTTTGAGCAGGCATTTCTTTATATTTTCTCCAAAATATAACTAAATCTTGAAATTTTTGTGAAGAGGTTTTTTTCCTTTTTCCATAATTTTGAAAGATTTTTCCTACAGTTGAACAAGTCTTAGGCTAAGTCGTACCTATCTTTTTTCAAACCCTACTCTTCACGTGGACAACGACAGCAAGCCTTGTCAATAATGGCACCCTCGCCCAGGAAGACCTCCCTTGGTATTTTTTTTAGAAGACTGAAAAATGGAAGGCCTCCCTTAGTATTTTTTTGAAGACCAAAATGAAGCTTGGTCTTCCCACTTGAAACTACACATAATGGTAGGTCTTCACTATGCATCCCCAAAAAAAAAATGGACTTCCCATAAACCATTAATAAGTAGAGCCTAGAAGCATTTTATACACAATCGTAATATTCTTCTATACACCTTGAGTTTGTCTATAAATTTATGTCATTATAATTTATGTGGAGTTATATACTAAGCTATGAGATTACAAAAATAAAACTTTTAAAAGAGTTACATTACAAAAAAGAACATTAAAATTAAAATTTTGAACACAATGAAAAGAAATACCATTTGTTGACACATCTTGATTCCAACTTGCCCATGTTTATTGAATAAAGCTTTTATCCTCTTCTCCACCATCTTGAAAACCATGCCAAAAGATAAGATACTTGAGAAATCACAATAGAAGATAATGATAAAGTTGAGTTATTTTATTCTTACCTCGATAAGTTTTTCATCTTTGAGAATGAAGCAATCAAGTCTTTTTTCTTCATTATGGATCCACTTCCTCTAAAGGTACTTGTGAAAGACATCTACCATTGTAGCGAAGTGGCCTACACAAGCAAGCTTAGAGAAGCAAAAAGGTGATCCACTTTCAACGGACCTAAAATCTTACATAGCCACTTGAAATTCAAATAGTTTTAATGACTAGATAATTCACTCTCAAGGATGCAATACTTACCAATCTCACAAGGTTGTAGAAGTTACGTTGTTAATCACATAATAATTACATAGCCCATTTTCTCTTTAAAAGTTACAACTTACATAGCCGATCTCTTTACATCAAAAAGATGCATACATTTCAAGTTTCCTTCCAAAAATTTTGAAACATACAGTCATCCCATCACCAAAAAGTTGTAATGCCAAAAACTCGCACAACATACATAAGCATCCCATCACCAAAAAGTTGCAATGCCAAAAACTCGCACGACATACATAGGTATCCCAGCACCAAAAAGTTGCAATGCCAAAAATGCGCACAACACACATAGGCATCCCATCACCAAAAAGTTGCATAATCAATCATCATACCTCATGCAAAACTAAGAAGACAAATGTTGAACTCTCCAAAACTTCATGGAGGCCCATGTCATAAATCTTTTCCCAATCCACCTCATCCAAAGCATGTGGTGTCGATAATGACAAAAGCATGAGTGTCTAATGTAGTCAATGTAAGACTACTCCTCTCGTCATCTTTGATACGATTCTGCTTCGAGAACCCTCTCTCACATGCGGCGGTACTCCGAACCACAAGTAGTGCTTGCCAAAGCTTCATGAGATTTGGATAAGATTCAACCCACTCTGTTTCACCACGACAATGCCCCCATGCTTCGTGGTGGAAAGTAAAGCTTTGATTTGCTTTGTACAATGTGAGACAAAAACAATCCACTTCAAACTCACATTGCATTGCATCTATAAGCTTACTCCCTTGAACACCAAACTTTGTACATAATCGATCCATTATCCTTCCAAGTTCCTTCATAAAATCACACGTTGATTCTAGATTAACTATACATCACCATTCACAACTCCTCTTTTGAAGCTTTGTAAGGGTAGAAAGATCAAAGATGTAATGCGTTTTGAATAGCGCACACACACACACATATATATTATATTGGTCCCAAAAAATTATACATATATTTCAGAATGCAGGAAGACTTCTCCCTACTTAGGTCTTTCCAAGCAAAAATAATTTTTGTTTTGGTCTTCCCATCTGGAAGACCAAATATTGAGCTTGGTTTTCTTTTGGAAAGAAATTTTTTTGAAAGACTTATGTAGCAGCTTCAAGGACCCAAGATTACCTGGGAAGACTTCCATTTTCAGCACTGCCCCTTCCTTCCTTCCGCGCACCTCCATGCCTCAGCAGCCAGCTTCACCTATGCCAACGACGGCACCGACTTCGTCTCATGACCAACTGCTAGACCTAAATAATAATAATAATGGTCATTCACTTTTTGTTGGCGTCCACGGTTTTTAATATATCTATTACTTTTTTTCTAATCTCTCTCTCTCTTTTCTTTAATTAATAATAATTATATATATTAACTAAAACTGTTCAAAAACTGCAATATACCTATGCCAACGATGGCACCGACTTCGTCTCATGACCAACTGCTAGACCTAAATAATAATATTAATGGTCATTCACTTTTTGTTGGCGTCCACGGTTTTTAATATATCTATTACTTTTTTTCTAATCTCTCTCTCTCTTTTCTTTAATCAATAATAATTATATATATTAACTGAAACTGTTCAAAAACTGCAATACAACTAAATCAGAGCTACAGTATCCATATTTAGTACTCCTTCTCAACTTTATTCAGAATTTTACACAAAATTATCATCTCTCTTCTTCCATCAAAATGTAGATTAATGTCTATTCATGGATATAGTGTGGGGATGCTCTAATGGTTTTGAGTGGTGTTAAAGGATACATATAATCAAATAGAGATTATCCATTCATAGAGAAAGACAAAGAAGAAACTGTAACTAAATAATAAGTATCAGTAAGAAGCTTCTTGATGCTTATCTTAGATACTTTGCACTTTGACTTTTGGTAGCTCCATGCTTTTGACCTTTTTAACAGTTGCATCATTGCCTTTGTCATGGTAGTGTTAGCCACATCACAACTCACCTAGGCCTCCATAAAACAATGCTGCAAAGTTCACTTATGTCAATGTTTGCTTCTTCTAAGAATGCAGATTAAGGTGTTTTTGGCTATTGTATTTATTTCCTTGAATTCAAAGTTTGTCAATGAAGTGAAAGAACATTGCTACATTTTCATTTGAAAAAGGTTTAGGGCTTTTTTTAAGTGCTTGTAAAAAATAACACCTTCATCCACCACCCTCCATGTTTCCTCCATGGTAGACATGTATATATGTTGCTAAGTTCTCCTTGTTAAGGGTGATGAGGTGACCTTGATAACTTCTCTTCATATAGCAATGTCATAGTTTATTCTTGCATTGTGGGCAAACTCTTCCTCTAAAAACCCTAGAAGCTCACTTAAGTCCTCTCGGGCGACAACAGCTAGCTAGAAGCACATCATGTCCCATCCTATGCTAATGCCACCAATTTAGTTTGGGTTGGATACCTTCATTGAGTTTGAGGTTTATGCCATAGATGACATGAGCTATTGGAAATCTATACATTGACTAGTAGCCACCAGTTGACAACAAAGAAATCAAAGAAAAAATTGGTCTTAGAAGTATGTCATAATCATGAAAACATGCATTGCGTGCTTCTGCAAGAATCAAGTATTCATCATCAATGATAAAAACAACTTTGGATGCTACACTAACTCCAACAAAGCAACTCATCCAAAAAACTAGCCCAAAGGTGAGAATGCATCGATGCTCAAGAGGTCTAATAATAGGGAGGATGATGATAATCCTTTATTTATGATCTTGGAGGTTTGTGGTTCTAGCTAGGCATTTAAAAATCTTATGTGAGGATAGTTAATCGAGGTGGATTCACTGGACACATAATGTTTGTAACCATGGTAGAAATCAAGAGCCTATTATCATGGTAAAATTATAGATAGGTGAGCGAATATAAGTTTTGGTATTTATAAAATCATAGAAACCCTTGTGTGGCACCCTTGTGAGAGTCTTCTAAAATTTTTGCTTATTATGTGCTGATATATAGTGTATTTTTAACAAATTTGTCCTTATAAAGCCACTGAAATTAGAGATTTCGGAGGAATTTATTTATTTTTCCTAGCCCAAAATTTTATTATAAAATAGTCTTACACTTTTTGAAGGATCTCCTAAATAACCATTAGGCTAAAAATAGACTCTATTTTTTCCTTGTCTCACTACATTACTATTTGAAATTCAATGATGAGTTACATTAGCTTGCTTGTGTTTTCTAAGGTTGAGGAGTGGTTGTTCAACCTTTATGAAAGGATAACATGAAAAATGTAAGCTACAATGTTCTCTTACTCATACTAGTTTTTTCATGGATCTTACTCATTCTAGTTTTGTCATGGATTATAAAATATGCAAGAATTAAATATTCACATAGAAATATACATAAATATTTGGAGCTCTTGTTAGATTGTGTGATCAAAAATTAAAGCTATGCTTTTGTCTGGTATCAATTCCTTGTTGATAATTCATTCTAAGCTCTTAAAACATCTTGTTTAGCTAATCATGGAGTTGATTATGATCATATGTGATCTAACGTAGACTCTATGATAAAATTCATAAATCCTATAGGTTGAGTGATAATAACCTTGATGGGAAGGCCTTCTCACCTCTATGTTGGGCACTACAAAAAGCAAAGAGAATGTTGCCTATGGGATTGGGCATTGCAAAATAGCGAGAGGAATGCAAAGGGAAAGGTGACGCATGCCATGTGCGGCGCATAGCAAAAGAGGCAAGAAAGGCCCGACACTAAGCAAACAAGGTGCCAAACCATGCCAAAGCCCAATGCTAGAACTTAGAGAGGGGGGGGATGTCACTCATAAATATGTAAGCGTAGCACGTGGGGTCAATAGAAGGGATTTTAGAAATCCACTTTTTACACATTTTTTACATATAGAAGGGTACCATTTAAAGGGGATATTCACATGTTGAATAGAAAAAGGGTGTGTTTTATTCATGAAAAATTCACAGATAAGTCATTTTTAAAGTAGGCCTTGAACGCACGTGGTGATACAAAGAGTTTACATCTATTGAATCCCCCAAGTACTATAAGGATGCACGAAAAGCTAACAGAAGGGCCAAGGTTTCTCTCTCTCTCTCTCTACTAAATTTCTTTTATCCTAGGATGCTATAAAGAACCTCTCTACTAATCTCCTTTCTCACTGGTGCACAAGCTCATTAACGTTTTAACGCGCTAATAATCCTTGATTAGGTAGAGCACATAGGTGATTAGGTTTGATTCTTATAAATTCCAATCACAGGGCTAATCCTATCTTTGATCATCTCTTAATTCCTCTCTCAAGTGATTTGCTAATCACACACTGCATGTGAATCTAGAAAAAAGACTGTGTGAGTATCGAATCAGGGTGAAAATTGAGTTACTAGCTTGATTGATCTCTCAGAGAGTGCTCTAAAATTGGGCTAGATCACTATGCAGGTGGCTTTGCATCTCTAGGTGTGTGGCCACGTGGCAGTGGGTTGTTTGGATTGGGCAAGTGGGGTCAAGGCTAGAACTTTATTTCTCTCACGGTGCATTCAAATTTGGGGTAAAATTAAAAGTGCTGAGGAGTAGCTAGTTGGTCAAGAGAGATATTAGTTGGAACCTTCTATGAGAATTTAGGATGGAAGAAGTAGATGACTTCCACTGGCAACATGAAGTTATAATTGAGTAGAGTGTCAAGTTGGCAAGAAGTTGATTGCTGCATACATGTATTAGTTGCTTGAGGTTGGCACTTTGTTTTATTGCAATGGTGTGAAGGAATCTTTTATGGTGTCAAGTTTGTTTATTAAATTTCTTCATTTACTTCACATTAACATCCATCTGATAGTGGAATTATTTGGGTCCTACCTAGCTTCATGTGGGTCTCCTCATGGATGTGAGCCTCACTCCTCCGGCCTTCTACCCCCCCGAGGTGTGAGTCATCTATCCTTGGACTTTTGGTTATGGGCTTGCTTGTGGGAGCCTCATATCTCCTAACCTCCTCAGTGTTGCCCTCGAGGCATGATCCTCATGCTCCCAGATCTATAGTGATTCCTTGGGTTGATTCCCTCATGTTGCTAAAAGTGGGTTTGCGCCTTCACCTCTCAGCATCCTCAATGTGTTTGTTACTGATCTACTGAGCCTTCCCCTACAATGCCTTTGGCTAACAACTGTTTCTATGGTAATTTCGGCTTGATTTCCAGCTCCTTTTTCTCATTTAGCTACTCTATCAGCTTTTGTACTTTTTTTTGTAGCTCCCTCTCACACCTGACCTATCTATGCATTGCCTCTAGTGCTAGTAGTTGTTGAGGTGGTGGTGGTTGCTCCGCAATTGAGCTTTGTTGCAGGGTGTGTGGTGACCCTCCAGCTCTACCTTTGTCATAGGGTAGGATTGGTGGGAGAGGCAGATGGCATGTGGGAGTTAGAAGTACCATGTATTCTTTCATCAACTGTAAATTACCCTCCCAACATGCTTTCTCAGTGATTGTCAAATCCTCTTCCCACTGCTCCATCACTGCCATTGGCATTTGGGCTATAGGGAGTTCTTCATCAACTTCTATGGCCTCCTATATCCACTGTGATAGCCTGCCCTCCTTCACATGAGAAGTAATTTCTTGCAATCTTTTTTTACTGCCATCTCCACATTGCGGATCATCTAAGTTGCATGGTCCACAATCACTACAATAGAATGAGGGTTTAGTAGCGAAAATAGCAACGTTTATATAAATAGAAGGGTAGCTAAGTGTCGGGCCATTTTTGCTACTAGAAACACTGCTATTTTTGCTGCAATGGGTTCGTTGCTCAGCAACAAAAATAGCAGCGATATTTTGTTGCTGAGTAGTGAACGCTCTGCACAGCAAAAAAAGAGTTGGGGCAGACTGGGAAGTCTGCACAACAGGACTCCCCAGTCTGCCCTAGCTCTTTTTTTTAAATTAAAATAGAGTCATATTTTCAAATTTGTAACACAAACAAAAATATAAGAAACACATACATTGTAGAGAATGCAATTGAGCCCAAAAAGTTATTATATTTCAAAAATTGTTGGGCCTTTGGCATCGAATTTCGAGTGATCTTCATCATCTGATTCGTCGTCCTCTTCACTTGCTTCACAGCTGATAATCTAGATCCTCCTCTTCTTCTTCCCCTTCACCCTACATACATGCCATCAAGTGTAAGATAAGCAAGAGCATTAAAATACAATTACATGTAGAAAAGAGAATGGTTTAGGCACACATTACCTCATCAGCTTGAGTCCCCAAAACAAACTCATCCAAGCATACACCTCGCGTACGCATCCATGCCCACAATTATGAATGGGGGATCTATACCCATAGTCATATTTCTCCTTTGTTGGGTCACGCCCAACAACCTCTCTCTACAAAAATAATTAAGAAAATATACAATTATTTCAAGAAAACAATATCGTACAAAGCGAAATGAAAGGAGAGAAGAAATGATACTTACAAAATGAGCAAGAAAGAAGGATTTCCCGCTAAAGTGAAAGTGCGAAGCCCCTTGCTTCCGTAGTGGGGAAGCACTCGTCTCGCCGCTTATTGTTGAAATGCGCCTGGGTGCAGCTTTCTCACAAAACTGTGTGCGTGTCTCCACTCCTAGGCCGTACATATGCTAAGCTTCTCCAAATTATTATTTGCTACTCTCTTGATATTTGCTCTCCTGTTAGAGAAAAAGTTTGATATGCCGCTTCACCCACTCCTTGGAAAAGCACAAACCCACATGTGGTGCGAGAAACTCCGACTTAAGCACATTGATAACATATTGCTTAGAAAGTTCATCTTGTGCTTTCCACTTTTTAAAAAAGTTCACAAACTCCAGGTTCGCAAGTACATGCATACGATTCATGACTTGATTTCCTTGTGCATCCATCATAAGGGCACCATCCGCATCCACGGTGTATGGTAGGAGGCATGGATCGAACAGTGGAATGGGTCTCCTGGGGGCTAGCTCATAATGTGTAGATGAAGAGCCTCCCTGTTGGGGAGATGGATCGGGAGACCTAGTGCTGCTTTTGCCAAAGTAAAAGCAGCTTGCTCCCCCCCCCGCTATAGTACATCTACTACCCCCCAGACTCCCTACTACATCGTCGTCGTGGTGAAGATGGATATGAGGGAGCAGGGGTGGGTCTAGTAGAGGAAGGTTCTGTAGGCTCATCATAACCATATCGTGATGGGCCTTCACCACTTGGCCCCATGCCACTTGGCCCCGCACCTATCAAAGGTGTGGTATGCCTCGACTGAGCAAGTGGGGTAGATTGCCCCCATGGCATCGACTGGCCAAGTGGGGTAGTCTACCCCCATGGCGTTGACTGGCCCAACTATAAGACCGCCTGCATATAAGATTAAAATATAAGACAAATAGAATGCATAAAAGATTAACTTTGTGCATGTGAAAAGATTTGATGGAACCATACATGTGTCTGTGTAAACTGCGACCAAGCTTGCTGCCCATATAGCGTTCATTTATAATGGACATATTGTTGAGGCGGTAGGTAAGACTGCTGGTTGGTTACCATTGGGGTTGCTTGAACACACATGCTATTGTGTAGGTGCTAAATGTACGAGGGTGGTTGAGTGACTTGCTTGGTGTTGCCTGGGTCTCCATTCTTGTCAAAGTTTAGGTGAAGCTATTGGAGTTAAAGTAGATAGCAAGGCTATCTTCACTTTGTTCGATTTTACAACCATATGATGGAATTACCATCAGAGTATCCTTGTTGTTGAAGCACGTGTACAAGCACCCATCTTTGATGAACATTATAATTGGTGGGCTGATGCCTTTGGTGCTAATGTTTGTTTCTTTAAACATACTTAGGGGTCTAAGCTTTGATATTACTTTGGTAGTACCTTTGTGCTTGTAGTAATTTTTTGATACCCACTGTTGACTTGGTGGAGTTCTTTAGAAACTTGCATATGCTTTTGTGGACAGTGTTGTGGAGTACTTTTAATTTTCCTTGGCCTCTGAGTGCTATGTTGAGGAAGAGGCTTTGACTGTCGAGGCACCCAAATTTGATTGGCACCTTCATAGTAGCCTAGCAACAAGTAGTTGCTTCTCCACCCACATGTTGATACCATTAAGATACCTTGATTTTTGTTGTCTTAGTGGATTTTTCTTTTTGGTTGAAGTGGAACATTGTGAGCAAAAGCATCAATCCATGTGTAGGGAGAAGATAAATCCAATTTGTAAAAGAAGATACCCAAAAATGAGTAAATGCTCACATAAGATGAAGAGTTGACTATGTACAAGGTTTATTAGTAAGAAACTATGAGTAATATAAAAAATATGAGATATTTTGGGTATCCAAAAATGAGTAAATGCTCACATAAGATGAAGAGTTGAAAATGTACAAGGTTTATTAGTAAAAAAACTGAGCAATATTAAAAATATGAGATATTTTGGGTATAATGATTCTATTTTGACACATATGTAAGGAAGGGGAGTCCATTAAAGGAGGTGTATATTTCACATGCTTGAATGAGTTTTAAACTAAAAAATAATGTGATATTTTCATCTCTCCTCTCTCTTGAACCAAACCAAATCAAAATGGAACCAAACTAGATCCAAATCTAGTCCAAATTTAACCAAACTGAATCTGAAAAAATTCTAGAATTCAGTTAGCCTTGGTTAGAGCTTCCCTCTCCTATAAATAGAACATGAGTCCGTTGAAAAAAATAGAAGAATTTTACTATATTAGAGTTATGCTGAAATAATGCTAATTTTTACTATTTTCTAAAATTCTCTCCAAATTGAAGAAATTGGAGCTTCTCTCTTTCTTCAATCCCCATTGGTGGCTCCATCAAGATACTTAACCAATTGATTGGTTGGGGGCCTCTACTACCGTGAACAAAGAATCAAGCAATTTGTAAGGTAAATGGTGAATTTTGATCTTTTCTATAATTTCTCAATGTTTCTCTCCTCAACCTCTCTCAAGCTTGAGAAGCTTAATTGGAATGATTTTTGAATGCTATTGAAGTTAATTGATGAATGGTAGTGAAGAGTTACATAATTTGATGAATGCTATTGAAGTTAATTGATTAATAATAGTTAAGAATTACATAAATTTTTATTTATGCTTAATTCAAATGGTTTTTATGTAATTTCTCTCACTCAAGAAATGGTCATACTCATGATCCATTCTCAATCCAAATGAAGCTTTTCATAAAGCTTTTCCTTAATCCAAGATTAATCTACACTTGAGGCCAAATTAATGGCTTTTTTCTATGCTTTTAGTTTATGTATTTCATGAATATTGATGATTCAATCCATTATGGATTATTGATCCAATTAGGGATCATTCTAATTATTTCTTAATGATAAGCTTTATCCTTTAGAAAAATTGAGATTTATCAGTCATAGTAGCGGAGTTATAGCAAAATTTTTATAAAAATTACGCATAAAATAATTTCATTCAAAGCATGAAAAGAGGACTTCCTACTATATTCTAGGAATTATCATCCTAGATTAATTGAAGATATTCATTGTAATCATAGAGAAATTGATTTTTATATTATGCATAATTGATTTTCATGCATAGAGGTATGCATAAAAGATTATTATTTTAACATAAAAGTGTTACTTTTATCATAATTAGATTTTATGCATAGAGGTATGCATAAAAGATTATTATTTTAATGTAAAAGTGTTACTTTTATCATAATTAGATTTCATGCATAGAGGTATGCATAAAAGATGATTATTTTATTACAAAAGTGTTACTTTTAGCATAATTGAATTTCATGCATAGAGGTATGCATAAAAGATGATTATTTTATTACAAAAGTGTTACTTTTAGCATAATTGAATTTCATGTATAGATGTATGCATAAAAGATGATTATTTTATTATAAAAGTATTACTTTTTGAATTTCATGCATAGATGTATACATAAAAGATGATTATTTTATTATAAAAGTGTTATTTTTATCATATTTGGATTTCATGCATAGAGGTATGCATAAAAGTTGATTATTTTATTATAAGAGTGTTACTTTTATAACAATTGAATTTCATGCATAGAAGTATGCATAAGAGTTGATTATTTTATTATAAAAGTGTTACTTTTATCATATTTGGATTTCATGCATAGAGGTATGCATAAAAGTTGATTATTTTATTATAAAAGTGTTACTTTTATCACAATTGAATTTCATGCATATAGAAGTATGCATATAGAAGTATGCATAAGAGTTGATTATTTTATTATAAAAGTGTTACTTTTATCACAATTGAATTTTATGCATAGAAGTATGCATAAGAGTTGATTATTTTATTATAAAAGTGTTACTTTTATCATATTTGCATTTCATACATAGAGGTATGCATAAGGGTTGATTATTTTATTATAAAAGTGTAACTTTTATCACAATTAAATTTCATGCATAGAAGTATGCATAATAGTTGATTATTTTATTATAAAAGTGTTACTTTTATCATATTTGGATTTCATGCATAGAAGTATGCATAAAAGATATTCTTTTTATACTAAAAGTGTGATTTTCATCATAAATGGATTTTATGTATAACTTAGATGCATAAGAGAAATTCTCTTATTCTAAAAGTGTAATTTCTACCAAATTGAATTTATGCATAGGAAGATGCATTAAAGATTGATTCAAAAGTGTCATTCTCATCTAAATTAAATTTATGCATAGGAAGATACATAAAAGTTTGAATTTTAATTCAAAAGTGTCATTTTCATTTAAAATGAATTTATGCATAGGAAGATGCATAAAAGATTGATTTTTACTTCGAAAGTATTAATCTTCTTAAATGAAATTTATGCATAAATAAATGTGTAAAGAAATCTTATATCAAATATAAGAATTCTCTTGTATTTTATAAATAGATATGAGATGTGATACGATGTGATAAGAGGTGTATAAGATGTGATAAGAGGTGATAAGATGCTTATGAAATATGTTAGCAGGTGATAAGATGCATTAAGATGTGATAAGATGTGTATGAGATGAGGTAAGAAGTGTATGTGATAGGATAAGATGTATATGGGTTGTGATAGGGCAAGAATGGATGTGATGTAAAAGATTAGATGTGAAGGCATATGGAGTTACATGAATGAGAATGTGAAAATGGATGTATATATGTGGATGTGGATGTATGGATGTATGTGGATGTAGATACGGATGTATGGATGTGGATGTATGGATGTATATGGATGTAGATACGGATGTGGATGTATGTATGTATGTGGATGTAGATGTGGATGTATAGATGTGGATGGGAATGTGGATGTGGATGGGAATGTGGATGTGGATGTGGATGTATGGATGTGAAAATGGATGTGTATGTATGAATGTGGATATGGGATGTGGGTGTATAAATGAGGATGTAAGAATGGATGTATGCATGTAGATGTGGATGTATGGATGTGAATGTGAATTAATGTGTCGTCGATATGAGGAAATGGATGAGAATGAGTACACATTGAATGGAATGTGGAATAAGTAATGTGGACTAAGGAGGGATAATGTGGAAAGACGAGAGTTCGATTTAGAAACTGTATTTTGTGACTGTTTGTAAATGATTGTTTTATGTCAAGAATGCTGGGGAAGCATTTTGATCATCTTGTGGATTAAGGTCATGAAGACCTAATTGTTAAAGTTGCAACTGCTGACGGAGAGTCAATGGAGGACGTCTCGCGTAGTAAGGTCGATCGAGGTTTTGACCAGTCTCGGTTTGATTTAAATGGTGAGCTTCCGCCGATACGGTGGATGAGGGACCAAGGAAGCGGCCTATGAGTGAAGCGCTAGGTCATCTGCGAAGGATCCTAGAGGGTGCTGATCATACGGTGCTCGGGCTCTAGGTCGCTGAAGATACCCACACGTGCATCGTGGAAGATATTGGAACAAAGAGTAAGAGTTGTTTTCTGAAACCGGGCATGGATCTGGTTGATTGACCTTGTTGGTCCTCAACGGATGAGTCCATGGCTCTTTTATATGGATCTGTTGGTTGATCTTGCTGATCTTCTACGGAGATTCCATTTTGGTTATGTGAATATATTGCCGGTTACTATGAGCTAGGAACTATTGAAAAGGTCCCTGAGTGAACAGGTTGTAAGCGTTCTAGTTGCCAATGATGCCATAAGTACACCGATGAATGAATGACTGGAAATAAGGATTGAACCAGAGACTATGAGGATTGTCATCAGTGACATAATGCTTTCATTAAAGGATTGTTTTAAAGTTAGCTGATGCTAAGAAAAAAGCAATTTCATATTGGGTGTGTAAGTGGTGTGACTAGTTTTATGTTTGCATGAACTTTCGGCTAGGGGGCCTTAGAACTCTTTTCCTTGGTACCCGAGACAAAACCTAACCAAATTCTTAATTGTATCCCATCACTACAGTGGTTGGGCGGTTGGCTACTAACCCATGGGACTGGATGGGGTTCGGTTGGACTGATGGATCCATAAATCAAAACTTAATTTCTGTTATTACGATAGATGAAGTAAATCTCGAATAGTAATTGTTCTATGGATATGAATCAACGGCTGTGTCTCTTGATGGTGAAAAAGCGTTGATCCCAATGATCCAAGTGCAAGTTTGATCCTTGATCTGACCGAGTATCTTTATAGGTGCAGTCGGATCAGTTTGATCAGTAATGGTCTTGACTACGTTAGAGTTAAAAGTTATCCTGGTGGAATCGCCCGTGCTTTCCGGATAAAGGAAGTTTTTTCGGGTTCGGTTTTGAAAAAACCGATGGATTAGTCTCTTGTTCGGATATTCGTGGACAAGGCCCCGAGTGTGGGACTCTGCCCCGCACAAGAAGTGCTACTTCCGCTGCTAGTATCCCGAATCCGTTGCGCAGTGGGAACAGGGATCTCACAGTTGGTATCAGAGTAAATTTGGTTAATGAGGATCAACCGAGAAGCCAATATGTCAAAAATTTATCAAGAATCACAAAAAGGTTATAATTGTGTGATATAATTCGTAAAATTAGTAAACTAGTAAATTAGTAAATTAGTAAATTCAAACTAAAAATTCGTAATCTAGTAATTGGATCTTTAAATGGAAGTACCGCAATTATATGGAATCCCGGACTTGCTTGAGGCCTAGACATGATGGTATTTACCTTATAGTTCCAAGTACCATGACTATCCGTATATACGGAGGGTATAACTGCAGCTCTTTACCGGCAGTATATACGAGTAAATCTAAGACTTGAAATTATAAGCATTAATGCTATCCAGATGATGATTTCGAATGTGATTGATACGATTTTTAATTCTGTTTGAGAACTGATGAATTGATTTGGATTTTGATTGAAAAATGATGATCCCTGAAATTTGGTTGAAATGTAATAAGCTGAGCGAAACCCCAATGAGGATGAATGGGACGAGTCCCTGTGATGATATTCATAACTGGAATGATGATAATGATTTCAGCAAATGACTGAGATTAGTGGATTGTGCTATCAAATTGCTATTATTAACACTTGACTCGGATGATCAAATTAAGGGATGTCAAATTGAGAACTTGCTTAACTGAAATTCTCGTGGAGGAATGTTCATGGAGGAATGTTTAGAAGATAATTTTTTGGTCTAATGGAACATTATCATGTTAAAGATATGAATAATATGATCTCAATGAATTGTTATTTAATGATGAGTTCTATATAAGGGGTATTTATCCCCGTATTCTGTTGGGTTGACCTGAATATAAGGAATCCCAAAATAAATTGGATCTTAAGAAAATGAGTTATCCTCTACTTGCGAGATGAGGACATCTCGCACTTTTTAAGTGGGGTAGAATGTAAGATTCCTCCCCCCAGCCTTCGAGGTATGTAGGAGTAAGAACCTCCTTTTCTGATCTTATAATTATTCCCTCTAAATAAAAGAAAGATTCTGTTTAAAAAAGGAAGATCCTTTTCCCAGAATACTTCTTAAAAGTCCCACCTGTTTTAAGGATTATGAACGATGAGTTCAGAAGTGAGAACCGGTGTTTTGGGTTCCAAGGTTTTGGTCATCAATTAAAAGAATGCCCAGGATCGACAGAAGCAGTATGCAGATAAAAAGAGGGCAGTCAGAGAATTCAAAGAAACAGATATGGTCTTCATTTGAGTACGGCCCAAAAGAAGTTCTTTATCTCATAGGAAGTATAAGAAGTTATCCCCCAGATATTGTGGACCATATTGGATTTCAATGAAAGTAGGTGACTTAGCCTACGAGCTTTTTCTACCTCATCATCTCAAAGTTCATAATGTATTTCATGTGAACCTTCTATAGAAATATGTGCCAAACCCAAATCATGGAAAGACGGTAAAACTTCAGTGATAAGATACCGTTGGCTTCTAAGTTACGCTAGTTCCTTCTTTATATAAGTCATAACTCTTACTTATCGCTCGCAGTAATCTTACTTCCATCGATCTCCTTTCTTTCTTAATCTCCTTTATGGCTTGGCAGCAAGAATTGGTATTATCCATGATGATTTCTCACCTTCAAGACGCAAGTGAGTCTGTGAAGAAGGATTTTATAGAACTGTATGAGCGCTCACTTTTCCCTCACTTGGGAACTTCTGTAGCTCAGACCAAATGGCGGACCTATCAAGACATAACTAGGGTAACATCGTGGAGTTAGCAGCACTTTCGTAACAATGTCCGCTTGGCTATGGTTATTGAAGCTTTGGGTTTGGGTCCCCGATACTATTTGCGTGATGAGATCAAGGCATGTTGGGTTTTCTGAGCGGGTCTTCTTACTGGCGTGTTTTCTTCCTCATCAGAAGATATGCCTTTATCTGGTTTTTGGCTTGCCTCTCAGAGGTCCTTTTAATACGCTAACTCATACCAGTGAGATAGGTGCTGAAATAACCGACCGAATTATTTTCATAGATGAATTACCTTATACGTGTGCAGCTTGTGAGTGCTGCTTTTGTGACCATATGATGGACGGGCTTATGGAAGTGTAAAAAGTTCTTCTATCTTTACTGTATATATTCCAAGAATGAATAAAGTTGAAATCTTTGTTCTTGTCTTGAGTCTTGCTTTCTTTGAGACTTTTCTTGGTGGTTAATCTTAATTAAAAAATTTCTCTCAGTCTCATATTCGTGCATCTTGCGAAATTACCTCCAGTTTGCGAGATGAGGGCATCTCGCGTTCTTCAAGTGGGAGAGAATGTAAGATTCCTCCCCAGCCTCTCAAGATGTCCAGTATCTTCTTCTGTAATCAATCCCCTCTTCAGAAATATAAAAGATCTTGTCTCTGTCTATTTTGACATAGAGAGAAAATATTCTAGAGAGAGAATATTCAGATTTTGAATATTTTTAGATAGAAAAATTTCTCATATTATTAAAATGAATTCCGCTGAAACAGAAATTCAAAAAGAACTTTGCAATATGCAATTGGAATTTATTGAAAATGGGTATAAAGGACCTTAGCCTAAGGGTCTAGATTTTCAGAAATTTTTGGATTATGGTCCAATTACAGTTCCTATGGGCCAATAACATCAATCCATGTGTAGGGAGGAGATAAATCTAATTTGTAAAAGAAGATACCAAAAAATGAGTAAATGCTCACATAAGATGAAGAGTCAACTATGTACAAGGTGAGTAATATAAAGAATATGAGATATTTTGGGTATCCAAAAATGAGTAAATGCTCACATATAAGATGAAGAGTTGAAAATGTACAAGGTTTATTAGTAAAAAACTATGAGCAATATTAAAAATATGAGATATTTTGGGTATCCAAAAATGAGTAAATGCTCACATAAGATGAAGAGTTGAAAATGTACAAGGTTTATTAGTAAAAAACTATGAGCAATATTAAAAATATGAGATATTTTGGGTAAAATGATTACATTTTAACACATATGTAAGGAAGGGGAGTCCATTAAAGGAGGTGCATATTTCACATGGTTGAATGAATTTTAAACTAAAAAATAATGTGATATTTTCATCTCTCCTCTCTCATGAATCAAACCAAATCAAAATGGAACCAAACCGAATAAAAAAGGAACCAAACTAGATCCAAATCTAGTCTAAATTCAATCAAACTGAATCTGAAAAATTTTAGAATTCAGTTAGCTTTGGTTAGAGTTTCCCTCTCCCATAAATAGAACATGAGTCCTTTGAAAAAAATAGAAGAATTTTACTATACCAGAGTTATGTTGAAATAATGCTAATTTCTACTATTCTCTAAAATTCACTTCAAATTGAAGAAATTGGAGCTTCCCTCTTTCTTCAATCCCCATTGGTGGCTCCATCAACATACTTAACCGATTGATTGGTTGGGGACCTCTACCGTGAACAAAGAATCAAGCAATTTGTAAGGTAAATGGTGAATTTTGATCTTTTCTATAATTTCTCAATGTTTCTCTCTTCTCAATCTCTCTCAAGCTTGAGAAGCTTAATTGGAATGGTTTTTGAATGCTATTGAAGTTAATTGATGAATGGTAGTGAAGAGTTACATAATTTGATGAATGCTATTGCAGTTAATTGATTAATGATAGTTAAGAAGTATATAAATTTTTATTTATGCTTAATTCAAATGGTTTTTATGTAATTTCTCTCTCACTCAAGAAACGGTCATACTCATGATCCATTCTCAATCCAAATGAAGCTTTTCATAAAGCTTTTCCTTAATCTAAGATTAATCTATACTTGAGGCCAAATTAATGACTTTTTTCTATGCCTTTAGTTTATGTATTTCATGAATATTGATGATTCAATCCATTATGGATTATTGATCCAATTAAGGATCATTCTAATTATTTCTTAATGATAAGCTTTATTCATTAGAAAATTTGAGATTTATCAGTCATAGCAGCGGAGTTATGACAAAAATTTTATAAAAATTACGCATAAAATAATTTCATTCAAAGCATGAAAAGAGGACTTCTTATCATATTCTAGGAATTATCATCCTAGATTAATTGAAGATATTCATTGTAATCATAGAGATTGATTTTTATATTATGCATAATTGATTTTCATGCATAGAGGTATGCATAAAAGATTATTATTTTAACATAAAAGTGTTACTTTTATCATAATTAGATTTCATACATAGAGGTATGCATAAAAGATTATTATTTTAATGTAAAAGTGTTACTTTATCATATTTGAATTTTGATGCATAGAGGTATGCATAAAAGATGATTATTTTATTATAAAAGTGTTACTTTTATCATATTTGAATTTCATGCATAGAGGTATGCATAAAAGATGATTATTTTATTACAAAAGTGTTACTTTTAGCATAATTGAATTTCATGCATAGAGGTATGCATAAAAGATGATTATTTTGTTACAAAAGTGTTACTTTTAGTATAATTCAATTTCATGCATAGATGTATGCATAAAAGATGATTATTTTATTATAAAAGTGTTACTTTTAGCATAATTGAATTTCATGCATAGATGTATGCATAAAAGATGATTATTTTATTATAAAAGTGTTATTTTTATCATATTTAGATTTCATGCATAAAGATATGCATAAAAGTTGATTATTTTATTATAAAAGTGTTACTTTTATCACAATTGAATTTCATGCATAGAAGTATGCATAAGAGTTGATTATCTTATTATAAAAGTGTTACTTTTATCATATTTGGATTTCATGCAGAGGTATATTTCAAATGCTTGAATGAGTTTTAAACTAAAAAATGATATGATATTTTTATCTCTCCTCTCTCTTGAATCAAATCAAATTAAAATGGAACCAAACCGAATCAAAAAAGGAACCAAACTAGATGCAAATCTAGTCCAAATTCAATCAAACTGAATCTGAAAAATTCTAGAATTTCGTTAGCTTTGGTGTTAGCTTTGGTTAGAGCTTCTCTCTCCTATAAATAGAACATGAGTCCTTTGAAAAAAATAGAAGAATTTTACGATACTAGAGTTATTCTGAAATAATGTTAATTTCTACTATTCTCTAAAATTCTCTTCAAATTGAAGAAATCGGAGCTTCCCCCTTTTCTTCAATCCCCATTGGTGGCTCCATCAACATAGTTAACCAATTGATTGGTTGGGGACCTCTACCGTGAACAAAGAATCAAGCATTTTGTAAGGTAAATGGTGAATTTTGATCCTTTCTATAATTTCTCAATGTCTCTCTTCTCAACCCCTCTCAAGCTTGAGAAGCTTAATTGGAATGGTTTTTGAATGCTACTGAAGTTAATTGATGAATGGTAGTGAAATTTGATGAATGCTATTGAAGTTAATTGATTAATGATAGTTAAGAATTACATAAATTTTTATTTATGCTTAATTCAAATGGTTTTTATGTAATTTCTCTCTCTCACTCAAGAAACGGTCATACTCATGACTCATTCTCAATCCAAATGAAGCTTTTCATAAAGCTTTTCTTTAATCTAAGATTAATCTATACTTGAGGTGAAATTAATGGCTTTTTTCTATGCTTTTAGTTTATGTATTTCATGAATATTGATGATTCAATCCATTATGGATTATTGATCCAATTAGGGATCATTATAATTATTTCTTAATGATAAGCTTTATTCCTTAGAAAAATTGAGATTTATCAGTCATAGCAACGGAGCTATGGTAAAAATTTTATAAAAATTACGCATAAAATAATTTCATTCAAAGCATGAAAAGAGGACTTCCTACCATATTCTAGAAATTATCATCCTAGATTAATTGAAGATATTCATTGTAATCATAGAGAAATTGATTTTTATATTATGCATAATTGATTTTCATGCATAGAGGTATGCATAAAAGATTATTATTTTAACATAAAAGTGTTACTTTTATCATAATTAGATTTCATGCATAGAGGTATGCATAAAAGATTATTATTTTAATGTAAAAGTGTTACTTTTATTATATTTGAATTTTATGCATAGAGGTATGCATAAAAGATGATTATTTTATTACAAAAGTGTTACTTTTATCATATTTGAATTTCATGCATAGAGGTATGCATAAAAGATTATTATTTTAACATAAAAGTGTTACTTTTATCATAATTAGATTTCATGCATAGAGGTATGCATAAAAGATTATTATTTTAATGTAAAAGTGTTACTTTTATTATATTTGAATTTCATGCATAGAGGTATGCATAAAAGATGATTATTTTATTACAAAAGTAACACTTTTAGCATAATTGAATTTCATGCAGAGGTATGCATAAAAGATAATTATTTTATTACAAAAGTGTTACTTTTAGCATAATTGAATTTCATGCATAGAGGTATGCATAAAAGATGATTATTTTATTACAAAAGTCTTACTTTTAGCATAATTGAATTTCATGCATAGATGTATGCATAAAAGATGATTATTTTATTATAAAAGTGTTACTTGAATTTCATGCATAGGTGTATGCATAAAAGATGATTATTTTATTATAAAAGTGTTATTTTTATCATATTTGGATTTCATGCATAGAGGTATGCATAAAAGTTGATTATTTTATTATAAAAGTGTTACTTTTATCACAATTGAATTTCATGCATAGAAGTATGCATAAGAGTTGATTATTTTATTATAAAAGTGTTACTTTTATCATATTTGGATTTCATGCATAGAGGTATGCATAAAAGATTATTATTTTATTATAAAAGTGTTACTTTTATCACAATTGAATTTCATGCATAGAAGTATGCATAAGAGTTGATTATTTTATTATAAAAGTGTTACTTTTATCATATTTGGATAGTGTATTAGCGCTGGTATGACCGCACCACATCAAAGCCACGAATCCAAGAGACTACAACAAAGAGAGAGGAGCAGGTTTTGTTATAGCACTTCAAGAGCAATACTTGACTCTTTCTCATACTTCTTTCGCAGGTCAAATTCCCCGTAGAAGGGGGCTCTGCAACCTTCAAAAATAAACATTGGTGCCCACTGCCACCCAAGTACTCTAGGCCCGAGGGGGAGGGGCCGTGCCAGCAACTAGTGTATTTGTACCCGCCAGAATTAATACAAACGGGCTAAGATTTTAAGTAGGCCCTATCTTATCTTAAAGAATGAATTTTCATACATTTTGGTTATAAAATCGGCATATTGGGAAGGTTTCGAAAAAAAACCGAATAGATTTAAAAGTGTTACTTTTATCACAATTGAATTTCATGCATAGAAGTATGCATAAGAGTTGATTATTTTATTATAAAAGTGTTACTTTTATCATATTTGGATTTCATGCATAGAAGTATACATAAAAGATATTCTTTTTATATCAAAAGTGTGATTTTCATCATAAATGGATTTTATGCATAACTTAGATACATAAGAGAAATTCTCTTATTCTAAAAGTGTAATTTCTACCAAATTGAATTTATGCATAGGAAGGTGCATTAAAGATTGATTCAAAAGTGTCATTCTCATCTAAATTAAATTTATGCATAGGAAGATACATAAAAGTTTGAATTTTAATTCAAAAGTGTCATTTTCATTTAAAATAAATTTATGCATAGGAAGATGCATAAAAGATTGATTTTTACTTCGAAAGTATTAATCTTCTTAAATGAAATTTATGCATAAATAAATGTGTAAAGAAATCTTATATCAAATATAAGAATTCTCTTGTATTTTATAAATAGATATGAGATGTGATACGATGTGATAAGAGGTGTATAAGATGTGATAAGAGGTGATAAGATGCTTATGAAATATGTTAGCAGGTGATAAGATGCATTAAGATGTGTATGAGATGAGGTAAGAAGTGTATGTGATATGATAATATGTATATGGGTTGTGATAGGGCAAGGATGGATGTGATGTAAACGATTAGATGTGAAGGCATATGGAGTTATATGAATGGGAATGTGGAAATGGATGTATGTATGTGGATGTGAATGTGAATGTGGATGTATGGATGTAGATACGGATGTGAATGTATGTATGTATGTGGATATAGATGTGGATGTATAGATGTGAATGAGAATGTGGATGTGGATGTGGATGTATGGATGCGGATATGGATGTGTATGTATGAATGTGGATATGGGATGTGGGTGTATAAATGAGGATGTAAAAATGGATGTATGCATGTAGATGTGGATGTATGGATGTGAATGTGAATGTGTATGTGAATTAATGTATCGTCCATATGAGGAAATGGATGAGAATGAGTACACATTGAATGGAATGTGGAATAAGTAATGTGGACTAAGGAGGGATAATGTGGAAAGACGAGAGTTCGATTTAGAAATTGTATTTTGTGACTGTTTGTAAATGACTGTTTTATGTCAAGAATGTCGGGGAAGCATTTTGACCGTCTTGTGGATTAAGGTCATGAAGACGTAACTGTTAAAGTTGCAACTGTTGACGGAGAGTCAATGGAGGACGTCTCGCGTAGCAAGGTCGACCGAGGTCTTGACCAGCCTCGATTCGATTTAATTCGGTTCGATTTAAATGGTGAGCTTCCGGTACGGTGGATGAGGGACCAAGAAAGCGGCCTATGAGTGAAGCGCTAGGTCACTTGCGAAGGATCCTAGAGGGTGCTGACCATATGTTGCTCGGGCTGTGGGTCGCCGAAGATACCCACTTGTGCGTCGTGGAAGATATTGGAACAAAGAGTAAGAGTTGTTTTCTGAAACCGGGCATGGATCTAGTTGATTGACCTTGCTGGTCCTCAACGGATGAGTCCATGGCTCTTTTATATGGATCTGTTGGTTGATCTTGCTGATCTTCTACGGAGATTCCATTTTGGTTATGTGAATATATTGCCGGTTACTATGAGCTAGGAACTATTGAAAAGGTCCCTAAGTGAACAGGTGGTGAGCTTTCTGGTTGCCAATGATGCCATAAGTATATCGATGAATGAATGACTGGAAACAAGGATTCAACCAGAGACTGAGGATTGTCATCAGTGACATAATGGTTTCATTAAAGGATTATTTTAAAGTCAGCTAATGCTAAGAAAAAAGCAATTTCATATTGGGTGTGTAAGTGGTGTGACTAGTTTTATGTTTGCATGAACTTCCGGCTAGGGGGCCTTGGAACTCTTTTCCTTGGTACTTGGGACAAGACTTAACTAAATTCTTAATTGGATCCCATCACTACAGTGATTGGGCGGTTGGCTAACCCATGGGACTGGGGATGGGGTTAGGCTGGATTGATGGATCCATAAATGGAAACTTAATTTCTGTTATTACGATAGATGAAGTAAATCCCGGATAGTAATTGTTCTATGGATAGGAATCAACGGGCTGTGCCTCTTGATGGGGAAAAAGCGTTGATCCCAATGATCCAAGTGCAAGTTTCTTCCTTGATCTGACCGAGTATCTTTATAGGTGCAGTCGGACCAATTTGATCAGTAAATAATGGTCTTGACTACGTTAGAGTAAAAAGTTATCTTGGTGGAATTGCCCGTGCTTTCCAGATAAAGGAAGTTTTTTCGGGTTCAGTTTTGGAAAAACCGACGGATTAGTCTCTTGTCCGGATATCCGTGGACGAGGCCCCGAGTGTGGGACTCTGTCCCGCGCGCAAGAAGTGCTACTTCTGTTGCTAGTATCCCGAATCCATTGCGTGGTGGGAACAGGGATCTCACAGTTGGTATCAGAGTAAATTTGGTTAATGAGGATCAACCGAGAAGCTAATATGTCAAAAATTTATCAAGAATCACAAAAAGGTTATAATTGTGTGATATAATTCATACAAATTGATATTCAAACTAAAAATTCGTAAATTAGTAATTGGGTCTTCAAATGGAAGTACCGCAATTATATGGAATCCCGGACTTGCTTGAGGCCTAGACATGATGGTATTTACCTTATAGTTCCAAGTACTATGACTACCCGTATATACGGAGGGTATAACTGCAGCTCTTTACCGGCAGTATATACGAGTAAATCTAAGACTTGAAATTATAAGCATTAATGCTATCGAGATCATGATTTCGAATGTGGTTGATATGATTTTTAATTCTATTTGAGAATGATTGAAAAATGATGATCCCTGAAATTTGGTTGAAATGTAATAAGCTGAGCGAAACCTCAATGAGGATGAATGGGATGAGTCCTTGTGATGATATTCATAACTAAAATGATGATAATGATTTTAGCAAATCACTATGAGATTAGTGGATTGTGCTGTCAAATTGCTACTGTTAACACTTGACTCGGATGATCAAATTAAGGGATGTCAAATTGAGAACTTGCTTAACTGAAATTCCCGTGGAGGAATGTTCAGAAGGAAATTTTTTGGTCTAATGGACCATTATCGTGTTAAAGATATGAATGATATAATCTGAATGAATTGTTACTTAATGATGAGTTTTATATAAGGGATATTTATTCCCGTATTCTGTTGGGTTGACCTGAATATAAGGAACCCCAGAATAAATTAGATCTTAAGAAAATGAGTTGTCCTCTACTTGCGAGATGAGGACATCTCGCACTTTTTAAGTGGGATGTAAGATTCCTCCCCCCAGCCTTCGAGATATGCAAGAGTAAGAACCTCCCTTTCTGATCTTATAATTATTCTCTCTCTAAATAATTGAAAGATTCTGTTTAAAAAAGGAAGACCCTTTTCCCAGAATACTTCTCAAAAGTCCCACCTGTTTTAAGGATTATGAACGATGAGTTCAGAAGTGAGAACCGGTGTTTTGGATGCCAAGGTTTTGGTCATCAATTAAAAGACTGCCCAGGATCGACAGAAGCAGTATGCAGATAAAAAGAGAGCAGTCAGAGAATTCAAAGAAACAGATATGGTCTTCATTCGAGTACGGCTCAAAAGAAGTTCTTTATCTCTTAGGAAGTATAAGAAGTTATCCCCCAGATATTGTGGGCCATATCGGATTTCAATGAAAGTAGGTGACTTAGCCTACGAGCTTTTTCTACCTCATCATCTCAAAGTTCATAATGTATTTCATATGAACCTTCTATAGAAATATGTGCCAAACCCAAATCATGGAAAGACGGTAAAACTTCACTGACAAGATACCATTGGCTTCTAAGTTACGCTAGTTCCTTCTTTATATAAGTCATAACTCTTACTTGTCGCTCGTAGTAATCTTACTTCCATCGATCTCCTTTCTTTCTTAATCTCCTTTATGGCTTGTCAGCAAGAATTGGTTTTATCCATGATGATTTCTCACCTTCAAGATGCAAGTGAGTCTGTGAAGAAGGATTTTATAGAACTGTATAAGCGCTCACTTTTCCCTCACTTGGGAACTTCTGTAGCTCAGACCAAATGGCGGACCTATCAAGACATAACTAGGGTAACACCGTGGGGTCAGCAGCACTTTCGTAACAATGTCCGCTTGGCTATGGTTATTGAAGCTTTGGGTTTGGGTCCCCGATACTATTGCGTGATGAGATCAAGGCATGTTGGGTTTTCTGAGCGGGTCTTCTTACTGGCGTGTTTTCTTCCTCATCAGAAGATATGCCTTTATCTGGTTTTTGGCTTGCCTCTCAGAGGTCCTTTTAATAGGCTACCTCATACCAGTGAGATAGGTGCTGCAATAACCGGCCGAATTATTTTCATAGATGAATTACCTTATACGTGTGCAGCTTGTGAGTGCTGCTTTTGTGACCATATGATGGACGAGCTTATGGAAGTGTAAAAAGTTCTTCTATCTTTACTGTATATGTTCCAAGAATGAATAAAGTTGAAATCTTTGTTCTTGTCTTGAGTCTTGCTTTCTTTGAGACTTTTCTTGGTGGTTAATCTTAATTAAAAAATTTCTCTCAGTCTCATATTCGTGCATCTTGCGAAATTACCTCCAGTTTGCGAGATGAGGGCATCTCGCGTTCTTCAAGTGGGAGAGAATGTAAGATTCCTCCCCAGCCTCTCAAGATGTCCAGTATCTTCTTCTGTAATCAATCCCCTCTTCAGAAATATAAAAGATCTTGTCTATGTCTATTTTGACATAGAGAGAAAATATTCTAGAGAGAGAATATTCAGATTTTGAATATTTTTAGATAGAAAAATTTCTCATATTATTAAAATGAATTCCCCTAAAATAGAAATTCAAAAAGAACTTTCCAATATGCAATTGGAATTTATTGAAAATGGGTATAAAGGTCCTTAGCCTAAGGGTCTAGATTTTCAGAAATTTTTGGATTATGGTCCAATTAAGGTTCCTATGGGCCAATAACATAAATCCATGTGTAGGGAGAAGATAAATCTAATTTATAAAAGAAGATACCAAAAAATGAGTAAATGCTCACATCAGATGAAGAAATGCTCACATAAGATGAAGAGTTGACTATGTACAAGGTTTATTAGTAAGAAACTATGAGTAATATAAAAAATATGAGATATTTTGGGTATCCAAAAATGAGTAAATGCTCACATAAGATGAAGAGTTGAAAATGTACAAGGTTTATTAGTAAAAAACTATGAGCAATATTAAAAATATGAGATATTTTGGGTATCCAAAAATGAGTAAATTCTCACATAAGATGAAGAGTTGAAAATGTACAAGGTTTATTAGTAAAAAACTATGAGAAATATTAAAAATATGGGATATTTTGGGTATAATGATTCCATTTTTGACACATATGTAAGGAAGGGGAGTCCATTAAAGGAGGTGCATATTTCACATGCTTGAATGAGTTTTAAACTCAAAAATAATGTGATATTTTCATCTCTCCTCTCTCTTGAATCAAACCAAATCAAAATGGAACCAAACCGAATAAAAAAGGAACCAAACTAGATCCAAATCTAGTCCAAATTCAACCAAACTGAATCTGGAAAATTCTAGAATTCAATTAGCTTTGGTTAGAGCTTCCCTCTCCTATAAATAGAACATGAGTCCTTTGAAAAAAATAGAAGAATTTTACTATACTAGAGTTATGCTGAAATAATGCTAGTTTCTACTATTCTCTAAAATTCTCTCGAAATTGAAGAAATTGGAGCTTCCTTCTTTCTTCAATCTCCATTGGTGGCTCCATCAAGATACTTAACCAATTGATTGGTTGGGGACCTCTACCGTGAACAAAGAATCAAGCAATTTGTAAGGTAAATGGTGAATTTTAATCTTTTCTATAATTTCTCAATGTTTCTCTCTTCTCAACCCCTCTCAAGCTTGAGAAGCTTAATTGGAATGGTTTTTGAATGCTATTGAAGTTAATTGATGAATGGTAGTGAAGAGTTACATAATTTGATGAATGCTATTGAAGTTAATTGATTAATGATAGTTAAGAATTACATAAATTTTTATTTATGCTTAATTCAAATGATTTTTATGTAATTTCTCTCTCACTCAAGAAATGGTCATACTCATGACCCATTCTCAATCCAAATGAAGCTTTTCATAAAGCTTTTCTTTAATCCAAGATTAATCTATACTTGAGATCAAATTAATGGCTTTTTTCTATGCTTTTAGTTTATGTATTTCATGAATATTGATGATTCAATCCATTATGGATTATTGATCCAATTAGGGATCATTCTAATTATTTCTTAATGATAAGCTTTATCTCTTAAAAAAATTGAGATTTATCAGTCATAGCAGCGGAGCTATGGCAAAATTTTTATAAAAATTACGCATAAAATAATTTCATTCAAAGCATGAAAAGAGGACTTCCTACCATATTCTAGGAATTATCATCCTAGATTAATTGAAGATATTCATTGTAATCATAGAGAAATTGATTTTTATATTATGCATAATTGATTTTCATGCATAGAGGTATGCATAAAAGATTATTATTTTAATGTCAAAGTGTTACTTTTATCATTATTAGATTTCATGTATAGAGGTATGCATAAAAGATGATTATTTTAATGTAAAAGTATTACTTTTATCATATTTGAATTTCATGCATAGAGGTATGCATAAAAGATGATTATTTTTTTATAAAAGTTATCATATTTGAATTTCATGCATAGAGGTATGCATAAAAGATGATTATTTTATTACAAAAGTGTTACTTTTAGCATAATTGAATTTCATGCATAGAGGTATGCATAAAAGATGATTATTTTATTACAAAAGTGTTACTTTTAGCATAATTGAATTTCATGTAGAGGTATGCATAAAAGATGATTATTTTATTATAAAAGTGTTACTTTTAGCATAATTGAATTTCATGCATAGATGTATGCATAAAAGATGATTATTTTATTATAAAAGTGTTACTTTTTGAATTTCATGCATAGATGTATGCATAAAAGATGATTATTTTATTATAAAAGTGTTTTTTTTATCATATTTGGATTTCATGCATAGAGGTATGCATAAAAGTTAAATTTTTTATCATAAAAGTGTTACTTCTATCACAATTGAATTTCATGCATAGAAGTATGCATAAGAGTTGATTGTTTTATTATAAAAGTGTTACTTTTATCATATTTGGATTTCATGCATAGAGGTATGCATAAAAGATTATTATTTTATTATAAAAGTGTTACTTTTATTACAATTGAATTTCATGCATAGAAGTATGCATAAGAGTTGATTATTTTATTATAAAAGTGTTACTTTTATCATATTTGGATTTCATGCATAGAGATATGCATAAAAGTTGATTATTTTATTATAAAAGTGTTACTTTTATCACAATTGAATTTCATGCATAGAAGTATGCGTAAGAGTTGATTATTTTATTATAAAAGTATTACTTTTATCATATCTGGTTTTCATGCATAGAAGTATGCATAAAAGATATTCTTTTTAATACTAAAAGTGTGATTTTCATCATAAATGGATTTTATGCATAACTTAGATGCATAAGAGAAATTCTCTTATTCTAAAAGTGTAATTCATACCAAATTGAATTTATGCATAGGAAGATGCATAAAAGATTGATTCAAAAGTGTCATTCTCATCTAAATTGAATTTATGCATATGAAGATGCATAAAAGATTGAATTTTAATTCAAAAGTGTCATTTTCATTTAAAATGAATTTATGCATAGGAAGATGCATAAAAGATTGATTTTTACTTCCAAAGTATTAATCTTCTTAAATGGAATTCATGCATAAATAAATGTGTAAAGAAATCTTATATCAAATATAAGAATTCTCTTGTATTCTATAAATAGATATGAGATGTGATAGGATGTGATAAGAGGTGTATAAGATGTGATAAGAGGTAATAAGATGCTTATGAAATAAGTTAGCAGGTGATAAGATGAATTAAGATGTGATAAGATGTGTATGAGATGAGATAAGAAGTGTATGTGATAGAATAAGATGTATATGGGTTGTAAAAGATTAGATGTGAAGGCATATGGAGTTATATGAATGGGAATGTGAAAATGGATGTATGTATGTGGATGTGGATGTATGGATGTAGATATGGATGTGGATGTATGTATGTATGCGGATGTAGATATGGATGTATAGATGTGAATGGGAATGTGGATGTGGATGTATGAATGTGGATGTGGATGTATGGATGTGGATATGGATGTGTATGTATGAATGTGGATATGGGATGTGGGTGTATAAATGAGGATGTAAAAATGGATGTGTGCATGTAGATGTGGATGTATGGATGTGAATGTGAATTAATGTGTCGTCGATATGAGGAAATGGATGAGAATGAGTACACATTAAATGGAATGTGGAATAAGTAATGTGGACTAAGGAGGGATAATGTGGAAAGACGAGAGTTCGATTTAGAAACTGTATTTTGTGACTGTTTGTAAATGACTATTTTATGTCAAGAATGCTGGGGAAGCATTTTGACTGTCTTGTGGATTAAGGTCATGAAGACCTAACTGTTAAAGTTGCAATTGCTGACGGAGAGTCAATGGAGGACGTCTCGCGTAGCAAGGTCTCGAACGAGGTCTTGACCAGCCTCGGTTCGATTTAAATGGTGAGCTTCCGATACGGTGGATGAGGGACCAAGGAAGCGATATGAGTGAAGCGCTAGGTCACCTGCGAAGGATCCTAGAGGGTGCTGACCATACGGTGCTCGGGCTCTGGGTCGCCAAAGATACCCACACGTGCGTCGTGAAAGATATTGGAACAAAGAGTAAGAGTTGTTTTCTGAAACCGGGCATGGATCTGGCTGATTGACCTTGCTGGTCCTCAACAGATGAGTCCATGGCTCTTTTATATGGATCTGTTGGTTGATCTTGCCGATCTTCTACGGAGATTCCATTTTGGTTATGTGAATATATTGTCGGTTACTACTATGAGCTCGGAACTATTGTAAAAAGGCCCCTGAGTGAACAGGTGCTGAGCGTTCTGGTTGCCAATGATGCCATAAGTACACCGATGAATGAATGACTGGAAATAAGGATTCAACCAGAGACTATGAGGATTGTCATCAGTGACATAACGGTTTCATTAAAGGATTGTTTTAAAGTTAGCTGATGCTAAGAAAAAAGCTGATGAAATTGCTTTTTTCTTAGCACCACTTACACACCCAATATGAAATCAGCTTTTTTCTTAGCTGATGCTAAGAAAAAAGCAATTTCATATTGGGTGTGTAAGTGGTGTGACTAGTTTTATGTTTGCATGAACTTCCGGCTACGGTGCCTTGGAACTCTTTTCCTTGGTACCCGGGGCAAAACCTAACCAAATTCTTAATTGGATCCCATCACTACAGTGGTTGGGCGGGATGGGGTTAGGCTGGACTGATGGATCCGTAAATTGAAACTTAATTTCTGTTATTACGATAGATGAAGTAAATCCCGGATAGTAATTGTTCTATGGATAGGAATCAACGGCTGTGCCTCTTGATGGGGAAAGAAGCGTTGATCCCAATGATCCAAGTACAAGTTTCTTCCTTGATCTGATCGAGTATCTTTATAGGTGCAGTCGGATCAGTTTGATCAGTAATGGTCTTGACTACGTTAGAGTAAAAAGTTATCCTAGTGGAATCGCCCGTGCTTTTCGGATAAAGGAAGTTTTTCTGGGTTCGGTTTTGGAAAAACCGACGGATTAGTCTCTTGTCCGGATATCCGTGGACGAGGCCCCGAGTATGGGACTCTGTCCCGTGCAAGAAGTGCTACTTCCGTTGCTAGTACCCCGAATCCGTTGTGCGGTGGGAACATGGATCTCACAGTTGGTATCAGAGCAAATTTGGTTAATGAGGATCAACCGAGAAGCTAATATGTCAAAAATTTATCAAGAATCACAAAAAGGTTATAATTGTGTGATATAATTCATACAAATTGATATTCAAACTAAAAATTCGTAAATTAGTAATTGGGTCTTCAAATGGAAGTACCGCAATTATATGGAATCCCGGACTTGCTTGAGGCCTAGACATGATGGTATTTACCTTATAGTTCCAAGTACCATGACTACCCGTATATACGGAGGGTATAACTTCAGCTCTTTACCGACAGTATATACGAGTAAATCTAAGACTTGAAATTATAAGCATTAATGCTATCGAGATGATGATTTTGAATGTGGTTGATATGATTTTTAATTCTGTTTGAGAACTGATGAATTGATTTAGATTCTGATTGAAAAATGATGATCCCTGAAATTTGGTTGAAATGTAATAAGCTGAGCGAAACCTCAATGAGGATGAATGAGTCGAGTCCCTGATGATATTCATAACTGGAATGATGATAATGATTTCAGCAAATCACTATGAGATTAGTGGATTGTCCTGTCAAATTGCTACTGTTAACACTTGACTCGGATGATTAAATTAAGGGATGTCAAATTGAGAACTTACTTAACTAAAATTCCCATGGTCAGAAGGAAATTTTTCGGTCTAATGGACCATTATTGTGTTAAAGATATGAATGATATGATCTGAACGAATTGTTATTTAATGATGAGTTCTATATAAGGGATATTTATCCCCGTATTCTGTTGGGTTGACCTAAATATAAGGAACCCCAGAATAAATTGGATCTTAAGAAGACGAGTTCTTAGAATTTTACTTTAAATGGTTCGAGGTTTGGATTTGGAGTAGATGCAAATTAGATGATATTCTTTGCATCCTCAATTTATGTCTTCCAAAACATCATATGAAATTCAAGTATGTGCTCAACCAAGAGATATGCCAAGACACTGGGATGTTCTTTAAAAGCCCTATGTAATTTGACTATGAGCATGCTTACCACAAGAACCTACCAGCAATCTAGACATATTTTCAAGACTTGGATGGAGACAACACTTTGATTTATGATGACACACCGTATCAAATTATGTGGAACATGCTAGGTTCCTATCTTGTATTTCCAAAGCCGTGGAATCAAACACCAAAGGAACTTCAAGGCTTCTTAAAAACCACAACTATCCATTGGTTATGTCAATGGTTATATGCTCATAATAAGAGATGCTACACACAGAACAATGTCTTTTAGACTAAGATTAACCTTGAAAATATTGTATTGGAGGAGTATTTATGGAGTCAATATCATTAAAGGAAAGGTGCTTTGGACACAAAAGAAATGTTAATTTATGTATGTTATCACAAATCTTGTAAATATTTCAAGCCAAAAGACCCATCTTGACATGCAAAATCTCAATGGGTATCCCTTCACTTTTATAAGAGAAATGTAATTCTATTGTGTACTCTCCTATGAGAAAATGTACATTTCTCACTAGAAATAAAAATTCAATGTTATTTGCTAGAGCCTCAAGTCTTATGTATCTTGTTTATTGGTCTTTCTCTTTTCTTTATTATTCATGTAGAAGTCTCAAATTTGATTACAAATGCAAGTTATTTGAATCATTCTAGTTTATACCAATTTAAGTATCAAGATCAGTAACTATCATGCATGGCCTATTGTCGGCCTATTGTTATTTGAATCATTCTAGTTTATACCAATTTAAGTGTCAAGATCAGTAGCCATCACATTAGGAGAAATATGGACTCTCCATTTTTCCCCTTAAGGAGTTTCTCTCACTTTTCTCTCTCTAGAAAAAGATTCTAAAATAATATTATAATATTAGCTCTTGTGTAGAATCAAGGAGATCTCTTTATATTGTTTTTAAAAGAGATTCACCTATTATTTTATTGTAGGACCATCTGTCCTCAAAATTCTCAAATTTGAAATAATAATATTTTTTATGATCTAAAAACGTGAAGCATATAAGATGTGATACTCTTAAATGCCCACTTGACTTTTCAGCTTCTAAATCCTTCCAAATAGATTGCATATAAGATGTGACACTCTTAAATGCCCACTTGACTTTTCAGCTTCTAAATCCTTCCAAATAGATTGCATATTTCAAAATGGAAAAAGTTAAAAAACAAAATAACTTGATGTAAACATCACATTTTTGAATTTCTTTTTACCCATGACATTCACTTCCAATTGGAGGCCAACTATGCACCGCCGGACAAGAGAATGGCAACAAGTAGAATGCAATCGGAGATAATGCAACAAGAAAGAAATGTAAGGAAAAAACATGTCGATCTTTGGGTTGAGGGGTGTATTTATCCACCCGATCCAATTACCCAAACACCTCCACAATTTAGTGGGCTTACATCTTTCATTAAGTATGTGTGTGTAGGTAATGCATGGTTATTGGGATACACTAGGAGGCTAGCAATGCTTCCTCATAGTGTTTACACATCTGTTCAGCGGACCGTGATGGGCATGGATACAAGGATTAAGGAGCTCACAAAATCACTAAGTGAAAAGGAGAGAGAGAATCAGAGTCTGCAAGATGTGATGCATGTTATGGAAAATGCAATGTATGTTGTGAAGGTAGACAATGCAGAACTGCATTGCAAAATGAAGGGTTTGGAGAAGGACAACAAAAATATGGCAGCAATGCTTTCAAAGACTATTGTTGTTGGACCCTCAACGAAAACCAAACAAGCACGTGAGTGTGTGAGGTTGCTCAAACCACTTCATGAGTTAACCAGAGGGAGTGGGCAATATAATCAGCAGGTCTATGCACAATGTGCAAACATGAAGAATATGTTTTTCAACCCAAGTGAAGAGGTTGATGATGCAATTGCAAAGGTCTTAAGTAAAGGTATGGTGAAGTATGCATTGGAAAACCCCAAATTCAAAACTATTGGTGATGATGTTGCAAGAGTACGCTTGAAGGAGGTATATAGATGCTCAAGGCATATGTAACAAGGTAGGGATTAGCTCTGAATCCTATGCTATGATTTATAAGCAATTGGATGTAGGGTTTAAGGCTGTTCTTAACAAGAGGCAGGTGGTACCCATCCCTAAACCGTTCCATGTGAAGATCTTAATGAAAAAGTCTTAGACACAATTGGTGAGCCAATGCATTTGGAACATACATAGATGCTTAAGTCTGGATCAAAGGAAGTGCCCTTCAAATTGCATGTAGACAATAACTTTGTATTGAATGTATGCAAGCTACAAGCAACAATGGTATAGTTCTACAACATGTCTATCGAAGAGTACAGAGATAAGCTTCAATTTGTTTTTTGAAGCTTGATGAGAGTGAAGTCGTTAAGGGCCAAATGCTTGAACGTGTTAGCTTGACACTAATGAATAGGGTGTTGGATCCTAGCATCAATTCAAAACATCCAAAATATTTTAGTGTGCAATCGAAGAATGAAATATGGTGGCTTGCTGCATTTGAGGTACCAAAGGAGGGCCATGAAGTACTTAAGATTTTTTTTAACTTAACAGAGATACCAGATATTGTACAACAGCAAAACAATGGTGAAGTTTTGCATGTCGATAGATTTGGTGAATACAAGGTAGAATGGCATCTTGCTGGCATTTTGAAAACATTGAAATGTATGTTTAGTGTTTTAAATTCAGCATCAGCTAAGGTCCCTTGCTTATATTGCATGCAATCTAGGAAGAAAGGCAACGATGGGAAGAAACAATGGATTTCAAGGATATGACAATGTGGTGCTCCAACACGTGATCGATGTGTTCAAAGGAATGGAATGTTGGTGCCATTAGATCCTAAGTGGGATCCTATTTTAGAAATACCCTTAACAAGGGTCCTTTTTTTCACCTTGATTGCATAGTAAGGATAATAGAGAAGTTGGTGTTTGAGTACGTGTGTTTTGCCTACAAGATGCAACCTGCTTCAGATGCTAACGCAACATGCAAGAAGGTAGAACAAGTCTTGTATGATGTTGGATTGCATCGAGGGATAAGTAGAAATAAAAAAGGACGAGAAAAAGTCAGGAAAGAGTGAAAATTTGTCATGCAAACCGTGTTTTGGGGGAGCAAAGGCTAGGAAATTCTTATCTCCACCACGAGATAAAGATGGTAAGTTGCTTGTAAAATAATCAGAGAAGTATGGAGCATAGAAAAAACTACACATGGTTGTCCCTGATCGGAGAAATGGGGGACATACACGGATACCAAAGGAAAATGTGTAGATTGCACTTGATAAACTGGCACCACTTTTACAAAAGACGACATTAAATTCTGATGATGCCAATGCATTTAAAGAGACGGTTGTAAACTTTCATAACTTAATGACAGAGGCATGGACTTCAAATTGCATTACACACTATATGGTCAGAGTGGTATCCATTTCATTTTTACACAATTAAATTGTGAATGTAATATTTTGAGTTTAATTGTGGATCTTGTGTTTTTGAATGCAGCACATACTTGAGGCTCATGGTCCATACTTTGCTGAACAAGGAAGTTTGGTGATATGGTCCACACAAGGCATGGAGCGATCTCATTGGCAAGCTCGATGTGGATTTCAAAAAGCAACGGCACATGGAGGTGGAATCAATGATTCCAATCCTATGAGGCAGTTACTCCAATGGTGGTATAGGAGAATAGAGATAAGATATGAGGACAAATTAATAAAGTCCAAATCTAATGATACAGAAGCTGTTAGCAGGGTAATATATGAAGTGTGGAAAGCAAGACATGAAAATAGCATGGCCAAAGAACATCATGCAGAATGGTGATAACCAAAGAGAGAGTCGGTAGTAGCAAATGGAAATATCAATAGAATTATAATTATGAAATAACATTTTATGTTTATGAGAGTATTGGAGCAATCCAATGTTCTGAAGAAATAGGTGTTTGTTAAAGTCAACATGGACAACTTTTTTAAAATAAGTGTTTACTAAAGTCAACATGGATAACTTTTTGATAGTGTCGATATTTGTTAAAAGTAAGTGTCAATAACTTATAGTAAGTTCTATTTATAAATAAAGGCACTTCTTTCATTTCTCTCCATTCCTCCATTTCTCTCCATTCCTTCTAGCTTGTGTGAGTATGGCATGTACTAAGCAAAGAGCAAACAAGATGCCTTCCAAGACACTGGTTCATTCATCCAGATCTAGTGAATGTATTGATATCGACAATGATGTAGCCCAAGCTCCTCCTCGCTACTCCGTCTAGGAAAGCTGCTCCCGCTACTCTAGCTGGAAATGCTCATTCGCCTACGCATAAGAAGAGAAGATGGAGACCAAGCACCGTCGCTCTTCCTGAAATTAGGAGATTCCAGAAGAGTCTTGAGTTGATTATACCCAAGGTGCCTTTCTCAAGGTTGGTGTAAGAAATACTGCAAGATCTACAAAGGGAAAATCACTACAAGTACTTTTCAAGAGATCAAGCATATAATGTGGAGCGATGGTCAGTCCAAGCGTTGCTTGCTCTTCAAGAGGCGGCTGAAAGTTACTTGGTGGATCTCATGCATGATGGTTAGCTGTTAGCCATCCATTCCCGGCACATCACACTCAAGCCCTCAGATCTCACTCTTTTTCATAGGATTCGTAACAATAGTGATGCATTCAACCTTAACCATGACATGGTTTAAAGACCTGTGTAAATGCTCGCGTATCATTTTGTGTTTTCACGTTTTCCTTCAGTTCTACTCAACTAGTTGTACTTTAAGCAATGTATCGAATTTGGATATTTTAAGTTTCCTTGTTTCTAATGTTGTGTACCGGACTTGCCCATTGATTTGAATATTTTGAGTTTTCTTCATTTTTAATGTCAGCGTATATTCTTATATTTTCCTGGAAAAAAATTTGCAAGTGCATGTGCATGTGCATGTGTAGGAAAAATTGACACATGGTGTGCATAGATCATGATGGGTTGAAATTTATTATGTGCATAGATCATGTGGCTTACATCATGAGCATGCATGTGCATGTACATGTGCATGTGCAAGCAAGTCCATGTGCATGTGTAAGTGCTATTTTTTACGATAATATTTTTTTCCACAGAAAAAATTGATGCATGCTGTGCAGTGATCAGAATGGGTTGAAATTTATTTTGTGCATAGATCATATAGTTTTCATGTTTTAGATAAAATATCACCCCTATCAAAGGCCTGTGGGGCCCTTGTCCAAAAGGCTCGCGTGTAGAGTACCAAGTCTATACATGAAGGGCCCTATAGACCTCTAATGGGGTTGATATTTTATCTAGGAGGTGTTCCATGATACTTATATGAACACATAAAATTAGAGCTCATTCTAATAAGGAAAACTATTTTAAAAAATAAAAAGTATCAAGTTTATGTACTCAGCTAATTTAGAAAATATATAAATTTTCATCTATAATTATGGAAGAAACCCTCATTTCACCTCATTTGTCATCTTCCATTTCTCTCTCTCACCTCCAAGAGCATGGCTTGCACCAAGAAAACTGCTAGGGGAGTTTGGCCCCCCAAGGTGGGACGTGGAGTATCTCTCGTCCAACCAGCACAACAGAAACATCGCAAGCGTAGGTGGAAGCCTGGCACTATGGCTCTCCATGAGATTAAAGAATACTAAAAGATGGTGAACCGGCTTATATCAAAGCTCTCCTTCCAACGTGTGGTGTGAGAGATCATGCAGGATCTGCAATGTCATCATGATAGGAGGTTCTGGGCTCATGTAGCATCAAGCCCACTACCTACCCGCCGCCGGTGTGGACAGCCCAAGATTTGGAGGCACTCTAGGAGGTTGCGGAGGTGTACGCAATGGACATTTTTGGTGACATGGTGTTTGTAGCTGTCCATGCAAAGAGGGTCACCATCATTGAAAAGGACATGCAGTTGGTGCGACGCTGGGAGATATCCTCTGTCTGTCTAGAGGCCAAGATCTTTAGTTTTATTTTTGTATGTAAGATTCCTCCCTCCAGCTTTTGAGGTGTGCAGGTGTAAGAACCTTCCCTTCTGATCTTATAATTATTCCCCTCTCTCTGAAATAAAAGAAAGATTCTGTTTTACCCTGGAGAGAGAAAATATCTAGAGGGAGGTAATTCAAAATTGAGATATTTTTGGATATAAAAATCCTCCTAGTGTCTAAAATGGTTTTTGGTGAAACAGATATTTAAAAAAAACTTTCCAATGTACAATTGGAATTATTTAAAAATAGGTATAAAGGACCTTAGCCTAAGGGTCCAGATTTTCAAAAAAAAAGATTATGGTCCAATTAAGGTTCCTATGGACCAATATGATTATTCCAAATGTAGGGAGGAGATAAATTGAAGAATAAAAGAAAAACCCCCCAAAAATGAGTAAATGCTCACATAAGATGAAGAGTGGACTAAGGACCAAAGAAAACAATTAAAAAACTGAATTTTGACATCTCAGTGTGGGGATCTCCCCTCATCAAGTAGGCACCTTTTTCTCATTATTACCCCCAATTTTTAATCAATAAAATGAGATATTTTCATCTCTCCTCTCTTCTAGTTCAAAACTAGATCCAAAAAGTAAGCTGAACTGACCCAAAAATGGTCAAAAATTGACCAAACTGATCTCGAAAATTCTAGAATCAGTTTGCTTGGTTAGAGGCTCACTTTTTCCTATAAATAGAAGCCTCCCCCTTTGTAAGAACTTAATGGTGTTTATGCACTATTACTCTACTCCTCTCTTGAGCCATCTACATTGAATTTTTTAATAATTCAATTGTTTTTGGCCTAATCCTCTCCAAAGTGAATTGGTGGCCACTCTTGCTTCAAACAAGAGTAGAACCCTCAATCCCTCAAGCCAAAGGAGAGCTTACAAGCTCTATGTAAGTTAATTGTCTTACTTTGTTTAATGAAAAATCTATGGTTTTCTTAATTTTTATGTTTTGCAAATGTTGGAATTAAATTCAAATGCTATGCCTTGATAACAAGGCCACCCCCTTCTCTTCTTTACATTCCAACCTTTCTTAATGTAAGAAAGATTAATTAAGAGATTAATTAAACTCCTTTTATTGTTTACTCTCTTGAATTAAGAAAATTGTGTAGATTAGAGTTCTATAAATCTAATTTGGATTAATTTAAGTTAAATGAAGAAGATAAAAATGAGAAATGGTTAGCCATACAAAGGAGGTTATGGTAAAAAAATTTAGAAATTTGTGTAAAAGAAAGTTTATTTTTATGTTATTCCAAAAGAGTAATTCCCACCATTTTTGCATCTAAAAGAAATATTCTGATTACTCCATGTACATATTCATCTATGAATATGCATGGATATCACTGATATTAATTATTAAATTTAATTTTTATGCATAGAAAGGTGCATAAAAGAATTTTTTTATTATAAAAGAGTTATTCTTATTAAATTTAATTTTTATGCATAGAAAAATACATAAAGAAAATTTTTTCATTATAAAAGTGTTATTCTTATTAAATTTAATTTTTATGCATAGAAAGATGCATAATGGAATTTTTTATTACAAAAGTGTTATTCTTATTAAATTTGATTTTTATGCATAGAAAGATGCATAATGGAATTTTTTATTACAAAAGTGTTATTCTTATTAAATTTAATTTTTATGCATAGAAAGATGCATAACAAGATTTTTTTATTATAAAAGTGTTATTCTTATTAAATTTGATTTTTATGCATAGAAAGATGCATAATGGAATTTTTTATTACAAAAGTGTTATTCTTATTAAATTTGATTTTTATGTATAGAAATATGCATAATGGAATTTTTTTTTACAAAAGTGTTATTCTTATTAAATTTGATTTTTATACATAGAAAGATGCATAAAGAAATTTTTTTATTGTAAAAGTGTTATTCTTATTAAATTTGATGTTTATGCATAGAAAGATGCATAAATGAATTTTTTTAATTATAAAAGTGTTATTCTTATTAAATTGTATTTTTATGCATAAAAAGATGCATAAAAGAATTTTTTATTATAAAAGAGTTATTCTTATTAAATTTGATTTTTATGCATAGAAAGATGCATAAAGGAATTTTTTTAATTATAAAAGTGTTATTCTTATTAAATTTAATTTTTATGCATAGAAAGATGCATAATGGAATTTTTTATCACAAAAGTGTTATTCTTATTAAATTTGATTTTTATGCATAGAAAGATGCATAAAGGGATTTTTTTATTATCAAAGTGTTATTCTTATTAAATTTGATTTTTATGCATAGAAAGATGCATAATGGAATTTTTTATTACAAAAGTGTTATGCTTATTAAATTTGATTTTTATGCATAGAAAGATGCATAATGAAATTTTTTATTACAAAAGTGTTATTCTTATTAAATTTTAGTTTTATGCAAAGAAAGATGCATAAAGGAATTTTTTATTATTATAAAAGTGTCATTCTTATTAAATTTGATGTTTATGCATAGAAAGATGCATAAATAAATTTTTTTAATTATAAAAGTGTTATTCTTATTAAATTGTATTTTTATGCATAGAAAGATGCATAAAGGAATTTTTTACTATAAAAGTGTTATTCTTATTAAATTTGATTTTTATGCATAGAAAGATGCATAATGGAATTTTTTATTACAAAAGTGTTATTCTTATAAAAATTAATTTTTATGCATAAAGAAATTCTTTTTATTTTAGAAGTGTTATTCCTATTAAATTTGATTTTATGCATAAAAAGATGCATAAAAGGATTTCTTTTATAAAAGTGTTATTTCCATTGAAGTTAATTTTTATGCATAAATAGATGCATAAAGAATTTTTATATCAAGATTAAAATTCTCTTAAATTCTATGTTTAAATTCTATGAGTATTTGGTAAATGAATAATTAAATACTCTAAGAGAGAAATTTCTATCGTTTTATATTCACACGGATTATAAAAAGAAAATTCAAGAAATCTATCGAGATCGAAATATTCAGATAAATGATTAATTATTCTTCATTGGAATTCGTAACTATTTTAGAAATCAGTTAAGTGAATATTCAAAGAAAGAAATTCAATAAAATAGTTTGAATTACCAAACCTTTTCGAGAAAGATAGTTCAGGAAAAATCTTATCCGACTCGAACCTTGAATCAGACTATGACCAAGACCAAACTCTTTCGTCAGTTCAAGGAAAGAAGGTGTGACAAGTTTAGAAAAATACACTCAAAACTCCCGCCAAATCTGAAACTAAGTTTGAGACCTTTCGAATTGATCTGTGGATCAAGGTTATAGAATTCGAGGAATTCTGGTATGAAATTTAGAATTCCGATCAAGAAGTTTTGGAGATATTGATTCAAGAAATACTCCTTGTATTCAAAAGAAAATCAAACTAAAAACTTGCATAGAAATGAGATTGGATATGAATGAATGTGATGTGATGGATGTGAATGAATGGAGGTGATGTGAAGTGAAATGGATAGATGTGAATGAATGAGATGTGATGTGAATCGGGATGTGAATGAATGAGATGTGACATGATGTGAATCGGGATAGGTGTGAATGAATGAGATGTGACATGAGTGAATCGAGATAGATGTAAATGAATGAGATGTGATGTGAAATGGATGTGACGTAAATTGGGATATATGTGAATGGATGATATGTGATGTGAATGAATGTGATATATGTGATGTAAATTGGGATATATGTGAATGGATGATATGTGAATGAATGTGATACGGGATAGATGTGAATGAATGAGATGTCATGTGATGTGATGTGGATCGAGGTAGATAAGAATGGATGAGATGTGAATGAATGTGATGTGATGAGATGTGGATATAGGTAGATGCAAGTGGCTGAGATCTGATGAGGATAAATGAGGAAAGATGTGATGAGATAAAAATGATGTGACTATATGAGAATGGGAATACATATGAAATGGATGTGGATTAAATAATGTGGATTGATGGGAACAATGTGGAAAGACGAGAGTTCGTTATAGAAACTGTATTTATGACCTGTTTTTAAATGAATGTTTTATGTCAAGAATGTTGGGGAAGCATTTTGACCGTCTTGTGAATGAGGTCGTGGAGACCTAATTGATAAAGTTGCAATAGCTGACGGAGAGTCAATGGTGGAGGATGTCTCGCATAGCAAGGTCGTCGGCCGAGGTCTTGACCAACCTCGGTTCGATTTAAATGGTGAGCTTCCGGTACGGTGGATGAGGGACCAAGGAAGCAGCCTATGAGTGAAGCGCTAGGTGACCTGCGAAGGATCCTAGAGGGTGCTGACCATACGGTGCTTGGGCTCTGGGTCGTCGAAGATACCCACACGTGTGTCGTGGAATATATTGGAGCAAGGAGTAAGAGAAGGGGATGAGAAGGGTGTGAGTGTGAAGGGACTTAAGGTCCACTAGCTCACCTATTTAAAGGTGGAGCTAGGAGGCATTTTGTATTGAGCAAGGTCTAGTTGTATGCATAAACAACTTAATAAGCAAGATATTGTTCTTATATTTTGTGAGTCTCTCCTCTCCACACACTTAATCTAGCATGAGCACCACGTTTTCTCGACATGGTATCTAGAGCTTGGTTGATTAGAACCACTTGTGGTGTAGAATAGATCAAAAATCTTCACTTTTCTCCTTATCTTCACTTGTGGGGAGCACAACCCTCTGCTAGTGGAGGCCTTCTACTAGCTGGTAGAGGCAAGATCTCGTGGAGATGTCAACATGGGAAATGTTAAGGAGGTCTGGGCGAATGCAAACGTACGGTCAATTGTCGATTTGGTAGCTGCGCTGCTGCGGCATTGTCGACTGTGTGCGTCGCCTCCAAGCTTCTGCTGCTGCGCTGGCCGTACAGCCATATGGCGGCTATAGGCCACCATTAGGTATGGTGTTTGAGGGCTTTAGTATCCTATTGAATGAGGAGTCCACAGCTCAGGTTTGAGCTTCAACAATGCTTCGAGGCGTCGGCTGCTGCCTGCAGACAAAAAACCAGGCGATGGTCTTCTTCTCCTTCAAGCTTTCCATTAAAGCTTCAAGTGTGAATGTTTTCTTGCTCAAATCATCTCCTCCCTTGCTCTAATCAATCAAGTGGCGTTGTGAATGTTTTTTGCTGAGTTTTCTCTTGATTTTGAAGAGTTTCCATTCACATGAGGTATCCATAAACCTCATGCTCAACAAGCTTCATCATCAACATCAACTTTCAAGCTTTCAAAGCTTTCAAAGTGTGCTTTTAAGCACTGATTGTATTGTTTAACACTAATTAATCTATTAATCCAGCAAAGGAAAAGTGTTCTTAAACACTAAAAGTGTTATTAAACACTAATGGTGAACTAATCACCAAAATAAGTGTTATTTGACACTAAAAATGTGCTCTTAAGCTAATTGTGTTTTCTACACACTAATGGTGATCTTAATCACCAACTAAAGTGTTGCTTAACACTAAGGTGGTCTTAACCATCAAAGGAGGAGGTCTTTTACACTAAGGAGGCTCTTCTTCATCAACATTGGAGGCCGGGCACACACCATAAGTGCCACATTACAAGTCTTCATCGTCAAACCGTTTCTTGGTGCAGCCACCCATGAACAATTGTCTTCATCTCATAAGCCAAAGAGGTTGAAGATTTCTGGTTTTTCATCATAAAACTCATTATTTTGAGTGTTTTTAAAGTTGGGCACATGTACACTAAGTGCTTATCTTCAATGTTTATGTGTATTACCCTTGAGGCTCTTATTTGTAAGAGGCATAGGCATGTCATAAGCCATATGCTCTCATTTCCCAAGCCCAAGGCATATTATTCCGCTGCATATTCTGTATTTTCATCGTCTAAGATGACTTGTAAGGTTGAGCATAGCATCCCTAAGTGCTCTACCTTGTTGTTTGTCATGATTTTAAACATCTCTTAGCATTGTCTTTGTAAGAGGCATTGGCAACATTATAAGCCATGCCCTCTCCTTCTTGAGCCACGGATGATGTACCTTATTGGTTTGAGCATTTACCTCAACCACTTACTCACTCTCATTAAGCTTGAATCTTCAAACCCTAATGGGTATCATGTAATCAACATGCACAAAAGCCTTTGTTGTAATTGTGGAGTAGACACTGCCCTTGACCAATTCATAAGGCAAGTGGTAAGACCCTCCCTTTCCCTTTCCCATATAAATCTACCTCATAACCATTATTCTAAGAAGGAAGGCCCTCATTGCCCATGGAGGAGGTATGGTATTCAAGGAAGCATCAAGCACGTTGAAGGAACATCTATAAGCAAACCACTTAAGCAAGGGTGGCAGCCTCGTTTTGATCATTGTGTGAGAATGGTCAAGGTGGAAAGCATGTGGAAGCAATGGCATGTATGTCTAAATCATGTCAACTACAAGAAGTCAAGCAAGCACAAAGAGAGGGGTGCACCTTCATTGAGGTGTACATCTTCATCGACAACAAATAAAGACTTAGATGGCATCATTGTATTAGCCTCTAAGGCTCTAGGAACATATTTGTAAATCCTAGATAACCACATCACCATGACATCCTTGTATGCCTAATGTTATAAAGGAAACCTATGTCCAATACCACCTATTCCATTCTTTCATAGTTGGTATTGAGGGGGGTATTAAGAGACTAAGGTTATGTAGAAGGGGATGAGAAGGGTGTGAGTGTGAAGGGACTTAAGATCCACTAGCTCACCTATTTAAAGGTGGAGCTAGGAGGCATTTTGTATTGAGCAAGGCCTAGTTGTATCCATAAACAACTTAATAAGCAAGATATTGTTCTTGTATTTTGTGAGTCTCTCCTCTCCACACACTTGATCTAGCATGTGCACCACATTTTCTCAACACTATTCATATATGCTTAGTCCAATATGGCATCTCATCAAGTGTCCTGAGACACTAAAGTGTCCTGAAAAGTTAGCATTTTTTGTGGGCAATCTATTAAGAGTTTTGAAATACTTAACATCCACAGATGTTCCTCAAGACCCAAAAAATCCTTGAGATTTTTTAAATTGCACTTTTCTTAGCTTTTGCAAGGCAATATTTAAATTTTCTTAGACACATGCTGATAAAACGCATGATTTTTGCTGTTTTCAAAATAGTAATAATTTGGACATAACTTTTAGAAGGGACATAGTTTGATCATGAAACTTGGCTTGATGGAAAGCCCATGATGTAAACTAAATCCTAGAATCATCAAACGATAATTATTGGATAAATTTTTGACTCGCTAATATTGAAATGACGTTTTTTATACAAGTGGAGCATGAATTTTTCTCCTTCCATATGCAAGCTAATAATGTAAAACTTGAGGTGCACCCATGTTATATAGGATAAATACTACTTTGTTTTGAATTTTCCAAAACTTTAGAGCCACTTTTTGGGCCTCTTCTCATACATGGCCTTTTGCACAACCTGTTTTTAATACATAAAATGTCTAATTATGAGCCTAATTTTGATTTTCATCAAAGGGGAAAGCTGTGTAAGTGCATTATTTGTTGTAACTATAGGTGTAGACTACTTGTGCAAGCATAGTTATGATTAGTTTTTGATAAAAGATGATCAAATTTTGTATTTTTATTTTTTACAGTTTTTTTAGAACTAGGCGATAAGAACCTACTTAAGTGGAGGCTAAGTTAGTGTCATACACATCAAATTATGGCTTATTTATCTCATCTCAAGCATGAAAACCAATAATCAACATTCTCATTGATAGGGCTACATTATTTTTTAGTGGCATGATTGAGTTTTGATAATACGCGTTACTTTTGCTGATTTTATGCAACTTTTTTGGAAAAAATTCTAGGAAAGGAAAATGATTTTTTTGGTGAACTTCTACCTCCTTGGAATGATGTATGCTATCAAAATATCTTGGGAAAAATGATATTGATATCATTGGATTTTTTTTTTGAGAGAATGATGCTTGCATATTTGGAAAAATCCTAAAAAATGTTCATTTTCAAGACATATGCTACTTTGTTGCTTATGTACTTCCAAATAAAAAGGCATTTTATATGTTTAGCATTTTTTACATAAGAATAGGGTTATGTTCTACATGCCCAATGAAGCATTTTGGTTTTTAAAGCCTATATTAGGAGTTTGATTTTTTTTTTGCAACCCCCAAAAAAGGACACTCAAGTGTCCTGTTTTGGTACCAAACTAGTGTTAAGGCTCGAAGAGCATGCAAGACTGGAATGGTCCTAGGGCCATTCTTGGAAGAATATACTAGAGCATTGCCCAGAATGGCCCTAGGGCCAATCTTAAGGTTGATGTGCATAAAAAGAATGGCTCTATGACCACTATTAAATCATTATATTGTGCATACAAGAGACTATGCATAGCAAAAAAACCTAACTTTTCATATGTAGTTTGGACCCAGGGCCATTCTATTGTGCATAGAAGAGACAAGAATAACTTCCACAAAAATATTTAACTAGAGGTAAATGACAATTTTATATTCAATAAAGAAAAAGACATTTACAAAATCAATGCCGCTAGCTCATGAGACTTCTTGTAGAAGAAAGCTCTCTTAGCATCTAGTGAACAGTTACACAAATTATTTTCTTTTCTCTGAGCGTATAAGCTTAGAAACCAAACCTACAATAGAAATTTTTCTCATATGCAAGGGTTGGGCTTCTTCAGCTATTTGCAAAATAGATGCTTGGGAGGTAGAAGTAGCAGTTGGTTGTGGGTCCTCAGGGATCTTTTCCCACTGTCTAACACTATGATCCAACTTTGCAAACGCCAAGAGATTGGAATTCTTGTCATCACGGTCTTAAGCTCTCTCAAATAGACATATTATCTCTCTTTTTGCCTTCAGTGCTTGCTTTGACACAAAGCCATTACTATATACATCAATCATCATAAGATCTTGCATACATAGACTCTTTATGCACTGATCGATAACCATGGCCTTTTTTAGTTGTAAAAAGACTATGGGGTCCATACTCTTTACTTTATCATACTCCAATGGTAACATAGTTGCATCTAAGATGGAACCCTAAGCGCCAACATAGTTGTCATAGCCTTCATACGTGTTTTCCTTGCTCAAAATAATAAGCACACTGAAGAGCTCAATTGCACCGTTGCATGGTGCATCATGCACAAAATGTAGAGCACCATAGAACATTCTATGCCATCCAGGATTGTAGAGCATCTTGTAGACACACAATATCAACAATCTTTAAAAAGGCAAGGAATACATATTGTGATTATGAGACTGCCATGATGCCATTCAACAATTGAGAAAATCTTTCAATGCTCCACTGCATATCTCTTGCACTCCCTTCTGTGCTATCCAAGACACACAATCCAATCAGCATTTGGTTTTGATAAAATCGAGCTAAAAAGTGGTCGCCTTCCATATCTAACCTCACAATGGGAATACGCCATGGAAGATCAGTCACAACCTACTCTTCCCTATTGGCAGCAACAATCCATTGTATATAACCCTTTGCATCTGATGGAAACTCCAAGTTTGTCTTACCAACATACAATCTTGCATTTATCCATGGCTCACACTTTCCATGAAGCACATGGTAGACACTATCATTAATGTGATAAGTTGAAGCTAGCTCTTGCCAGTCCTTGCATTTCTTTGTGAGAGATCTCTTCTACCCCCTTTGTGCATCAAACTCTGGAGTGCTAACAACGGAAGCAGAAACCTTGCGTGCAGGGTAGAGCTTCCCACTCAGGGCCTTGCCCATGAATGTCCAGACAAGAGACTAATCCTTCTGTTCTTCCAAAACCAAACCCGGAAAAAACTTCCCTCACCCAGAAAGCATAGACGATTCCTCTAGGAAAAATCTTCTAACGTAGTCAAGGCATTAGGACATTTTGGAGGTCATTCGTAGGGCCTTTTAGCAGAGAGAGAAAAAGGAGCGCATCCAAATCAGGAAGAAGGCAACATTACGTTGAAAAATAGGTTATTTCTTTTTTCTAAATCCAAAAACTCTTCTTTTTCATCTCAAAATGTACTCTACTTACACTTTATAGTCACTTTTCACACCCGAATGCATTAAACACACCTACACTTTTGTGGGAGGGAAACTTCTATTCAAATCCATGTATTAAATACACCTTTTTACAAAGGAGGAAAAATTCCATCCCTCTCAAACTTCCTCTTGGGCTTAAACAATATCTCACGCTCTTTTCATTTCCTCTACCTTTTGCTGCACTCCATTTTCTGAAGCTTTAGGCTTTTGTACTCCATTCCTTCTTGAAAATATGGGTAGCAAATCTCGTTTTATATCATCTCAATTTTGCCCCACTAATGCCATCATAGATGATTCAATTCCTAGGGCAAGGAGACCAAGTTCTTCAGTGTTTGCTATACTTGTATCCAACTCTCTCAATGCACAAAATTAGTGGACTACTGAAGTGCTAATCACCAAGCGCACATGGTTCCTTATGCAGTCAAGGAAGAGAAGAAAGACAAGCAACAAGAATACATTTAGGGTGTCATGGAAAGGAAGAGTAAAAGACTTCAAGATAGAGACTGGAAGGACAACCATCAAGGAAGTCCTAGTGCAGCATATATATACGCATAATGAGCTTGTGCTTGAGAATCCAGATGACATAAAATTGCCCTCGCATATAGACCAAACTGTAAGTTAATCTATCGCTTGTCAATATTTCATTTTCTCATAATGGTCTAATGAACTGTGTAAACTGTCCACGTCTATGGTTGCAGATGTGTACCCCTCATCATATGAGGAGTGGGATCTAGTTCAGTGCATGATTGGAATTATGAATGTGGTTCACGCACACATTGGTCGGCTACAGTATGAGGGAAGGAGCAACAAAAGCCTTGTAGATGTAGGAGTCTTTTTCTATGATCGTTTCTACCATCTACTAAACAAGAAACACAATCGTGGGTTGCTTGGAAGAGCTACTTTTGCAAGCTAAGTGGAACTTGGCCTATCCCAGACCCCTCAGTAATGGAGTCAGCAAAAAGAGCAAGCTCTTCAAGGATGTGCAACGCTCTCTACGAGGGAGCATTCCAACTCGTGTAGTAAAAATTATTGTTTACCTAACAATTACTATGTTCGTGGAACTTTTTAGCTTATTTCAAGTGAAGATAGCGATAACCATGCTTGTCTGCAAATATTTGGACACATTCCTCTTAGTAAGACTTCTTGATGAGGGATGGCCGACTAAAGTTTTCGATGATATCCATTGTAACATTGCACTGGAGACATTAGTTGCGAAGTACATGATTGCAACTCAAACTTTTATCTTGTCCTTCTGGTATAGCAGGTCCCGTTACATCAATGGAGAGTTGGTACCAATGGATCAAGAAGCCGCAAGTGCAATGGATGACAAAGTCATAGACATTGAAGTGATTGATGAAGCTTCAACACTGACAATTGTTTCTATACAAGGAAAATGTAATTTACAACAACTAAGAAAGGATATTGTCGAAGAATCCTTGCAAGACACGCCGGCACACTTTAATTTCATTCACAATGGAAGAAAGGTCCTCCTTACAAGGGAGCGACTAATACAATGTAAAGAATTGGGTAACACAGTCAAGATCATTCCTACTTGACAATACCCACTCCAATGTACTCTTCTGACATAATTAATCAAGTCTATCTTGTTAATGACATTCCTACTTGACATTACAAATTTGAATGTACTCTTTTAACATAATTAATCAAGAGCCTTTTGTTCGATGTGTGCAGTACTTTCAAAAAACAATACAACGTATACTATTTTCCAAGACACATCTTGAGTGAGAATAGAACAGTTGAAGACATTACATTGCAAAAAAGGATTTCTCATTACTACATAATCTTATACAGAGTCTTTTGATTTGTACAATCCATGTAAATATGGAATCAATTATTCTTCCAAATAAACATAATCTCACGGGGTGATATCCATGTTCCAATGGGATTGTACATAGCCTTCTCAGGGGTATCATCAATTAATAATGTACTTGTGGGATTATATGAGTGTTGGTGGATATCCACATAGCGCCTAAGTAAGGGCACCCCAGGCTTTTTGGGATGAAAAACACGTGGTTCAATGTGACACTGCCTTTGGTCATATACAAAATACAATTCTGTTTCCTCAATCTTAGATTCTCTCAAAATTAGCATGACAAGAGGCCTCAAATCATGCGTCATCATTGAGGACCAGATGGCCAATCGAAAGTGCTTAGTTACAAAGTTGATAAATTGATACACTTTGGGCCTTAGCATGACATGCATTTCCCCAACTTTGTAATTCCTTGTAGCACTTGGTCCAAAGTTCTTGGGCTGTCTTTTGAGCAGCAATACATTAACATCCAAGAGGATAGCCTTCTCAGCGGCTAGAACCATTATTGACATGATTCTAATCAGCTTGAATTGAAACTTATAATCATTGTTAAGGGACACAAACAGCTAATAGAAACAATTCTTAAAATTGAGTTGGTTACATTACATCAGGTAAATTAGGCTTGGGATCTTCATCAAGCTTGGGATCCTCACAACCTTGGCATCCTCATTAGACTTAGGTTCTTCATTGTTCGCCTCCCTACTAGGTCCCTGCTCGGCCTCTGCAATCTTCTTTGCATCTATCTTCTCTTCACGCTTCGGCTCTGCCTCTTCAACTTGCTCTACCTCATCAAACTTGGGATATTCAATGTTAACCTCCACATTGGACCTTGGCTTTGCCTCTATGTGCTCAGAAGGCTTTGGCTCCGCCCCCTACAGCAGCTTGAAGGAGCACCTCGATGTCTGCAGGATCGGGGAATTCTGGCTGGTTCTCCTCCAACATCTCTATGCTATTCTTTAGTATTAATCGTATCATGGTCACTCTGTACCGCTCCACATAGTTCCTATCATAATTTTGTAATGCGGTCTGAAAAAAAAATTCACAATGCCAAACCACAAATCTAGCTAAATCAGATGATTCTTCCACTTACCTTGGACATGAAGGGATTCATGGAGAAGAGACTCTCAAGAATATATTCTACATGTATCATCGATCTTCATCCACAGGAGTGTGTCTCCTTGCTTGGGCACTTGAACAGGCTTGACCTATGATTTGTACAGTTCATAGTCTCCATATAGGAAACCAAGAACATGAAGAAACCTTTTTATACACCTGCATAATAAATAAGCTTTCACAATAAGATACATTGCCAACTTCAAGGAGCCATAGATACTGGAGAAAGGTGCTTTGAATGTTTACTTACAGGCCTAACTCAGGATGTGATCTTGGTACTAAATTAAGAGTCCACACGATCCTCTTATACAACTCTATAACGGTAAGGCTCCAATGGTTCCTGCAAAAGCAGAAACATCTAAAACTAAGGCATCCCCTATCTATTAGATGTACAGAACTAGCAAGATAGAGGAGTAACATACCCTGATTTGTATGGAAAAATTAATACGGTAACCTCCTGCATGTTCAAATAGGTGAACCACTTTTGAATCTCTTGCTGGGATGTACTCCTTCATCGTAGCAGTGGTGCTAGCTGAGAGTTGATGAAAGATCCCTGTCCCCACACCATGCAACAAATTCTCGGGTGCTAGTAGGCGGAAGTAGCACTTCTTGCACGGGGCAGGGTCCCTCACTCGGGGCCTCGCCCATGTATATCTAGACAAGAGACTAATCCCTTGGATCTTCCAAAAAAACTTCTCTCACCTGGAAAACACGGGCGATTCCTCCAAAATATTTTTACTCTAACATAGTCAAAGCCTTAACTAACTGAACTGATCTGACCGAACCCGTAAGTCCCATAGTCAGATCAAGGAAAATATTGTACTTGGATAATAGAGACCAATTCTTTTTCCTCATTGAGAGGCACAGCCGTTGATTCTTTTCCATAGAACAATTTTTATCCGGGATTTACTTCATCTATTGTACCATAACAGAATTGAGTCTCATTTTAGGGATCCATCAGTCCAGCCCAATCCCGTGGGTTAGCCAACTCCCCAACCACTATAGTGATGGGATCCATTTAAGAATTTGGTTAGGTTTTGTCCCGCGTACTAGGGAAAAGAGTTCCCAGGCCCCCTAGCTAGATATTCATGTAAACTTAAAACTAGACACACCACTTACACACCCAATATGAAATTGCCTTTTTCACAGATTCAGCTGTCTTTAAAACAATCATTTAATGAAACTATAGTATCACTCATCATAATCCTCCAAAATATCTGGTTGAATTCTCCAAAATATCGGGTTGAATCCTAATTTTCAATTTTTCCTTCATCGGTGTACCTATGGCATCATTGGCAACCAAAATGCTCACCACCTGTCCACTCAGGGGCCTTTTCGATAGTTCCTAGCTCATAACCGGTAATATTTTCACTTATAAAAATCAAAATGGAATCTCCGTTGAAGATTAGCAAGATCAACCAACAGATCCATATAAAAGAGCCGCATGGACTCATCCGTTGAGGACCAGCAAGGTCAATCAACCAGATCCATGCCCGAATTCAAAAAACAACTCTTACTCCTTGTTCCAATATCTTCCCCGACCCACATGTGGATATCTTTGGTGACCCAGAGCCCGAGCATCGTATGGTTAGCACCCTCTAGGATCCTTCGCAGGTCACCTAGCACTTCACTCATAGGCCGTTTCCTTGGTCTCTCATCCACCGTACACCGGAAGCTCACCATTTAAATCAAACCGAGGCTGGTCAAGACCTCGGCTGACCTTGCTACGTGAGACGTCCTCCTTTGACTCTCCGTCAGCTGTTGCAACTTTATCAGATAGGTCTCCACGACCTCATTCACCACAAGACGGTCAAAATGCTTCCCTAGCATTTTTGACATAAAAGTCATTTAAAAACAGGTCATAAATACAATTTCTATAACAAACTCTCGTCTTTCCACATTGCTCCACATCAATCCTTAGTTATTTCATATGTATTCCCATTCTTATCACATCATTTTCCATCTCATCACATATGTTCTCATTTATCCGCATCAAATCTCATTCACTCGCATCTACCCATATCCACATCTCATCACATCATATTCATTCACATCGCATGTCATATCTATCCCAATTTACATCACATCTCATTCATTCACATCCCGATTCACATCACATCACATCTATTCACGTCCATCACATTCGTTTACATCACATCCATTTACATCCATCACATCACATTCATTCATATCCATCACATTCATTCATTCATATCCACCACATTCATTCTCATAACTATCCCATCACATACATTCTATCCACATTATATCACATCACTTCTATCCACATCATATCTCATTGATACACATCTCATCTCATTCATCCACATCATATCTCATTGATACACATCTCATCCACATCCATACAATCGTTCACATGTACGATTACTCACATCTATCACTTCACATCCACATATATTCATGTCACATCACATCTCTTTACATCACATCACATTCTTTCACATACACATCCACATCCATTCTTTCACATACATCCACATCCATTCTTTCACATACTCATCCACATCTATTCCTCACATACACATCCACATCCATTCTTTCACATACACATCCACATCTATTCCTCACATACACATCCACATCCATTCTTCACATACACATCCATTCTTCACATACACATCCATATCCATTCTTCACATACACATTCACATCCATTCTTCACATACACATCCAAATCCATCGAGTCGTTCACATGTACGACTACTCACATTTATCTATATATTCATATCTATCACTTCACATCCACATATATTCATGTCACATCACATCACATTCTTTCACATACACATCCACATCCATTCTTTCACATACATCCACATCCATTCTTTCACATACTCATCCACATCCATTCTTCACATACACATCCACATCCATTTTCACATACACATTCACATCCATTATTCACATACACTTCCACATCCATTCTTCACATACACATCAACATCCATTCTTCACATACACATTCACATCCATTCTTCACATACATAGTCACATACGCATCCACATCCATTCTTCACATACACATCAACATCCATAATTCACATACACATTCACATACACATACAACATCCATTCTTTACATACACATTCACATCCCTTCTTCATATACACATCCATATCCATTCATTCACATCTATCTGATTCACATCGCATCTCATCACATCTATTCACATCACATATCATCACATCTATTCACATCACATATCATCACATCTCATCACATCTATTCACATCACATCTCATTTCTATGGAGTTTTTAGTTTGATTTTCTTTTGAATACAAGGAGTATTTCTTGAATCAGTATCCCCAAAACTTCTTGATCGAAATTCTGAATTTCATACTAGAATTCCTCGAATTTTATAACCTTGATCCATAGATCAATTTGAAGGGTCTCAAACTTAGTTTCACATTTAGCGAGAGTTTTGAGTGTATTTTTCTAAACTGGTCACACCTTCTTTCCTCAAAACTGACAAAAGAGTTTGGTCTTGGTTATAGTCTGATTCATTGTTTGAGTCGGATAAGATTTTTCCTGATCTATCTTTCTCGAAAAGGTTTAATAATTCAGTTACTATTTTACTAAATTTCTTTATGCATCTATTTGTGCATAAAAATTAATTTTTATAAGAATAACGCTCTTATAATAATAAAAATTCCTTTATGCATCTTTCTATGCATAAAAATCAATTTTAATGAGAATAACACTTTTGTAATAAAAAAACTTCCTTTAAGCATCTTTCTATGCATAAAAACCTATTTTAATGAGAATAACACTTTTGTAATAAAAAAAATTCCTTTATGCATCTTTCTATGCATAAAAATCAATTTAATGAGAATAACTATTTTGTAATAAAAAAAATTCCTTTATGCACCTTTCTATGCATAAAAATCAATTTTAATGAGAATAACACTTTTGTAATAAAAAAATTCATTTATGCATCTTTCTATGCATAAAAATCAAATTTAATGAGAATAACACTTTGGTAATAAAAAAAATTTCTTTATGCATCTTTCTATGCATAAAAATAAATTTTAATGAGAATAACACTTTTGTAATAAAAAACATTCCTTTATCCGCATCAGATCTCATCCACTCGCATCTGCCCATATCCACATCTCATCACATCATATTCATTCACATCACATATCGTATCTATCCCAATTTACATCACATCTCATTCATTCACATCCCGATTCACATCACATCACATCTATTCACGTCCATCACATTCATTTGCATCACATCCATTTACATCCACCATCACATCACATTCATTCATTTCCATCACATTCATTCATTCATATCCACCACATTCATTCTCATAACCATCCCATTACATACATTCTATCCACATTATATCACATCACTTCTATCCATACATGCATTGAGACTAAACTCTAAAAGCAAAAAACGTCAAAAAATACAAAACCCTAAAAATCCTATGCATATAAAATCACTAAAAGCATAAGAGAAAGGAGTAAGCTCTTACCTCAAGAATCTTGTAAGTGTTGATTTGAAACCCTAAAAGAAGAGCCTACAAAATATCAACAAAATAAAAAGTATAGTACATTTTACTATGCATAATGAATTTTTTTTTAATTATAAAAGTGTTATTCTCATTAAATTTAACTTCTATCCATAGAAAGATGCATAATGAAAATTTGTTTTCTTATAAAAGTGTTATTCTTATTAAAATTAATTTTTATGCATAGAAAGATGCATAAAGGATTTTTTTATTTCAAAAGTGTTATTCTCATTTAATTTGATTTTTATGCATAGAAAGATGCATAAAGGAAATTTTTTTATTACAAAAGTGTTATTCTCATTAAAATTGATTTTTATGCATAGAAAGATGCACAAAAGTGTTTTTCATTAAATTTAATTTTTATGCAAAGAAAGATGCATAAAGGATTTTTTAAAATACAAAAGTATTATTCTCATTAAAATTGATTTTTATGCATAGAAAGATGCATAAATGAATTTTTTTATTACTACAAAAGTGTTATTCTCATTAAAATTGATTTTTATGCATAGAAAGATGCATAAAGGATTTTTTTATTACAAAAGTGTTATTCTCATAAAATTGATTTTTATGCATAAAAAGATGCATAAAGGAATGTTTTTTACAAAAGTGTTATTCTCATTAAATTTGATTTTTATGCATAGAAAGATGCATAAAGGAAATTTTTTTAACAAAAGTGTTATTCTCATTAAAATTGATTTTTATGCATATAAAGATGCATAAATGAATTTTTTTATTACAAAAGTGTTATTCTCATTAAATTTGATTTTTATTATAAAAGTGTTATTCTCATAAAATTGATTTTTATGCATAGAAAGATGCATAATTTAGTAATGTTTTTTACAAAAGTGTTATTCTCATTAAATTTGATTTTTATGCATAGAAAGATGCCTAAAGGAATTTTTTTTATTACAAAAGTGTTATTCTCATTAAAATTAATTTTTATGCATAGAAAGATGCATAAATAAAATTTTTTATTACAAAAGTGTTATTCTCATTAAAATTGATTTTTATGCATAGAAAGATACATAAAGGAGGGTTAGGGTTTCATAAACCACCACGGTTATGCATGCATGTATTAGGGATAGGGTTAAGGAGACTCACCTTGTTCTTCCACCTTTCCTCTTTCGCTTCTCCTCTTGCATTCCCTTAATTAAATTTAATGAGAGTAACACCTTTGTAATTAAAAAAATTCCTTTATGCATCTTTGTATGCAAAAAAATTAATTTTAATAAGAATAAATTTTTTGTAATAAAAAAATTCCTTTATGCATCTTTCTATGCATAAAAATTAATTTAATGAGAATAACACTTGTAATAAAAAGACTTCCTTTATGCATCTTTCTATGCATAAAAATCAAATTTAATAATTAATATTAGTGATATCCATGCATATTCATAGGTGAATATGTACATGGAGTAATTAGAATATTTCTTTTAGATGCAAAAATGGTGGGAATTACTCTTTTGGAATAATATAAAAATAAACTTTATTTTTCACAAAATTTTAGAAAATTTTACCATAACCTCCTTTATATGGCTGACCATTTCTCATTTTTATCAATCTATTTTAACTTAAATTAACCCAAATTAGATTCATAGAACTCTAATCTACACATTTTTCTAAAATTGAAGAGAGTAAACAATAAGAAGAGTTTAATTAATCCCTTAGTTAATCTTTCTAGGATTAAGAAAGGCTGGAATGTAAAGAAGAGAAGGGGGTGGCCTTTTCATCAAGGCATAGCATTTGAATTTAATTCAATTAACTGCAAAACATAAAAATCAAGAAAATAATAGATTTAAAATTTATAAATAAGTAAGAAAACTAACTTACATAGAGCTTGTAAGCTCTCCTTTGGCTTGAGGGATTGAGGGTTCTACTCTTGTTTGAAGCAAGAGTGGCCACCAATTCACTTTGGAGAGGATTAGGCCATTTGTAAATACGTAAGAAAACTAACTTACATAGAGCTTGTAAGCTCTCCTTTGGCTTGAGGGATTGAGGGTTCTACTCTTGTTTGAAGCAAGAGTGGCCACCAATTCACTTTGGAGAGGATTAGGCCAAAAACAATTGAATTATTAAAAAATTCAATGTAGATGGCTCAGGAGAGGAGCAGAGTAATAGTGCATAAACACCATTAAGCTTTTACAAAGGGGGAGGCTTCTATTTATAGGAAAACGTGAGCCTCTAACCAAGCAAACTGATTCTAGAATTTTTGAGATCAGTTTAGTCAATTTTTGACCATTTTTGGGTCAGTTCAACTTACTCTTTGGATCTAGTTTTGAAATAGGAGAGAGGAGAGATGAAATATCTCATTTTATTGATTTAAAATTGGGGTAATGATGAGAAACAAGGTGACTACTTCATGAGGGGAGATCCCCACACTAAGGTGTCAAAATTTATTTTTTTAATTGTTTTCTTTGGTCCTTAGTCCACCACTCTTCATCTTATGTGAGCGTTTACTCATTTTTGGGGGGTTTTTCTTTTATTCTTTTAATTTTTCTCCTCCCTACATTTGGATTAATCTTATTGGTCCATAGGAACCTTGGTTGGACCATAATCCAAAAATTTCTAAAAATCTGGACCCTTAGGCTAAAGTCCTTTTTACCTATTTCAACTAATTCCAATTGCACATTGAAAATTTCTTGTTGAATTTCTATTTCACGGGAAATCATTTTAGACACTAGGAGGATTTTTATATCCAAAAATATCTCAATTTTGAATTACCTCCCTCTAGACATTTTCTCTCTCCAGGCCAAAATAGGGTAAAACAGGATCTTTCTTTTATTTTAGAGAGGGGAATAATGATAAGATCAGAAGGGGAGGTTCTTACACCTGCACACCTCGAAAGCTGGAGGGAGGAATCTTACATCCTACCCCACTTAAAAAATGCGAGATGTCCTCATCTTGCAAACTAGAGGACAACTCTTTCCCTTAAGATCCAACTGATTCTGGGGTTCCTTATAGTCTGGTGAACCCAACAGAATCCTAGGATATATAGAACTCATCATCAGATAACAATTCTTTCAGATCATATCATTAATATCTTTAACACAATAATGGTCCATTAGACCAAAATTTCCATCTGAATAGTCCATGGAAATTTCAATTATATAGATTTTTAATTTGACATCCCTTAACTTGATCCACTGGGTCAAGTGTTAACAGTAGCAATCTGTCAGCACAATCCACTAATCTCATAGTGATTTGCTGAAGTCATTATCGTCATTCCAGTTTCAAACATCATCACAGGGACTCGTCCCATTCATCCTCATTGTGGTTTTGCTTAGCTTATCGCTTTTCAACCAAAACTCAAGAATCATCATTTTTCAATCAGAATCCAAATCAACTCATCAGTTCTCAACCAGAGTTTTTAAAATCATATCAACCACATTCGAATTCATCATCTGGATAGCATTTTTTCTTATAATTTTAAGGTCTTAGATTTACTCGTATATACTGCCAGTAAAGAGCTACAGTTATACCCTTGGTACATACGGGTAGTCACGGTCCTTAGAATTTAAAGGTAAATACCATCATGTCTAGGCCTCAAGAAAGTCAGGGATTCCATGCAATTGTGGTACTTCCATCTGAAGACCCAATTACTAATTTATGAATTTCAATCTGAATATCAATTTGTGTGAAATTCATCACACATTTCTAACTTTTTACTGTTACTTCATAAATTTTTGACATTTTTGGCTTCTTGGTTGATCCACTTTAGCCAATTCGTTGTGATACCAGCTGAAAGATCCCTGTCCCCACCGTCTAACGAATTCTGGGGTGCTAGCAGCGCAGAAGTAGCACTTCTTGCACGGGGCAGGGTCCCTCACTCGGGGCCTCGCCCACGTATATCCAGACAAGAGACTAATCCCTCGGATCTTGCAAAACCAAACCCAGAAAAACTTTCCTCACCCGAAAAACACGGGCCATTCCTCCAAAATATTTTTCCTCTAACATAGTCAAAAGCCTTAACTAACTGAACGGATCTGACCAAACCCGTAAGTCCCATTGTCAGATCAAGGAAAAGATTGCACTTGGATCATAGAGACCAACACTTTCTTCCTCATTGACAGGCATAGCCATTGATTCTTTTCCATAGAACAATTTTTATCCGGGATTTACTTCATCTATCGTACCATAACAGAATTGAGTCTCATTTTAGGGATCCATCAGTCCAGTCCCGTGGGTTAGCCAACCGCCCAACCACTTTAGTAATGGGATCCATTTAACAATTTGGTTAGGTTTTGTCTCCGGTACCACGGAAAAGAGTTCCCAGGCCCCCTAGCCAGATATTCATGCAAACTTAAAACTAGACACACCACTTACACACCCAATATAAAATTGCCTTTTTCACAGATTCAACTGTCTTTAAAACAATCATTTAATGAAACTAAAGTATCACTCATCATAATCCTCCAAAATATCCGATTGAATCCCAATTTCCAATTTTTCCTTCGGTGTACCTATGGCATCATTGGCAACCAGAACGCTCACCACCTGTCAACTCAGGGGCCTTTTTGATAGTTCCAGCTCATAGTAGTAACCGACAATATTTTCACTTATAAAAATCAAGATGGAATCTCGTTCAAGATTAGCAAGATCAACCAACAGATCCATATAAAAGAGCCATGGACTCATCCGTTGGACCAACAAGGTCAATCAACCAAATCCATGCCCGAATTCAGAAAACAACTCTTACTCCTTGTTCCAATATCTTCCCCGACGCACGTGTGGATATCTTCGATAATCCAAAACCCGAGCACCGTATGGTCAGCACCCTCTAGGATCCTTCGCAGGTCACCTAGCGCTTCACTCATAGGTCACTTCCTTGGTCCCTCATCCACCATACTGGAAGCTCACCATTTAAATCAAACCGAGGCTGGTCAAGACCTCGGCCAACCTTGCTATGCGAGACGTCCTCCATTGACTCTCCGTCAGTTATTGCAACTTTATTCCACGACCTCATTCACTCACAAGACGGTCAAAATGCTTCCCCAACATTTTTGACATAAAATAGTCATTTAAAAACAGGTCATAAGTACAATTTCTATAACGAACTCTCGTCTTTCCACATTGTTTCACATCAATCCTCATTTATTTCATATGTACTACCATTCTCATCACATCATTTTCCATCTCATCACATCTGTTCTCATTTATCTGCATCAGATCTCATCCACTCACATCTGCCCATATCCACATCTCATCACATCATATTCATTCACATCACATATCATATCTATCCCATTTTACATCACATCTCATTCATTCACATCCCGATTCACATGACATCACATCTCATTCATTCACACCTCGATTCACATCACATCACATCTATTCATGTCCATCACATTCATTTACATCACATCCATTTACATCCATTTACATCCATTTACATCCATCACATCACATTCATTCATATCCATCACATTCATTCATTCATATCCACCACAATCATTCTCATAACCATCCCATCACATACATTCTATCCACATTATATCACATCACTTCTATCCACATCATATCTTATTCATACACCTCTCATCTCATTCATCCACATCCATCCAATCGTTCACATGTACGACTACTCACATCTATCCACACATTCATATCTATCACTTCACAACCACATATATTCATGTCACATCACATCACATTCTGCCACATACACATCCACATCCATTCTTTCACATACTCATCCACATCCATCCAATCGTTCACATGTACGACTACTCACATTTTCCATACATTCATTTCTATCACTTTACATCCACATATATTCATGTCACATCACATCACATTCTTTCACATACACATCCACATCCATTCTTCACATACACATCCATATCCATTCATTCACATCTATCTGATTCACATTGCATCTCATCACATCTAATCACATCACATATCATCACATCTCATTTCTATGCAGTTTTCAATTTGATTTTCTTTTGAATACAAGGAGCATTTGTTGAATCAGTATCCCCAAAACTTCTTGATCGAAATTTTGAATTTCATACCAGAATTCCTCGAATTCTATAACCTTGATCCATAGATTAATTTGAAAGGGTCTCAAACTTAATTTCAGATTTAGTGGGAGTTTTGAGTGTACTTTTCTAAACTGGTCACACCTTCTTTCCTCAAAACTGACGAAAGAGTTTGGTCTTGGTTATAGTCTGATTCAAGGTTCGAGTCGGACAAGATTTTTTCTGATCTATCTTTCTCCAAAAGTTTTGATAATTCAGTTACTATTTTATTGAATTTTTTTATGCATCTATTTATGCATAAAAATTATTTTTTATAAGAATAATGCTTTTATAATAAAAAAATTCCTTTATGCATCTTTCTATGCATAAAAAGAATTTTTAATGAGAATAAGACTTTTGTAATAAATCCTTTATGCATCTTTCTATGCATAAAAATCAATTTTAATAAGAATAACACTTTTGTAATAAAAAAAAATTCCTTGATTTTTGTGCATAGAAAGATGCATAAAGGAATTTTTTAATTACAAAAGTGTTATTCTCATAAAAAAAATTTATGCATAGAAAGATGCATAAAGGAATGTTTTTTATTACAAAAGAGTTATTCTCATTAAATTTAACTTTTATGCATAGAAAGATGCATAAAGGAAATTTTTTTATTTCAAAAGTGTTATTCTCATTAAAATTGATTTTTATGCATAAAACACTTTTGTAATAAAAAAAATTCATTTATGCATCTCTCTATGCATAAAAATGGATTTTAATGAGGATAACACTTTTGTCAAAAAAATTCCTTTATGCATCTTTCTATGCATAAAAATCAAATTTAATGAGAATAACACTTTTGTAATAAAAAACATTCCTTTATGCATCTTTCTTTGCATAAAAATCAATGAACACTTTTGCAATAAAAAAAATTCCTTTATGCATCTTTCTATGCATGAAAATCAAATTTAATAAGAATAACACTTTTGTAATAAAAAAAATTCATTTATGCATCTTTCTATGCATAAAAATCAAATTTAATGAGAATAACACTTTTATATAAAAAAATTCCTTTATGCATCTTTCTATGCATAAAAATCAAATTTAATGAGAATAACACTTTTGTGCATCTTTCTATGCATAAAGATCAATTTTAATGAAAATAAAAGTTTTGTAATAAAAAATTTCCTTTATGCATCTTTCTATGCATAAAAATCAAATTTAATGAGAATAACACTTTTGGAATAAAAAATTTTTCTTTATGCATCTTTCTATGCATAAAAATTAATTTGATTGAGAATAATACTTTTATAAGAAAAAAATTTTCATTATGTATCTTTCTATGGATAGAAATTAAATTTATTGAGAATAACACTATTATAATAAAAAATTATTCATTATGCATCCTTCTATGCATAGAAATTAAATTTAATGAGAATAACACTTTTGTAACTAAAAAAATTCCTTTATGCATCTTTCTATGCAAAAAAATCAATTTCAATGAGAATAACTTTTTTGTAATAAAAAAATTTCCTTTATGCATCTTTCTATGCATAAAAATTAATTTAATGAGAATAACACTTTTGTAATAAAAAAATTCCTTTATGCATCTTTCCATGCATAAAAATCAAATTTAATAATTAATATCAGTGATATCCATGCATATTCATAGGTGAATATGTACATGGAGTAATTAGAATATTTCTTTTAGATGCAAAAATGGTGGGAATTACTCTTTTAGAATAACATAAAAATAAATTTTCTTTTTCACAAAATTTTGGAAAATTTTGCCATAACCTCCTTTATATGGCTGACTATTTCTCATTTTTATCAATCTATTTTAACTTAAATTAACCCAAATTAGATTCATAGTCCATTCTTGACATACACATCCACATCCATTCTTCACATACACATTCACATCTATTCTTCACATACACATCCATATCCATTCATTCACATCTATTTGATTCACATTGCATCTCATCACATCTAATCACATCACATATCATCACATCTATTCACATCACATCTCATTTCTATGCAGTTTTCAGTTTGATTTTCTTTTGAATACAAGGAATATTTCTTAAATTTGTATCCCCAAAACTTCTTGATCGAAATTCTGAATTTCATACCAGAATTGCTCGAATTATATAACCTTGATCCGCAGATCAATTTGAAGGGTCTCAAACTTAGTTTCAGATTTAGCGGGAGTTTTGAGTGTACTTTTCTAAACTGGTCACACCTTCTTTCCTTTAAAACTGACGAAAGAGTTTGGTCCTGGTCATAGTCTGATTGAAGGTTCGAGTCGGATAAGATTTTTCCTGATTTATCTTCCTCGAAAAGGTTTGATAATTCAGTTACTATTTTATTGAATTTCTTTATGCATCTATTTATACATAAAAATTAATTTTTATAAGAATAACGCTTTTATAATAGAAAAAATTCCTTTCTATGCATAAAAATCAATTTAATGAGAATAACACTTTTGTTATAAAAAAAAGTTCCTTTATGCATCTTTCTATGCATTAAAATCAATTTTAATGAGAATAACACTTTTGTAATAAAAAAATTTTCTTTATGCATTAAAATCAATTTTAATGAGAATAACACTTGTGTAATAAAAAACATTCCTTTATGCATCTTTTGATGCATAAAAATCAATTTAATGAGAATAACACTTTTGTAATAAAAAAATTTCCTTTATGCATCTTTCTAAACATAAAAATCAATTTTAATGAGAATAACACTTTTGTAATTAAAAAAATTCATTTATGCATCTTTCTATGCATAAAAATCAAATGTAATGAGAATAACACTTTTGTAATAAAAAAAATCCTTTATGCATCTTTCTATATATAAAAATCAATTTTAATGAGAATAACACTTTTGTAATAAAAAACATTCCTTTATGCATCTTTCTATGCATAAAAATTAATTTTATGAGAATAACACTTTTGTAATTTAAAAAAAAATCCTCTATGCATAAAAATCAATTTTAATGAGAATAACACTTTTGTAATGAAAAAAATTCATTTATGTATCTTTCTATGCATAAAAATCAATTTTTATGAGAATAACACTTTTGTAAAAAAAAATCCTTTATGCATCTTTCTATGCATAAAAATTAAATTTAATGAGAATTACACTTTTGTAATAAAAAACATTCCTTTATGCATCTTTCTATGCATAAAAGTCATTTTTAATGAGAATAACACTTTTGTAATAAAATAAATTCCTTTATGCATCTTTTTAAGCATAAAAATCAATTTTAATGAGTAACACTTTTGTAATAAAAAAATTTCATTTATGCATCGTTCTATGCAAAAAAATCTATTTTAATGAGAATAACACTTTTGTAAAAAAAACATCTTTATGCATCTTTCTATGCATTAAATTTAAATTTAATGAGAATAACACTTTTGTGCATCTTTCTATGCATAAAAATCAATTTTAATGAGAATAACACTTTTGTAATAAAAAATTTTCTTTATGCATCTTTTTATGTATAAAAATCAAATTTAATGAGAATAACACTTTTGGAATAAAAAAATTCAATTCCTTTATGCATCTTTCTATGCATAAAAATTAATTTCAATGAGAATAACACTTTTATAAGAAAAATAATTTCCATCATGCATCTTTCTATGGATAGAAATTAAATTTAATGAGAATAACACTTTTATAATAAAAAAATTTCATTATGCATCTTTCTATATGCATAGAAATTGAATTTTACGAGAATAACACTTTTGTAATTAAAAAAATTTCTTTATGCATCTTTCTATGCAAAAAAATCTATTTTAATGAGAATAACTTTTTTGTAATAAAAGAAATTCCTTTACGCATCTTTCTATGCATAAAAATTAATTTAATGAGAATAACACTTTTGCAATAAAAAAAATTTCTTATGCATCTTCCTATGCATAAAAATCGAATTTAATAATTAATATCAGTGATATCCATGCATATTCATAGGTGAATATGTACATGGAGTAATTAGAATATTTCTTTTAGATGCAAAAATGGTGGGAATTACTCTTTTGGAATAACATAAAAACAAACTTTCTTTTTCACAAAATTCTAGAAAATTTTCCATAACCTCCTTTATATGGCTGACCATTTCTCATTTTTATCAATCTATTTTAACTTAAATTAACCCAAATTAGATTCATAGAACTCTAATCTACACATTTTTCTAAAATTGAAGAGAGTAAATAATAAGAAGAGTTTAATTAATCCCTTAGTTAATCTTTTTAGGATTAAGAAAGGCTGGAATGTAAAGAAGAGAAGGGGGTGGCCTTTTCATCAAGGCATAGCATTTGAATTTAATTCAATTAACTGCAAAACATAAAAATCAAGAAACCCATAGATTTAAAATTTGTAAATAAGTAAGAAAACTAACTTACATAGAGCTTGTAAGCTCTCCTTTGGCTTGAGGGATTGAGGGTTCTACTCTTGTTTGAAGCAAGTGTGGCCACCAATTCACTTTGGAGAGGATTAGGCCAAAAAAATGAATTATTAAAAAATTCAATGTAGATGGCTCAGGAGAGGAGCAGAGTAATAGTGCATAAACACCATTAAGCTTTTACAAAGGGGGAGGCTTCTATTTATGAAAAAAATTAACCTCTAACAAGGCAAACTGATTCTAGAATTTTTGAGATCAGTTTCGTCAATTTTTGACCATTTTTTGGTCAGTTCAACTTACTTTTTGAATCTAGTTTTGAAATAGGAGAGAGGAGAGATAAAATATCTCATTTTATTGATTTAAAATTGGGATAATGATGAGAAAAAAGGCACCTACTTCATGAGGGAGATCCCCACACTAAGGTGTCAAAATTCATTTTTTTAATTGTTTTCTTTGGTCCTTAGTCCACTCTTCATCTTATGTGAGCATTTACTCATTTTTTGGGGGTTTTTCTTTTATTCTTTCAATTTATCTCCTCCCTACATTTGGATTAATCTTATTGATCCATAGGAACCTTGGTTGGACCATAATCCAAATTTTTTTGAAAATCTGGACCCTTAGGCTAAAGTTCTTTTTACCTATTTTCAATTAATTCCAATTGCACATTGGAAAGTTCTTTTTGAATTTCTGTTTCATGGGAAATCATTTTAGACACTAGGAGGATTTTTATATCCAAAAATATCTCAATTTTGAATTACCTCTCTCTAGACATTTTCTCTCTCTAGGCCAAAATAGGGTAAAACAGGATCTTTCTTTTATTTCGGAGAGTGGAATAATTATAAGATCAGAAGGGGAGGTTCTTACACCTGCACATCTCAAAAGCTGGAGGGAGGAATCTTACATCCTACCCCACTTAAAAAACGCGAGATGTCCTCATCTCGCAAACTAGAGGACAACTTTTTCCCTTAAGATCCACTTGATTCTGGGGTTCCTTATAGTCTAGTGAACCTAACAGAATCCTGGGATAAAGATCCCTTATATAGAACTCATCATCAGATAACAATTCTTTTCAGATCATATCATTTATATCTTTAATACAATACTATACAGACTGGATGAACTAATGCATAAGCATAGTTAAGCCTTAGCTATAGTGACTAGAGATGACCTCTCTCATTAGAACATGATAATTGAATATGTTAAAAATAAGGATTCTCATGTGACTTAAAAGATAAAGAGAAGTTAAAGAATATTTAAACTAAAAGCTTGTTTTATACTTGAAATTGATTGTGATTGATTTGAATATGCATGCCTTGAAAGATTATGGACTAGAGACGAGTGTGAGATGATATGTATGAGTTATGATTGTGTCTTAGAAGAGATATTTGGGCGTAAGTGCAAGAGAGAAGGAATGGAAGCTTTAAAGGTTGGCTCAGAAGAAAAAAGAGGTTCTAGTTGAGAACAGACCTGCTATGATTGGAGAGAGAAGGACATAAGAAGGGAGGACTTCTCTAGTTCCATGCTGCTGACCAATTAATGCAAGGTAATATAGTGCAGCTAAGTCATTACTAACAGCAATGGAATATGTTGGGTGTGTCACAAAGCATGCACAAATCCCTCCTACAATGATGTATGAGATGACAAATCACTTATATATGTATCAAAAAATCATAGTTTTAAAATGTATTATGTTGCAGAGAGAGATGAGATTTGTTATTAGAGTATATATTGACAGCGTGTATATCACAGCTTAGATATATGAGCAAGACAATGGATAATGTGAAAATTAGGTGTGTAGCACTTTATTTCAAATACTAACAAAGCTTAAAAATGTTCTTAGCAATAGATAGAGAAAGAAAGCCTTTTCTCCTGATAGATGCCAACGTTGCTGATGTTGTTAGATGCACGTAGAAGATGACAACGTTGACGATACCTTAGATGCACGGATAGTAAACGGCTCCTCCTCTCTCTTTGTGTTCTCTGTGCAGGTGGTGGTTGCGCTGGCATCAACAACAACATAGCCGTTTCTCTCTTGTCCACCCGCCTCATCTACAGCCACATGTTCCCACTACTCTTGCTATGCTGGCTTAATGATGGCAAGGAACAACAAACGCTTCTTTTTATTTGTGTATGTGGTACTCACAGCTTCAAGGCCGGCGCCTTGCTATTTGCTTCTACACGAGTGTGCAGGCAATCTTGCTATCGATCAGCAGGTTTTCATGCAGTCTGCAACATGATCAAGGGCTGGCGACTATGGCACCGGCCTCATCTACAGCCACATGTTCCCACTGCTCTTGCTACGCTGGCTCAATGGCGGCAAGGAACAACAAACGCTTCTTTTTATTTGTGTATGTGCCACTCACAGCTTCAAGGGCGACCTTGCTGTTTGCTTCTACGTGAGTGTGCAGGCAATCTTGCTATCGATCAGCAGGTTTTCATGTAGTCTGCAACACGATCAAGGGCTGGCGACTATGGTTCTTCTTGTTCACAGCTATGACGGCTTCTTCTACACAAATGTGCTTACGGTTCTTTTGCTGGGACAACAATTCTTCTAATGGCTTCAAAGCGATCTTCAGTAGGTTCTTCTACATAGGTTGTTGGTGGCGATTCTTCTTGTTGATAGTTTCTACATGAATCTCTTCAACCTCTGCTCACGGCTATGGTGCTCACAACTGGTTCTTATGTGCAATCTTGCTGTTGTGAACGTGTTTCTTCTACGCTCTGCTCAGGGCAATTCTTCTGTTGGCTACTATGCTCTCAACCTCTGAAGGGTCGGCAAGTTTTTGAAATGGTGCAACGTGCTGTCTTCTACCCACACGAACGTGCATGGCAGTTTGTTGCTGCGCTGAGTTGGTGCCTTTTCATTTCTCTCAAGATAGTCGTTTTTTATTTTCAAAGGTTTTTTTTTAATTTTGATTAGATGGGCTAAGGTCCCTTTCACACAGCCTTTGCAACGTTCCATCCGGGTAGGCTTCACATTATTTTGGGCTTGGACCTTCCAGCATATAGACGTCCATGTTGTTTCACCTTCGAGCTTGGCCATCTTTATATGTTGCAAAACATTTCTTAGCTTTCTTTGCGCGTTGTTTGTTTTGCCTTTTTTTAGCAACTTCTTGATGTAAATATGCTCTCATTCTCCACTCATCCAAATGCTCTAGGGTACCCAACCTCTCTTGAAGACTCTCCTCAAATGCTAAGGTATGTGCATGAAGAGATCTCAAACTAGCAAGCTCATGCTCAATAGGGATAACACACTCCTGGCCATAAACAAGAGAAAAGGGAGTAAAACCAATAGCTTCTTTGAATGTAGTATTATAAGCCCAAACAACTGCTGACAATTTCTCATCCCAATCCCTCTTATTAATATCAACTATCTTCCTCAAAATAGTCACTAAAGCTTTATTGGTACTCTCAACTTGCCCATTGGTAGACGACTTATAAGGAGTAGTCTTATCATGCCGAATATTAAAATAAGAAGTGAGTGCCTATATCACATCATTAAGAAAGTGAGTCCCCCTATCAGAAACAAGCTCCCCAGGTGTTCCAAAGCGACAAATGATACGCTTAGTAAAAAATGTAGCAGTAGTGTTGAGATATTCAAGCTCGATGTCAGTGAGCCAGCTATGCTATGTGCTGGAAGATTAGGTAGGAACATGTGTGAGACATAAATGACCGCGTGTCCAGCTGGTCATAGTGTGTGGACATTAGCTAGGGTTAGTAGAGTGTGGACACAACTCATTGTGTGTTGTGTGGATTATGGATTAGTGCATTATGCTTTGTGTGAGAGAGGACATGGCTTCCCTCTATGGTTAGGGTTTGGAATATACATTAGGGTTTGCTCCTGTGTGTGTGTCTCCTCCTCCTCTACCAATCTTTCAACATGGTATCAGAGCCTTGTGCTGTTTATTAGGGTTTATGAGTGAGTGAGTGAAGAGGGAAGAGAAGAAGCTGTGAAAAGAAGCTGTGAAGCTGCCATTGGAGATGTGAAGCTTGGAGCACACCAAATACTATCAGATCTGAGAGCTAGGCCTACCGGGTAAGGTCTTCTAAACATCCTTGAGCGGATTGCAGGTGAAACAGGCAAAAGCAAAGCATTATAGAGCAAATCAAAGCAAAGCAAAATTTTGGTTTTTGAAGCTTTCCATTAAAGCTTGAGAACATTGATGTATGGTGGAAATACGTGTGATTCTGGCAAAAGACATATGCATTTGTCAAAGAGGGATGTATTGGCAACTCATGTGCAAGCCTTGAACAAAGTTTGGAGCAATTTGGATGTATTTGATTGAGTGAAAATTCTGGTTTTTTGAGCTCTTACAAAACAGAGAAGAGGAAGCCCAAAATTGATGCATTAGGAGTGAGTTTTTGGCAAAAATTGAACCATTGGTGGATTGCACATGTACCTAGGTGTTTTGGGCACCTATAACCATCATCAAAAAACTTGATAAACACTCCCAAACCCCTGATTTGCAGGCGGCGCAGCCCATACAGAGGAAACAGGGCAGAAATCTGGTTTTTTCACCACGAGGAGGTCAAATTTCACTTATGTGCTTGATTACTTCCACAATCTCTTTAGCAATTGGATGCTTTACATCTTGGAGAAGAGGGCTATGTGATTTGTTTGGTCAATGATGCTTAATTGAGCTGGGAATGAGCTGATTAAAACAGGCTGTCCACTGGTTGCAGAGAAACAGAGCATTTTAATCGAGCAATTAATCTTTGGTGTTTTACAATTGGACAAATTCCTCTCACATGGAGTTGATGGACACTATTGCTAAGCCAATGAATGCGTGGTTGCTCAATTTGGTCAAATATTGAAGGAATTAGAGCCAAATCATTACTGGTTTTTCTGGTTTTTTCAAAAACAGAGAAAGGGGTTTTCAAAAATTGATAATTATACATGTCAGATGGAGTTGATACTCAACATTGAGGTTCATTAGGTGTCAATGCAAGTTGCCTATACTTGATTGCACCATTACATTGCGATCTGGAGCCTTGGAAGGCGTGTCAATTCAGGGTATCCCGCACTGCGTGAGTCCGTTCATCTCGGATGATTACAGGTTGATTTTCTACATCAAATTTGGAGTTTGTTGGCTACATTGGAGTATCTGGAACATTAATTGGAGTGTGGTTGAGTTGAGGAAGGCTCGGTTTCAGATTTGGACGAGTGCGGAAGGTGCACATTGAGTAGATATGTCTGACAATCCAGTTCAGATTGTTGGTGAAAAGCTGGATAGGAAGAACTTCCAGGCATGGAAGTACAGGATAAAGAGTTTCTTGAAAGGGAAAGGATTTTGGAATCTCATTACAGGTGCTGAGCCAGAGCCTGAGCTACCTCGGCAACCTACACAGCAGCAGCTTATTGCTCATAAGCAATGGTCAGAGAGAGCATTCAAAGTGCTACATTATTTGTCTATATGTATATCTGATGCTATGCTCATACACATTCAGGATGCTGAGAATCCCAAAGATGCATGGGATACTTTGGTCAAGATGTTTGATACAGATACGAGTGCTCGCAAGTCTCAATTGCGACAGCAGATACACAATGTGAAAAGGAATAAAAGGAGCATACATGATTATGTGCAAGAAATCAAGAAGTTTGCAGATGCATTGGCCACAATAAATGCCCCCATGCCTGATGATGATTTGGTGGATATTACCTTGCGTGGTCTTGGCAAGGAATACAAATCTTTTGATACATCTATCTCAGTGAGGAGTACAGGTTTACTCGATTTCGATGAGTTGGTTTCACTCTTATTGGTTGAGGAAATCAAGCTCGGTGATTCATTTATGGATGCATCTACTAGCCATGATGATGGCAGAAATCAGGCATTTTACTCGCAGAGAGGTTTTAGAGGCAGGGGGAGATTTGCATCACGTGGACGTGGTGGTAATGGTCGTGGATGGCAGGATAGACCTCCACAACAGAATTTTCAGCCTTCATATGGTGCTCGAGGTGGTCGTGGATATGCACCTCAGCGAGGCAGAGGTACCCCCCGTGGAAGAGGACGTTGGCAAGGCCAACAAAATTCTATGCAAGATGTGGAATGCCATTATTGTGGCAAATATGGTCATATGGCGAGAGATTGCTTTCGCAAACAGAATGATTTGAGAGGGGGAAGAGCACAACGTGGTGGTCATTATGGTGGAAACTATGCACAACATGGTGGCAACTATGCATCAAGTAGCAATGATGGAACTGCAAATCATTTGTTTGCCATGAAGCATGTTGTGGGTTCTATGACAACAAATGCTGAGAATGATGATACATGGTATATGGACTCAGGAGCATCAAATCATATGACATGCCATGGTGAATGGTTTGAGCACATGAAGCCAATGGATGTCAAAGGCTATGTGGAAACAGGTGATGATACCCAGCATGTCATTACACATGTTGGAAGTGTACCATTGGTCATGCATAATGGTCAGACAAAGTCTATGTCAGATGTGCTGTATGTGCCTTCGATCACTAAAAGCTTGGCCTCAGTTGGTCAAATGGTAGAACAGGGATTACAGGTTAGATTCAATGAGCATGGATGCTTCGTTGAAGACTTCAAACATGGATGTAGAGTGATTGCTAAAGGCAAGAAAGAAGGAAGACTGTTTAAGCTGGATGCTGGAATTCCTGAGCTAAAATCAGCCATGTTCTCAAAGAGCAGGAATGTGGTACAGGATATTGATATGTGGCACAAGAGGATTGGCCATGTAAATATACAGAGATTAAAGAACATGCAAACAAGAGGCATTGTCAATGGATTGCCTAGGTTCAAATATGATGGACATATGCATGTTTGTGAAGCCTGTCAGTTTGGGAAGCAGGCAAGATTGAGATTTCCTAGAGAAGGAAATATGAGTAACAGGCCACTTGAGATAGTACACAGTGATGTATGGGGTCCTGCACAAAACCCATCTATCAAAGGCAGTCTATATTATGTTACATTCATTGATGACTTTAGCAGGATGACATGGATATACTTTCTCAGGGAGAAGAGTGAAGTATTGGAAAAATTCATGGATTTCAAAGCTTTTGCAGAAAAGCAGTATGGCTGTTGGATTAAATGTCTGAGGACAGATGGAGGTGGTGAATACACCTCAAAGGCCTTTGAGCATTTCTTGAGGAAGCATGGAATAAGGAGACAGCTGACTTGCAGGTATACACCTCAGCAGAATGGTGTGGCTGAGAGAAAGAATAGAGTTATATGTGAAGTGGCAAGGGCGATGCTTAATGAAAAGAGCATGCCAGATTACTATTGGGCAGAAGCATGTGCTACTGCAGTATACATATTGAACAAAACACCTACAGCAGCCATTCATGGAAGCACGCCAGAGATGCGGCTCACAGGTTACAGGCCAGACATTGGACATCTTAAAGTTTTTGGATGCATAGCCTATGTGCATGTGCCTGATGAAAGGAGAAGAAAGTTGGATCCTAAGGCAGAGAAATGTATATTTGTTGGATATGCACAGGATCAAAAAGCCTACAAGTGTTATAATCCACAAACTAGACAAGTGGTCATCTCACGTGATGTGGTGTTTGATGAGCTTGCTAGTTGGTATAAAGCAAAAGATGAAGGTGTTATTGAGTCACTGGAAGCAGATGTGCCTGTGAACTTGCCATCATAAGCAAGTTCTAGTTCTACTACTATGTCTGGGCCAGCAGCAGCAGAAGCTGAGAGCAGCAGTGTACGTCCATGGTCAGGACGTTTGAGGCATGAGAGTGTAAGCACTGGGAGTAGTGCTATGGATAAAGGCAAAAAGAAAGTCGAAGGAATTGGAATCACAGGATATGAGTCATCTAGTTCGGAGAGCTTGATGAGGAGCTTGGCATACCTGTTTTACGCACACCTGGTGCTAGACAGGACAGATATGTGCCAACACATGCTAGAGTTACAGGTGTACAGAGTGACCCGCATGCATTGCGGAGATCCCAGAGGGTCAGATATCCTGTTGACAGGTTGACATACAGAGATTTTGCTATGCACTATGCATACATGACATCTATGGTGAAGCATGTGGAACCTACATGCTATACAGAGGCTGTTGGAGAGCATGTATGGGAAAAAGCAATGGATGTGGAGATGGACGCATTGGTCCATAATGATACATGGGACTTGGTTGCACTACCAAAGGATAAGAATGTTATTGGATGTAAATGGGTTTACAAAGTGAAGTGCAAATCTGATGGTTCTATTGAGAGACATAAAGCTAGATTGGTAGCAAAGGGTTATGCACAGACCCAAGGATTGGATTATGATGAGACATTTAGCCCAGTGGGCACAGTGAGAGCAGTCATTGCTATGGCTGCAGCTAATGGCTGGGAAATGCATCAGATGGATGTTAAGAATGCATTTCTGAATGGAGATCTACAAGAGGAAGTATACATGGCACAGCCAGAAGGGTATGTACACCCTAGATATCCCACTCACGTATGCAGGTTGAAAAAGGCATTGTATGGTCTGAAGCAAGCACCACGTGCTTGGAGTGATAAGATGAGCAGATATCTTATCTCACTTGGTTTTCAGATTTCTACAGCAGATTCTTCACTGTATGTGAAGAAGAAACAGCAGGGGATTGTTTTACTAGTCATCTATGTGGATGACTTGATTATTACAGGTGATCATAGTGCAAATGTGATGCATGTCAAGAAAGCTTTGAGTGGGCAATTTGACATGAAAGATCTTGGTGAGTTGAGATACTTCCTTGGCATTGAAGTGGTGAAAGATCATGCAAGTACTTGGTTAGTACAGCGCCAATATGCCTTGGATATGTTGGCAAAGTATGGCATGACAGGGTGTAAGCCTATGAGTACACCATTGGAGCAAAATGTGAACTTGCGGGCTGATTATGGCGAGGAATTGGATGATCCTTCTATGTACAGGAAGATGGTTGGTAGTCTCATATACATGACTATCACACGCCCAGATTTGAGTTATGCAGTGGGACTAGTCAGCCAGTTTATGCAGAGCCCCAGGAAACCACATTTGGATGCAGTGAGACGCATCATGAGATATGTGAAAACCACAGCACATTATGGTTTATTTTATGAGAGTGGTAAAAGCTTGGACATACATGGCTACACAGATGCTGATTGGGCAGGTAGCACATATGACAGGAGGTCTACTAGTGGATATGCTTTTACACTTGGAAGTGCCGTGGTGAGTTGGAGTAGCAAAAAGCAACCTACAGTTGCTTTATCCAGTACAGAGGCTGAGTACAGAGGTGCAGCCATTGCTACTTGTGAGGCTATATGGTTAGAGAGTCTCTTGGCAGATTTATGTGAGCCTCTTGATGGCAAAGTTATCATACATTGTGACAACATGAGCAGTATGCAGTTGGCAAAGAATCCAGTATTTCATGCGAGGACCAAACACATAGAGGTCCATTATCACTTTGTCAGAGAAAAGGTGCTGGATGGTACAGTTGATCTTCACTATGTGAAGACTGATGAGCAGGTGGCTGATATCTTCACGAAGCCACTTAGCAGGGAGAAGTTCGAGTACTTCTGGACTATGTTGGGAGTACATGGGATGAGCTTGAGGGGGAGTGTTGAGAGTGTTGATATCCCAAGCTCATCTACATCTTCATCGGCAGTACATCATGAGCTTGAGAGGGGCTGTTGAGATATTCAAGCTCGATGTCAGTGAGCCAGCTATGCTATGTGCTGGCAGATTAGGTAGGAACATGTGTGAGACATAAATGACCGCGTGTCCAGCTGGTCATAGTGTGTGGACATTAGCTAGGGTTAGTAGAGTGTGGACACAACTCATTGTGTGTTGTGTGGATTATGGATTAGTGCATTATGCTTTGTGTGAGAGAGGACATGGCTTCCCTCTATGGTTAGGGTTTGGAATATACATTAGGGTTTGCTCCTGTGTGTGTGTCTCCTCCTCCTCTACCGATCTTTCAACAAGTAGTACGTGCATCATCCTTCCTCACTGCTAGAGCTTCTGACCACTTCGTAAAGTAATCAGTGGCTATAGTAATGTAGGACTTCCCATGCTTAGAGGTAGGTGCTATAGGCCCAACATAGTCTATGCCCCATTTTTCAAAGGAGGGTAAGGTAGCCAATATGGGATTATTAGGTCATAAACGATTCTCCAAATAGGTAGCACACTGGCAAATATCACACTTTCTACACCACTCAAAGGAATCTTTAAACACAGTAGGCCACCAATAGCCCGCTCTCAAAATTAAGCACAGTGAGCTTACCCGCAAAATTTCCCCCACAAGCTGAATCATGACACTCCCGCAAGATATGGGGTATCTCCTCCTTGTGTACACAACGACGATACACACCCTCAAAACCCTTTTTATAAAGTTTCCCCTCAATAATAGAAAATTTTTGAGCATTGGTCACTAAACGTTTCTTCTCAGCCTTATTCATTTCAAGAGGAAAAGTTAGAGTGGACAAGTAATGGGCAATGGTATCATACCACTCTTGAGAAAGCTCAATCTTAAAAAGGTCAACTGTAGGCTCATTAGGCTCACCCAAATCCCTAGGAGATAAATCAGAAAGGCAATCAACTAGCTTTTGCAAAGCAGGAGGTTTAGATTTTAACTCATAATCATAGGCTTACATAACTCAACTATCCAGCGCATAAGACGTTCAGGAGGCTCAAGCTTATTCAATAACAACCTTAGCAAATCTTTGGAAACATATATGATAGTACTTGGGCCATTTTTCCACCTGTTGTGCATGAAAAGAATGGTCGTAGGGCTATTTTTGGATACCCAATGTCCATCCCAAAATGACCTTGAGGCCTTGGGGTCATGCAAGAATGGCCCCCCTTGGGTTATTCTACCACCTGTTGTACATGAAAAGAATGGCCCAAGGGCCATTCTTAGAAGCCCCATGGCCATTCCGAAATGACCTTGAGGCCCAAGGGTCATACAAGAATGGTCCATGACCATTCCAAAATGGTCCATGACCATTCCAAGGGTCATACAAGAATGGTCCTTACACATGTTGTGCATGGCAAGAATGCCCATGACCATTCCAAAATGACCTTAAGGGCTTCCACACTTGGCAAGTCCTTGTCAAATACAAGATGATGTCCAAAGGTTTTTGGCCATTCATCTTCGGGACACTAAGGTTATTGATCGAACTAAGGCTGAAGATATTGAAGATGATGAGAGGGTTTTGGGAGAAAATTGATTTTCAAATTTTTGGGAGGGGGGAAATTCAAATTTCAAATTTGAGGATGTAACTTTGTTCATGGTAGCTTGGCCCTGGGGCCAAACTAGATTCGTTTGTGTGTGGTAGCTTGGTCCTAAGGCCACTCTAAATTCTCTTTTGTAGAGTAGGGCGAATGTAGATGGAGATTGGCCCTAGGGCCAAGCTACTCTCTTAGTCTATTTAGCCCATCCCCCCCAAAGTTTAGACCCAATTTCAAATTCCCACTCTCAATTAAAACTCTTTAGCCATCCCTCCCAAAGTTTAGAATGGTCCTAAGGACTTGGCTACCTACACCCTTGTAAGAGAATCTAGCTTGGCCCTAGGGCCAAGCTACCATAAACAAATCTACATCATCTTTGCTAGGCCCTAGGGCCAATCTACCAACAAAGATGTGGTTGCTTTGTTGATGGTAGCTTGGCCCTAGGGCCAAGCTACCAACAAAGAGGATGTTGATTAGTTGCCATTTCCAACATGATCTATATGCCTTGGGGTCATGCAAGAATGGCCCTGGGGCCATGCTTTGATGCTCTAGGGCTAGTCTTGCATGCTCTTTGAGGCCTTTAAGGCAAAAAAATGACCTTATTTACACTAAAAAGAATGGCCCTTAGGCCATTCTTGCATCGATTGTGCATGAAAAGAATGGCCCTAGGGCCATTCTCGCACCTATTGTGCATGAAAAGAATGGCCCTATAGCCATTCTTGCACCTATTGTGCATGAAAAAAATGGCCCTATAGCCATTCTTGTTTTCCCAAGAGCATGCAAGAAGGTTGGGTGGCACCAAGGTTATGCTAGAATGGCCCTAGGGCCATTTTTGCATGCACAAGAACATCAAGTCTGGCCCTAGGGTCATTCTAGGATGCCCCATGGCCATTCTTGCACCTATTGTACAAGAAAAGAATGGCCCTATGGCCATTCTTGGATTCCCAAGAGCATGCAAGAAAGTTGGGTGCCACCAAGGCCATGCTCAAATGGCCCCATATCCATTCTTGCATGTAGAAGAGCATAAAGGCCATTCTTGAATGCCCCATGGCCATTTCCAACATGATCTATGTGTCGTGGGGTCATGCAAGAATGGACTTGGGGCCATGCTTTGATGCCCTAGGGCCAATCTTGCCCAAGAGCATGCCAGAAGGTTGGGTTACACCAAGGCTATGCTAGAATGGACCTAGGGCCATTGTTGCATGCATAAAAGTATCAAGATTGGCCGTAGGGCCATTCTTGGATGCCGAAGAGCTTGTAAGAAAGTTGGGTACCACCAAGGCCATGCTAGAATGGCCCCATATCCATTCTTGAATGGAGAAGAGCATCAAGAATGGCCCTAGGGCCATTCTTGAATGCCCCATGGCCATTTCCAACATGACCTATGTGCCTTGGGGTCATACAAGAATGGGGACATACATACCTTTCTAGCCATTCTAGCCCTTTCAAACATACCCTAGTATTATCAACAAAATTGAGTGTATTATGTTTTCATCCTTGGAGATTTGCACGATCTACTCTTGACTCTATGATGTTATCATTGATAGGTATGGCTGCTTGACCTAGAGAAAAGGTCTTTATGATGCTAGCAAGTGAATGTGTTGGAGTTGGTTGTATCTCTAGAATAGATGGAGAGATGTTTTGCAGTGGCTCTAAGATTGGTCAAGGGAATGCGTCTGTGTTTGTAGAGAAATATGTGAAGGATGTAGACCTTCCCCTTCCAACTATGGATGCAAAAGATCTAAGAGGTGCAGTTTGGACTTCCGTCCGTTGGCCTAAAGTTATGTTAATGCCTTTTAGAGATTCTCCAAATTTTGGAGAGAAAATGGAAAATGCAGACGGACAAGCCGGTCGTCTTATGGAACCTCCAATTGTAGATGCTATACCAGTGACATCTTTAGAGTCTGACACCAGAACTCAAGAGTCTTGGAAGAGAAAAAATGTCCTTTTATGGGATGAGAGCAACACAGATGATGTATAAGGGTTTGATACTATATTTGGTTCTAGAAAACTGTGTCAACTTTGAACAACTTGGTGAGCATTGCGTAGGTGTGGTTGTTGATAGGGCACAAGTGGGTACATTAAGTGGAAATGGTTATGAGGTGGACAACATCAACTTAGTTAAGTGGCCTATCAAGCAAATTACAATGTTAGACAATACTCCATTGCAACGCTATGTAGCCTTTGAAGACATGCAGGGTGATGACGAGCAGAACACTGTTGAGTATCCAATGGTGGCTCAGGAGGTCCCAACCTCAAAAAAGAGAAGCTATACTTTCATAAAAAGAACTCCAAATGAGAGAACCACCAACTTCAAGTTTCTATTTGTCAATGGAATTAGTGCAAAGGGTTTCCTCTATTGATTGTTGTAAAAACAAATGTTGTCAGCTTGCAGATCGCGACATGATAATGCGCATATGCCAAGTTTTTTGGGGACAATCTTAAGAAATTCGAACAAACTATGTATATGATGTGCTCTTTGTGTCTTGGCTACAAGACTCAAAAACAAAGAAGATTAAATATGACTTTAAACTTAATAGGATGGGTGTCTATTGCCGATCATGGTATGAGGTGCATGGAATCCTGAAGACATCCTTTTACCGCTACAGGGAAAAGTTTGAGGCTGGCGTGCATCAACATGTACATGGAAACAGAGGGATAGTATGAAGAAGCCTTGAGTATATTGGTATGGCTAGAGCACTAATTGAGGACTTTATCAACGTTAACTCAGAGTGGATGCCTAACAAGACTACAACTATGCTGGATGGCTTAAGGGAGACTCAGTTAAGGATACCCAAAACATACAAGTAGGTTGACATATTAGATGAGATCAATACAATGCTTGATCAATTGGGATATGAAAAGAAGTTATCTAAGTCTTCTTTTGGGAGAATATGGAATCAAGAGTATCCCCATGTGGCATTGACAAAGAGAAGTGAGTTCTTTAAGTGCGGTTTGTGTAGTTCATTGAAGGGTAGAATGGGAGCCAAGCCAAGTCTACAGGAAAGAGCAAAGATCAAGGAGGAAATAAAAGTTTACATGAGTCAATAAACAGAGTTGTAGAAACATGTACTATGCCTGACGTGCATTTTTAGAATTTACAACCAAAGAAATCATTAGGAACTCAATGGAGTCTTCTTGGGCCCTTTTATTTGGCAGTTTAAGGGAGTCAAACCTTTTCTCTTAAGAAGAAATGTTTTCTAATTTGAAGCTTCAAAACGGCTACTTTATTCGAATTTGAATTTTGGGGGAAAAATGGAATTTAAAATCTAGCGGATAAAACCATATCATGTAACATATCTATGGAAAGCTCTTGATGCGTAGATCACGAATCTGTAATCTCCGCTCAAATCGGAGCTTGTATGTAGAAGTTATGGAGGTCCGAAAATTGCAAAATTGCCCCCTCCCCTTTTTGGGGGAAAAAGTGCACCCTTTGACCACTCTTACACCTCTCTTACAAACCATTGGTTTTTGCTTACATGGCAGGCTCCTATTTGTCAAAAAGTTAAACGTTTCCATAACCTCATGGCAAATTAAAGGGCCCAAAAAGACTCCGTTGAGTTCCTAATGATGTGTGCATCATCCATGATAAGATGTGTCAAAAGAAGGCGGCCATTCCTAGACTACAAACGGTACTAAAGGACACAGATTCAGCATGGCACCTGCTCTGCAGGTGGCATTGATTGGTATGATCACTCATGGACAAGGGAGAGGGGCATTACGGTCACTTTATGCTAAATGGGTTATGGCCATCGGATCCTAATCTCACAATTGGATCAATTGCATTGTGTTTGCATAACCTAGAGCGGTTGGATAAGCACCCCCTTGGTGATCTAGCTACAGATGGGGCTTAAAGGAGCAATGCTTTGCTTCTCCATGCCTTGAGCTCAAGGGAAGCTTTAGATTACCACTATGATACTAATGGTAAAGAGCTTATTGGCCAACAGGTATCGAGTGACAATGCACATACAAATTCCACAACAACCATTGTTCCAGGAGAACATGCATCAGGTCCAAATGATTTACAAGGTGTGAATGTGATTCAGCTTTTCGCAGATTTCTAGAGAACTTGCTACTGCAACTAGATAATTGTGCAGGTGAAAACAAGAATCGATATTTATTTGCATATCTATCTCTTCTAGTTGTTGCAAGGGGGGTTTTTAAACTGTTCAATTTGGATTTTTAATGGTCAGACACACACATGAGGACATAGATGCAATGTTTAGTAGGTTCTCATAAAAATTGAGAGTCAGACATACCTTCACTTTACCACATTTGATGGACACCTTAAGGACCAACTCAAGCTCTTCACCAGTCCCTTTTTTACTAACTCAAGTGCTTGACTTCAAGCGATATTATGATGGATACATTTGTGATGGGAAAGATGCACTTATAGGCCACTCTAGGCCACTTCAATTTCGATTCTTTATGAATGGGGACACACCAGTAATGCAATATAAAGTGCATGTAGCAACACCTGATTGGAGGCCTAGTGATGGAGATATTCCACTGTGGAAGACAAATAGTGAAGATAAGCCAATATTACCACCAGGTAATCCACATTTGTTCTCGATGGCGGAGCATGTAAAGGGGCATGAGGATGTGATATCAGGTACAAAGTCTTATATTAGATTTTGGCAAAGTCTTGGAAACGTTTCTTTTGCTCCGAGATATTATAGACCTGTGGATAGATTACTGGAATAATGTAATCCAAGAGCTTGATAAACCAGTTATAGCTTTGGAGGCTAGATTGTACACCATTTTGGCCAAAGTCTCAATGTAAGATCCCTGTCCCCATCGCGCAATGAATTCAGGGGTGCTAGCAGCGAAAGTAGCACTTCTTGTGCGGGGCAAGGTCCCACACTCAGGGCCTCGCCCCCCACGGATATCCGGACAAGAGACTAATCCATCGGTTCTTCCAAAACCAAACTCGAAAAAATTTCCCTTGCCCGGAAAGCACGGGCGATTCCTCCAGGATAATTTTTCTCTAACGTAGTCAAAAGCCTTAAGTAACTGAACTGATCTGACCAAACCCGTAAGTCCCATAGTCAGATCAGGGAAAAGATTGCACTTGGATCATAGAGACCAACGCTTTTTTCCTCATTGAGAGGCACAACCATTGATTCTTTTCCATAGAATAATTTTTTGTCCGGGATTTACTTCATCTATTGTACCATAACCGAAATTAAGTCTCAATTTAGGGATCCATCAATCCAGCCTAGTCCCGTGGGTTAGCCAACCGCCCAACCACTGTAGTGATGGGATCCAATTAAGAAATTTTGTTAGGTTTTGTCCCGGGTACCAAGGAAAAGAGTTCCCAGGTTCCCTAGCCGGATATTCATGCAAACTTAAAACTAGTCACACCACGTTCACACCCAATATGAAATTGCCTTTTTCACAAAATCATCTATCTTTAAAAACAATCATTTAATGAAACCATTGTGTCACTGATCATAATCCTCAAAATCTCCGGTTGAATCCTTATTTCCAATCATTCCTTCATCGGTGTACCTATGGCATCATTGGCAACCAGAATGCTCACCACCTATCCACTCAGGGGCTTTTTCGATAGTTCCTAGCTCATATAGTAACTGGCAATATATTCACATATCAAAAATGGGATCTCCATTGACCAACGGATCCATATAAAAGAGCCATGGACTCATCCGTTGAGGACCAGCAAGGTCAATCAACCAGATCCATGCTCGAATTTAGAAAACAACTCTTACTTCTTGTTCCAAGATCTTCCACGATGCATGCGTGGGTATTGTCGGTGACCCAGAGCCTGAGCACCGTATGGTCAGCACCCTCTAGGATCCTTCGTAGGTGACCTAGCGCTTCACTCATAGGCCACTTCCTTGGTCCCTCATCCACCGTACTAGAAGCTCACCATTTTAATCGAACCGAGGCTGGTCAAGACCTCGGCTGACCTTGCTACGCGAGACGTCCTCCATTGACTCTCCGTCATAGTTGTTGAAACTTTATCAGATTAGGTCTCCACGACCTCATTAACAAGACGATCAAAAAACAGTCATTTAAAAACAGTTTCCATAAACGAACTCTCGTCTTTCCACATTGCTCCACATCAGCCACATTATTTAGTTCCACAATCAATTCATAAGTATTCCTATTCTCATCCAATCACATCATTTTCATCTCATCACATCTTTCCTCAATTTATCCTCATCAGATCTCATCCACTCGTATCTACCCATATCCACATCTCATCACATCACATTCATTCACATCTCATCCATTCAGACCACATCACATTCACTCACATCTCATCTCATTCATTTTACCTCACATCTCATTCATTCCCATCTATCCCGATTCACATCCCATCACATCGCATTCATTCATATCCATCATATTCACATTCATTCAAATCCATCATATTCACATTCATTCATATTCATCACATTCACATTCCTTCATATCCATCACATTCACATTCATTCATATTCATCACATTCACATTCTTTCATATCTATATCACATTCACATTCATTCATTCATTCATATCTCATCCATTCAGACCACATCTCATCTCATTCATTTTACCTCACATCTTATTCATTCACATCTGTCCTGATTCACATCCCATCACATCACATTCATTCATATCCATCATATTCGCATTTATTTTAACTTACATCTTATTCATTCACATCTATCCCGATTCACATCCCATCACATCACATTCATTCATATCCATCATATTCACATTCATTCAAATCCATCATATTCACATTCATTCATATTCATCACATTCACATTCATTCACATTCATTCATATTCATCACATTCCCATTCATTCATATTCATTCCTATCTATCTGATTCACACCTTATCTCATCACATCTATTCACCTCACTTCTCATCACATCCATCCATCTATTCACATCTATCTGATTCACATCACATCCATCCATCTATTCACATCTATATGATTCACATCACATCTCATCACATCTATTCACCTCACATTTCATCACCTCTATTCACATCACATCCATCCATCCTTTCACATCTATTTGATTCACATCACATCTCATCACATCTATTCACCTCACATATCATCACCTCTATTCAAATCACATCCATCCATCCTTTCACATCTATCTGATTCACATCACATCTCATCACATCTATAAACCTCACATCTCATCACCTCACATATCATCACCTCTATTCAAATCACATCCATCCATCCTTTCACATCTATCTGATTCACATCACATCTCATCACATCTATAAACCTCACATCTCATCACCTCTATTCACATCACATCCATCCATCCTTTCAGATCTATCTGATTCACATCACATCTATTCACCTCACATCTCATCACCTCTATTCACATCACATCCATCAATCCTTTCACATCTATATGATTCACATCACATCTCATCACATCTATTCACCTCACATCTCATCACCTCTATTCTCATCACATCCATCCATCCATTCACATCACATCTCATCACATCTATTCACCTCTATTCACATCACATCCATCCATCCATTCACATCTATCTGATTCACATCACATCTCATCACCTCTATTCACATCACATCCATCCATCCATTCACATCTGTCTGATTCACATCACATCTATTCACCTCACATCTCATCACCTCCATTTACATCACATCCATCCATTCATTCAATTTAAACATAGAATTTAAGAGAATTCTAATTTTGATATAAAGATTCTTTATGCATCTATTTATGCATAAAAATCAACTTCAGCGGCGGGAATAACACTTTGATAAAAATCCTTTTATGCATAAATTCAATTTTAAGAAAATAACACTTTTGAAAGAAAAATAAATCCTTTATGCATCTTTCTATGCATAAAATCAATTTTAATGAGAATGACACTTTTGAAATAAAAATAAATCTTTTATGCATCTTTCTATGCATAAATTCAATTTTAATGAGAATGACACTTTTGAAATAAAAATAAATCTTTTATGCATTTTTCTATGCATAAATTCACATTTAATGAGAATAACACTTTTGAAATAAAAATCAATCTTTTATGCATCTTTAAAGCTATGCATAAAGTTAATTTTAATGAAAGCAACACTTTTGAAATAAAAATCAATCTTTTATGCATCTTTCTATGCATAAATTAAATTTTAATGAGAATAACACTTTCGAAATAAAAATAAATCTTTTATGCATCTTTCTATGCATAAAATCAATTTTAATGAAAGCAATGCTTTTGAAATAAAAATAAATATTTTATGCATCTTTCTATGCATAAATTCAATTTTAATAAGAATAACACTTTTGAAATAAAAATAAATCTTTTATGCATCTTTCTATGCATAAAATCAATTTTAATGAAAGCAACGCTTTTGAAATAGAAATAAATCTTTTATGCATCTTTCTATGCATAAATTTAATTTTAATGAGAATAAACTTTTTGAAATAAAAATAAATCTTTTATACATCTTTCTATGCATAAATTCAATTTTAATGAGAATAACACTTTTGAATTAAAAATAAATCTTTTATGCATCTTTCTATGCATAAATTCAATTTTAATGAGAATAATACTTTTGAAATAAAAATAAATCTTTTATGCATCTCTCTATGCATAAAAAATCAATTTTAATGAAAGCAACACTTTTGAAATAAAAATAAATCTTTTATGCATCTTTATATGCATAAATCAATTTTAATGAGAATAACTCTTTTGAATTAAAAATAAATGTTTTATACATCTTTCTATGCATAAAATTTAAATCTAATGAAAATAACACTTTTATAATTAAAAAAAATCTTTTAGAATGCACAAACGGTGGGGATTACTCTTTTAGAATAACATAAAGATAAACTTTATTTTCACAAAATTTAAGAAAATTTTGCTATAACCTCCTTTGTATGGCTGACCATTTCTCAATTTTTACATTCTAATATCACTTTAAATTAATCCCAAGTTGAAGTAAAGCACTCTAATCTACTCAATTTTTCACTTTCGAAAGAGTAAACAATAAGAAAAGTTTAAATCAATTTATTTGTTACTCATTTTAGGATAAAGAAAGGCGGGATTCTTAATGAAGAGAAGGGGGTGGCCTTTTCATCAAGGCATAACATCCATATTCACTTTAGAAAAGCAAGAAATCAGAAAACCATAGATTAGAATTTAAAAAAAAGTAGAATTATTAACTTACATAGAGTTCTGTGAGCTTTCCTTTGGCTTGAGGAATTGAGGGTTCTACTCTTGTTTGGATCAAGAGAGGCCACCAATTCTTTGTAGAGGAGTTAGTAAAAAATAATTGAATTATCAAGTGAATTCAATGTTTTTGGCTCTCGGGAGGAGTATAGTAGCAGTGCATAAACACTATTAACCTTTTACAAAGGGGGAGGCTTATATTTATAGGAAAAGATGAGCCTCTAACCAAGCAAACTGATTCTAGATTTTTTCTGATCAGTTTGGTCAATTTTTGACCATTTTTGGATCTAGTTGAAACACGAGAGAGGAGAGATGAAAATATCTCATTATTTATGAGTTTAAAACTCCTCCACACGTGAAATAGGTGCCTCCTTCATGAGGGGAATTCCCCACACTGAGGTGTCAAAAATGCATCATTCCCTCTAAATATCTCTTCTTTTTTAACTAATAAACCTTGTCCTTAGTCAACTCTTCATCTTATGTGAGTATTTACTCATTTTTTGGGGGATTTTGTTTTATTCTTCAATTTATCTCCTCCCTACATTTGGATTAATCTTATTGGTCCATAGGAACCTTAATTGGAGCATATTTGAAAATCTGGACCCTTAGGATAAGGTCCTTTATACCTATTTTTAATTAATTTCAGCTGCACATTGAAAAGTTCTTTTTGAATTTCTATTTTAGGGGAAACCATTTTAGACATTAGGAGGATTTTTATATCCAAACATATCTCAATTTTGAATTATCTCTCTCTAGATATTTTCTCTCTCTAGGCTAAGATAGGGTAAAACAGGATCTTTCTATTATTTCAGAGAGGGGAATAATTATAAGATTAGAAGGGGAGGTTCTTACACCTACACACCTCAAAAGCTGGAGGGAGGAATCTTACATCCTACCCCTTTTAAAAAACGCGAGATATCCTCATCTCGCAAAATCAGAGGACAACTCTTTTCCTTAAGATCCAACTGATTCTAGGTTCCTTATAGTCATGTAAACCCAACAGAATCCTTGGATAAAGATCCTTATATAGAACTCATCATTAGATAACAATTCACTCAGATCATAACATTCAATCCTTATCACATTAATGGTCCATTAGACCGAACTTTCTATTTGAACAGTCCTCCATGGGAATTTTCAATTATACAGATTTTTAATTTGACATCCCTTAACTTGATCCACTGGGTCAAGTGTTAACAGTAGCAATCTGTCACCAGCATAATCCACTAATCTCATAGTGATTTGCTGAAGTCATTAACGTCATTCCAGTTATGAACATCATCACAGGGACTCGTCCAATTCATCCTCATTGTAGTTTTGCTCAGCTTATCACATTTCGACCAAAATTTAGGAATCATCATTTTTCAATCAAATTCCAAATCAACTCATCAGTTCTCAACCAGAATTTAAAAATCATATCAACCACATTCGAATTCATCATGTGGATAGCATTTATGCTTATAATTTCAAGTCTTAGATTTACTCGTATATACTGCCAGTAAAGAGCTGCAGTAACCCTTGATATATATGGGTAGTCAAGGTCCTTGGAACTATAAGGTAAATACCATCATGTCTAGGTCTCAAGCAAGTCAGGGATTCCATGCAATTGCGGTACTTCCATCTGAAGACCCAATTACTAATTTATGAATTTCAGTCTGAATAACAATTTGTATGAATTTTATCACACAATTACAATCTTTTACTGCTTCTTCATAAATTTTTGACATTTTTGGCTTCTCGGTTGATCCACATTAGCCAATTTTGCTCTGATACCAGCTGTAAGATCCCTGTCCCCACTGCGCAACCAATTCAGGGGTGCTAGCAGTAAAAGTAGCACTTCGTGCGCGAGGCAGGGTCCCACACTCGGGGCCTTGCCCATGGATATCTGGACAAGAGACTAATCCATCGGTTCTTCCAAAAAACCAAACCCGAAAAAACTTCTCTTACCTGGAAACCATGGGCGATTCTTCTAGGATAAGTTTTCTCTATCGTAGTCAAAAGTCTTAAGTAACTGAAGTGATCTAACCAAACCCATAAGTCCCATAGTCAGATCAGGGAAAAGATTGCACTTGGATCATAGAGACCAACTCTTTTTTCCTCTTTGAGAGGCAGAGCCGTTGATTCTTTTCCATAGAACAATTTTTTATCCGGGATTTACTTCATCTATCGTACCATAACAGAAATTGAGTCTCAATTTAGAGATCCATCAGTCGAGCCTAGTCCCGTAGGTTAGCCAACCGCCCAACCACTGTAGTGATGGTGGGATCCAATTAAGAAATTTGGTTAGATTTTGTCCCGGGTACTAGGGAAAAGAGTTCCCAAGTCCCCTAGCCGGATATTCATGCAAACTTAAAACTAGTCACACCACTTACACACCCAATATGAAATTACCTTTTTCACAAAATCAGCTATCTTTAAAAACAGTCATTTAATGAAACCATTGTGTCACTGATCATAATCCTCAAAATCTCCGGTTGAATCCTTTATTTTCAATCATTCCTTCATTGGTGTACCTATGGCATCATTGGCAACCAGAACACTCACCACCTGTCCACTCAGGGGCCTTTTCGATAGTTCCTAGCTCACAGTAACCGGCAATATATTCACATATCAAAAATGGAATCTCCGTTGAAGATCAACAAGATCAACCAACGGATCCATATAAAAGAGCCATGGACTCATCCGTTGAGGACCAGCAAGGTCAATCAACCAGATCCATGCCCGAATTCAGAAAACAACTCTTACTCCTTGTTCCAAGATCTTCCACGAGGATGCACGCGTGGGTATCATCGCTCGCTGACCCAAAGCCCGAGTACCGTATGGTCAGCACCCTCTAGGATCCTTCACAGGTGACCTAGCGCTTCACTCATAGGCCGCTTCCTTGGTCCCTCATCCACTGTACCAGAAGCTCACCATTTTAATCGGCTAGCCAAGACCTCGGTCGACGACCTTACTACGGGAGACGTCTTCCATTGACTCTCCGTCAGCTGTTGCAACTTTATTAGATTAGGTCTCCACCACCTCATTCACAAGACAGTCAAAATGCTTCTCTAGCATTCTTGACATAGAACAATCATTTAAAAATAGTTCAAAAATAAAGTTTCCATAACAAACTCTCATCTTTCCACATTGCTCTACATCAGCCACATTATTTAATTCCATAATCAATTCATAAGTATTCCTATTCTCATCCAATTACATCATTTTTATCTCATCACATCTTTCCTCAATTTATCCTCATCAGATCTCATCTACTCGTATTTACCCATATCCACATCTCATCACATCACATTCATTCACATCTCATCCATTCAGACCAAATCACATTCACTCACATCTCATCTCATTCATTCAGATCTATCCCGATTTATTCACATCTCATCTCATTCATTCACATCTCATCTCATTTATTCACATCTATCCCGATTCACATCCACTCACATCTCATCTCATTCATTCACATCTATCACAATTCATTCACATCTCACTCACATCTCATCTCATTCATTCACATCTATCCCGATTCACATCCCATCACATCACATTCATTCATATCCATCATATTCACATTCATTCAAATCTATCATATTCACATTCATTCATATTCATCACATTCACATTCATTCATATCCATCACATTCACATTCATTCATATCTCATCCATTCAGACTACATTACATTTACTCACATCTCATCTCATTCATTTTACTCACATCTTATTCATTCACATCTATCCCGATTCACATCCCATCACATCACATCACAGTCATTCACATCCATCATATTCACATTCATTCAAATCCATCATATTCACATTCATTCATATTCATCACATTCACATTCATTTATATTCATTCCCATCTATCTGATTCACACCTTATCTCATCACATCTATTCACCTCACATGTCATCACCTATATTCCATCACATCCATCCATCGATTCACATCTATCTGATTCACACCTTATCTTATCACATCTATTCACCTCACATCTCATCACCTCTATTCATATCACATCCTTCCATCCATTCACATCTATTAGATTCATATCACATCTCATCACATCTATTCACCTCACATCCCATCACCTCTATTCACATCACATCCATCCATCCATTCACATCTAATAGATTCACATCACATCACATCACATCTATTCATCTCACATCCCATCACCTCTATTCACATCACATCCATCCATCCTTTCACATCTATTTGATTCACATCACAACTCATCACATCTATTCACCTCTAATTACATCTCATCACCTCTATTCACCTCTATTCACATCACATCCATCCATCCTTTCACATCTATCTGATTCACATCACATCTCATCACATCTATTCACCTCACATCTCATCATGTCTATTCATATCACATCCATCCATCCTTTCACATCTATCTGATTCACATCACATCTCATCATATCTATTCACCTCACATCTCTTCACCTTTATTCACATCACATCCATCCATCCATTCACATCTATATGATTCACATCACATCTCATCACATCTATTCATCTCACATCTCATCACCTCTATTCACTTCACATCTATCCATCCATTCACATCACATCTCATCACATCTATTCACCTCACATCTCATCACCTCTATTCACATCACATCCATCCATCCATTCACATCTATCTAATTCACATCACATCTATTCACCTCAAATCTCATCACCTCACATCTATCTGATTCACATCACAACTCATCACATCTCATCACCTCTATTCATATCACATCCATCCATCCTTTTACATCTATCTGATTCACATCACATCTCATCACGTCTATTCACATCACATCCATCCATCCTTTCACATCTATCTGATTCACATCACATCTCATCACATATATTCACCTCACATCCCATCACCTCTATTCACCTCACATCTCATCACCTCTATTCACATCACATCCATCCATCCATTCACATATATATGATTCACATCACATCTATTCACCTTCAATCTCATCACCTCTATTCTCGTCACATCCATCCATCCTTTCACATCTATCTGATTCACATCACATCTCATCACATCTATTCACATGTATTTACCTCACATCTCATCACCTCTATTCACATCACATCCATCCATCCATTCACATCACATCTCATCACATCTATTCACCTCGCATCTCATCACCTCTATTCACATCACATCATATCCATCCATTCACATCTATCTCATTCACATAACATCTATTCACCTCACATCTCATCACCTCTATTTACATCACATCCATCCATTCATTCAATTTAAACATAGAATTTAAGAGAATTCTAATTTTGATATAAAGATTCTATACGCATCTATTTATGCATAAAAATCAACTTCAATAGGAATAACACTTTTATAAAAATCCTTTTATGCATCTATTTATGCATAAGTTCAATTTAGGAAAAATAACACTTTTTAAAGAAAAATAAATCCTTAATGCATCTTTCTATGCATAAAATTAATTTTAATGAGAATGACACTTTTGAAATAAAATAAAATCTTTTATGTATCTTTCTATGCATAAATTCAATTTTAATGAAAGTAACACTTTTGAAATAAAAATACATATTTTATGCATCTTTCTATGCATAACTTTAATTTTAATGAGAATAACACTTTTGAAATAAAAATGAATCTTTTATGCATCTTTCTATGCATAAATTCAATTTTAATGAGAATAACACTTTTGAAATAAAAATAAATCTTTTATGCATCTTTCTATGCATAAATTCAATTTTAATGAGAATAACACTTTTGAAATAAAAATAAATCTTTTATGCATCTTTCTATGCATAAAATCAATTTTTAATGAAAGCAACGCTTTTGAAATAAAAAGAAATCTTTTATGCATCTTTCTATGCATAAATTCAATTTTAATGATAATAACACTTTTGAAATAAAAATAAATCTTTTATGCATCTTTATATGCATAAATTCAATTTTAATGAGAATAACACTTTTGAAGTAAAAATAAATCTTTTATGCATCTTTCTATGCATAAAATCAATTTTAATGAAAGCAACACTTTTGAAATAAAAAAAAATCTTTTATGCATCTTTCTATGCATAAATTCAATTTTAATGAGAATAACACTTTTGAAATAAAAATAAATCTTTTATGCATATTTCTATGCATAAATTAAATTTTAATGGGAATAACATTTTTGAGGTAAAAATAAATCTTTTATGCATCTTTCTATGCATAAATTCAATTTTAATGAGAATAACACTTTTGAAATAAAAATAAATCTTTTATGCATCTTTATATGCATAAAATCAATTTTAATGAAAGCAACACTTTTGAAATAAAAATAAAGCTTTTAAAAAAGCAAGAAATCAGAAAACCATAGATTAGAACTTAAAAAAAGTAGAATTATTAACTTACATAGAGTTTTGTGAGCGTTCCTTTGGCTTGAGGGATTGAGGGTTCTACTCTTGTTTGGATCAAGAGTGGCCACCAATTCTTTGTAAAGAATTTAGTCAAAAACAATTGAATTATCAAGTGAATTCAATGTTTTTGGCTCTGGGGGAGTAGAGTAGCAGTGCATAAACACTATTAACCTTTTACAAAGGAGGAGGCTTCTATTTATAGGAAAAAATGAGCCTCTAACCAAGCAAATTGATTCTAGATTTTTTCAGATCAATTTGGTCAATTTTGACCATTTTTGGGTCAGTTTAGCTTACTTTTTGGATCTAGTTGAAATAGGAGAGAGGAGAGATGAAAATATCTCATTATTTATGAGTTTAAAACTCCTCCACACATGTGAAATAGGCACCTCCTTCATGAGGGAAATTCCCCACACTGAGGTATCAAAAATGCATCATTCCCTCTAAATATCTCTTCTTTTTTAACTAATAAACCTTGTCCTTAGATCTTATGTGAGTATTTACTCATTTTTTGGGAGATTTTGTTTTATTCTTCAATTTATCTCCTCCCTACATTTGGATTAACCTTATTGGTCCATAGGAACCTTAATTAGAGCATAATTCCAAAAATATTTAAAAATCTTGACCCTTAGGCTAAGGTCCTTTATACCTATTTTTAATTAATTCCAATTGCACATTGAAAAGTTCTTTTTGAATTTCTGTTTCAGGGGAAACCATTTTAGACACTAGGAGGATTTTTATATCCAAAAATATCTCAATTTTGAATTACTTCCCTCTAAACATTTTCTCTCTCTATAGGATAAAACAGGATTTCTCTTTTATTTAAGAGAGGGCAATAATTATAAGATCAGAAGGGGAGGTTCTTACACATGCACACCTCAAAAGCTGGAGGGAGGAATCTTACACTCAAGAGGCTCTCAACACAGCGGGACATGGAAGCTTCCTTTGAACCTGAAAGGTTCTTAGGTTATGAGGAGTACAATGATCATTATTGCGAGCCTTAATGAGAGAAACCAAGGGAGGAATTCAACCCAATGCTAGATGTCCAACAAGGCGACTTTATCTTGTTTCTCCCACCAAACAGAGATGTGGATCCTATTTGGCTTTGCTATGGCTGAATCAAACATTGATATAGATATGAAGTCACTAAACTACAAGAAGATTCTGATACAATATTGGGCACCGTGTGCAAGAAAGGGTGGTTTGACAGATGCAAAGGCCTATGCTGATTGTTGGAAGGGGTTTTGGGCAGAGAACAAGGTAGATCCTCGGGTGTGGGAAGAGGTGGATGTAATTGTTTGGTCATGGAGGCCCATAAAATGAGGGCCTTATACGAGAATCAAGATACTAGTCAAGGAAGCCAAAAAAGCTCAAGAAGGAATGCGCCTAGGTAGAGCAGATCAACCTTATGATGAGGAAGACTTTGACAGTGTCTACCGTGAAGAGTTATGGATTTTGTGGGTGCTATGACTTTTTTGCTTTAAATTTGTATGATAGTAAAAATGCAGCAGTCTCACTTATTTGAAACTTTCTATTTCTCACAATCTAATTTGCAAACAAAATTACTTTTCCACCATCATAATCTACCATCATACTTGTTCAAGACTTGGTATTTAAATTTAAAGATTGTTTCATTTAATTGTTGCCATTGAAGGAAGAGTTTCATTTATTAGTTTGATCCACAATCATGAAGTGGGTATTTATATACAAGACATATGCGGCTTCCTTATTATGGTGTTTATCAACACTACCTCCCTACATGATCTATCTATGGAATGGCCCAACGGCCATTCTTTACACATGTACAAATTCCCACAATAAGTGGAAAATTCCTAATTTATGCAAAACATACGAATTTTAAAATTCCCAAAATGCAAGATTTTTCCCATTTTATCTAATATGGACTTTAGTTGTAATTCTTTTTCCATAGTAATTGGACATATCATGAACTTGAATGCCATCCCAAAGTGTTTAAAGCTCTACGAATGGGGCCAAGTATACATCCATGTTCTTTATTTTGCATTTCCCTGGAACTATGAATGGTAGTAAGAGGTGTCCCTTCTTTATTGCCAAAATGGTGGATAGATGCAAGAGCTAGATCCGTTAAGCTTCTTGCATTAAGATTTATGCATGCTTCTTACATACACGCTTTTAATGCATCTAGCTCTATGCATGCATGCATGCATGCATTAAGCTTTTTACATTAATATTTATGCATGCTTCTCACAAACTCTAACTTTACGTATGTGTGTAGGATCATGGCCGATACCCTAGGAGGTTACAGTCCCTTGGAAACGCCTCACCACACCTCTGTCATGCCTAAACGATAGGCTATAGCATAGAGTAGTTCTTTAAGGTGATTTCATAGGCTACCTCTGAGCAGAGAGCCATGGAACAATAGTACTTGGGGGGGGGGAGGGGAGGTTGGGCCCTCTGATTCGTCCACCACTATAGCCACACCGATCCCCACTCCCTCTCTTACACTAGCATGCACCCCTAGTCATCGCTTGACTACGCGTAGGTGGGGGTGATTGTGGTGGTTTTTCTGGGAGTGGTGCCATAGATGCGGTGTCTCCTACACATCAATGCCTACCCATCTCCTCAGCTAGTACACCACGCACACCTAGGAGTCCTTATGCTCCTTGCATGACATCCATAGAGTATCATGTACACAACGGAGCCGTGCTCATGGATGACGTAGGGCAGGAGATGAAAGGGCACATCCGTCGCCAGCTCTTAAAGATTCAATTTGCACATGAAGTGATGAGGAAGTGGGATTCCATGGATAAAGATAAGAAAAACTTTTATTGAGCAAATTAAGAGCAAGTGCACTCCCTCAGTTGATGTAGTGCCAAATCAATGGATGAACAGTGTCATGGTTAAAACCATGGCATCGTGTAGATCCGAGGTGCGAGATGCTATGAGGGGAAGCCAAAACTTAAACGCATGATACGTACAACCACTAAAGTGTAGCTGCATGGGCTCGGATGGAGAGTGTCGACTCTTCACACGTTGGTAGTGGAGGCTACGAGTTCTTCAGCGAGAGTACTCTATGAGTGTTTTTTACAAATCTCTTTCATTCGTTGTCTATGATGTGCATTGGTTGCATGCCCTAAACCTTGGGTTGGTTAGTGTAGGATAGCATGGTAGGACATCCTCCATTTCTACAAGGGGAGAGATATGGCTACAAGTTTGGCACGTAGGCGCTACTTGAGAAATTGGAGTCTGAGGGTATGCCTATCAATTTGGGAGTGGCAACAAATGTGGTCAGTATCCTACTACTACTTGCATGCATCTACTCATTTGTATTGGCATGTTTGCATTGAATACTAATTTCTTCTTATGCATGCATTGATATAGGATATGCCTCAGGCACAACCTGGCGACAAGTAGTGTGGTGCTAGCTAGGTTTACATAAGGCTTGTACACATGTTCTTTTGTCGTGTTGCTATCCATGAATGGATCAACACTTTCATGTAGAATTACTTTGTTACACGTATTTTAGGCTGCCATTTTTTACATGTACATATGATTCTCTATGACATACAAAGTGTTGTTACAAAAACACTTTCTTACACAAAACATCGGTATAGGGGCCGGTACGCGTGTTGGTATTATCGGTGCAGGTAATCGGTGATGAAACTTTAATTTTACCGACCCATATACCGATGCCTATACTGCTGTGCATACTAGCACCTATGTACCACGGGGTATACCTGCGTGCATACCGATGTTTGTGGTAAACCATCATTCCCTTGTAGTGAAAATTCTCCTCCCTTTGCAAAGCACCTCATAGAGTGAATATGCTTGAGCAAAAGGAAATCCAAAATCAAGTAGAAGATCTCTTAGCAAGAGGATTGATACGACCTAGTAGTTCACCTTACGGAGTACAAAGCATACATATAAAATAAAAGAGAAATCCTAACCCCACATACACCATTTAACTTATTATTAATTTCATATTATCTATGGTTAGTTTATGTGGATAGAAAATCATCCTTAGCTTTTCCATATTCATGTAAATAAGAGGGCATCCTACCTCTTGATGATAAACTAACAAGTAGTTTACAAATGAAAGGATTGTGGCGATTTTTCTCTTTTCACACCTATCAACAACTACCATGTTTGGAATTTAATAACAAGACTCATGTTGAGGCTAGGAGAGTTGCTTTTCTTATTAAGTCTATTCAATAAGACTAGATCTATTCACAAATGTTGATGGAATGCATTGAAGAGTCTTCTCTATGAGACTAGCATTATCTCTCAAGGATCTACAAGTTGTTTTTCATGGCCCCAGTCAAATGTAGATCTACTCCTTTTGTATCCTTCTTGATCCAAAGCTAGAAATTAGTGTTGGAAAATTTAACCTAGAATGGGTCCACTAGAGTCACCGTGGAAACTTTAAGCTAGAATAGGTCTACTAGAGCCACTGGAATAGATCCACTAGAGTCATTGGCAACTTTAACCTAGAATAGGCCCACTAGAGCCACTGGAATGGGTTCACTCTCTTCTCTCCAACTATATTTGGTGTACTTATGTACACAACCCTATTAACCCATTCCTAGGGTTAACAAGAGCTACCACCATTATCTTACATCAAGGAGTCAAGGTAGATACACCAAAGGGTTATACATTCAAGATATGAAGCAATGGTGTCCAAAGCTACAACTTGGACGGGCACTCATAATGGTGTGACATAGTATTTAGGGCGATTCCTGCTTCAAGAGCATGTGGTAGCATGTAGGATGAAGTTCCAAGTGATGTACTTCATGGATATATTATGAGAGTAGTCATTGTAATAGCATTAGGCCTCTTATGAGCCTAAAGTGCCTAGCCAATAGTTTAAGTGAACACTTATGTGGCCATGTATATAAGTGAACCTAAAGTACCCAGCCCACAATTTAAGTGAAAGTGAACACTTATGGCCATGTATATAAGTGAATTTCTCTCATAATACAACATACTCTCCCATTGTGCAATTGAGTCTTACTCTTGGTAATCCTCTTGCTAATATATCTCTCTAATGCATGCTAGTGAGTGTGTGTGAGTGATGTGAGGAGAGAGGAGGGACGAGAACTTGTAGCGTAACGCGGCGGTGTGACAATGCTCGTGGGAGGCATGGTGGAATTTCTTCTCAAGGATTTCTAGAGCTTGGAGACCTTAAGGTTACGAGCTTAGCCATTGGAAAGATTCTCACAACAGTTGTAGTTCACCAGGTAATCTCTTGTGTTTCAAGGGGATAAGGTGAGCTATAACCTTTTTTGTGCTATTGTCTCGGGAGCCATCCCTTGGCCTTTTCCATCATTTTCCTCTAATCTATGCATTACCCATTGCCCATTATCTTAATTAATGGTTTCCCATGAAAAAGATATGGATTGGATGGTTATTTGTGTGTGATTTGGTGTAGAATAGCTCTCTTTTTTATTTTTTAAAAGAATGCTTTTAGCTTAATTTGTCGTTTTTGTTGCTGTTAATGTGGTTTTTCATGTTCTTAGGACTTGCACATAGTTTGTATTAGGCTTAGTTTGCATCCATTGCATCAAACAATGTAATAGAATGTAATTTTTAGTGAAAGTTAGCTCTCTTTAGTGTTAAACATAGAACTAAACTCATTAATTTTAGATTAATTGGTGTGTTTATTGTTGAAAGTGTTTGCATTCGAGTGTTAAAAAGCATTAAGAGTAGCTTAATCCTTCAAAAAATTTCTCAAAACCATAAAAAACCCTTGATTCGACTAATTTCTCTTAATGGACTGGTTTTTGTCATTAAGAGTTATTAATCCACTTGAAGAGATAAAAATTTAGAAAATGTGTTATTTGGGGTCTAAACTGATCATGTGAGTAATCAAAACTAGTGTTTGTAAGTGTTTGGAGAGCATCTAAATTCATCAAAACACCTAATTACATCAATTTCTTCATCAATTGGAGGAATTTGACTCTCTTTGCTTAATTTTGCCTTAAAAGAGGAGACCACAATTAAGAGTCTAATTAATCTCCTATTTTAGATTAATTTACACATTTGTTAATGCACACAGCTTAGCATTCCCTTTCTCTATCCAATGATGTGCTCAATTGTGTGAATTAATTAGAGATTAGTGGTTAATAAGAGCCCTTGATTAGTTTAAAAGAGAAAAAGATTAGTGAAAGAATTAATCTTTGATTAGTTTTGAATCACCTTTTTACATAGCTCATTAAGGCTAATGAGCATTCAATGAGTAGATGCCCATGAGTTGTCAAATTGTCCATTTTGGGGTTCATTTATGAAGGGTGTAAGGGGGTCTTATAAAAAGGTTAACTTTTTGATTCCCACTTATCTTTTTGGGAAAATGCCCGTGTCTCCTTAATTTTAAATTCAAAAACTATCCCCCCCCCAAAAAAACGAGAATTCATATTTTCCACTACACACAAAAAAAGAAAAAAATGGTTCACACGTGAACCATTTTCTACACTCCCACAGCTTAAGGTCTCACGGCCTAAAGGTTCACGTCTCTCCCAAAAAATAATAAAAAATAAAAAATCGGTTCACGTCCTAAATGGTTCACGACATGAACTAGTAAGTGTTTCACGTCATGAAATAGTCTTCGCGTGCATTAAAAAAACCAAATTTAAATTTTCCGTGAAGTCCTCCGGTTCACGGAGTGAAACCCAAAGCATTTCACAACATGAAACACTAAATATCTCACGGCGTGAAATAGTCTTAAAAAACATAAATTTTAATTTTTCCTTGAAGTCCACGGCATGAAACACTAAATATCTCATGGCATGAAACAATCCAAAAAAATTTAATTTTTTTTAATGAAGTCCGGTTCACGGCATGGAACCCTGAGCATTTCATGGCGTAAAATACTAAATATCTCATGGCGTGAAACAGTCCCAAAAAAATGATAAAATTCGTGAAGTATGCTTCACACCATAAACTGCACCATGCTAGTTCACGACATAAAAGGGAGTCCGTCGGCAAAAAAAAAAAAACCTTGTTTGGAGGCTCGTATCTCCTAACCATGAATCCCATGAAGGCCCTCTAGAAAAGCTAACATTGAGCTCTTTAAATTTTCTACTGGCCGTCCGAAATCACAATCGCTCATTTTGGCCTATACGACCAATAGCCTTAAAATTTGACCCAAAAATCGAGGTAAAAATAGCCCAAAAAGCTCGATAAAACATATAAAACAGTGCAAAAATGACATCGAACCATATTCGGGCTACGTTTTGAAATCACGAACGTCTCAGAGAAAAAAAGTTGTAGCACTTCAAAAATACTACAACTCTCTCATACAGAGTTTCTCTAAATTTTTTTTCAAACACCCTCGAAAATGTATTGTGAAATAGGAAAAAAAACATCTAGAATTTTTTTATTATCTTGAGAGAGTGATGGAAAATAGGTTTTAGGACCTCGTCTTCCATTTGGGAAGTTACTAGCATGCACTTTTTTTGAAAAAATACCCCTAAGTGGTCGTTTACGTGCGCGTAGCGTCTAAGCTAATTAGGGTACAAACAAACATTCGTTTACTGCAACGAAGATTACGTCAGGCCTCTTGAGGCTATAACGGGCTATGAAAAAATATAAAAAGTGAAAAAAAAACATGTGTGCTTGCTCATTAAGGAGGAATTGACATCATTAGACATGGCAACGATAGAGGGACTACGTGGACCGACACTCTCACATAACCCAATGGCTGACAACTTCGAGCCATTCAGATTTATGCCCCAAAAACTGCAACTCCCAATACCATTTGCCATGCCAACAACAAGAGTGTCTTTGGGTTTTACACCCCCTGTCACTTCAATCTGACCGGGCTTTGGTTCTTTACCTAACATTTCCACAAATCCTTTAAGTACCAACCCTTTCCAACCCCTGGGTGGATGCCCACACCTTGGATATACTAACTAGTCTAGGAAGGGGGGTTGCCCAAGGACTTAGTGAGTCCCTACTACCAATAGGAGCACTCACATATGGCCTTCATGACTCATACAGAGATCACAATTAAGGGCAAATACAACAGAACAACAGATCTTATTCAATTCATACAAATGTTTAAACAGAGATGTAAAGCCTTTGAAAATCCAAACTGCCCCGCTAGGGTACATGCGTTGAACCTATTCTTAGTAGTAAGAGAAAAAAGCTAGTCGATGGTTCATCACATTGATGCCGGCAGGCGACCAAGACCAACTCTAGAACCTAAAAGTTAGCCTTTATCCACGGCTTTTCAAGACAAAGTGATCGGTGGAGTACAATAAGAGAACTCTATTCAATTGAGCATAAACCAAACGAAACCATTAGAGACTTTATCCTTCAGATAAAACTCTTGGACTCATGATGTGAGTCATAGGAAAAATTAAACAATTTTGAATTAAAGAGATGTTTCATGAGATGGACTTAAAGAAAAACAACTTACACAATTTGATCATTGTATATAATCCAGAAACATTTGATCAATGTTGTAAAGAAGCTATATGTTTAGATGACAACATGATAGAAGATGATCATGCTACGAGATGTTCCTCATCTAAACCAAGTGAAGCAATGTCAAAAGAATGATTGATCTCAAAATTGTCATTTCGCGAGTTCTATGCAACCCTGCTTAAAAGCTTTCAAATCGACATCTCTAAGAGAGGATGAAATCCTTCAAAGACAAACATCCTTAATGCCTCTACAAGTGAGGAGCGAAATGCATTGTGTTTAGTGCAATCACACAACCATTCCAATCCCCATTGTGCATACAAGGCACCTATTTTTTTGTATTGCACGTATTGTAAATCCTTTGATCATGATACTACAAAGTGTCTCTATTCATCATTAATTGACTCAAAACCCCCATCTCTTGTGTACCAAACAAAAACAATCGAAAGGGTAGAAAGTACTCAAGAAGCAATTAATCGAACACTTTAGTGTTTCTATTGTCATGGACCACACAAAGTGGCAGGCTGCACAATTTGGAATACATCCATGCCCATAGTCATTAACACTTTGCAACCCATGTGTGAAAGATGTGGCATTGATCACATGTTCCAAGATTTCCCAAGAAGAGTTGCTTCAATGCAACTTGTCTCACAAAATACAACTCTAAACATCTTAAGTGTACAAAACGAAAAATTGTCCACTGTACCCTTGAATGTGCTTACACTCTTACAAGCCAAGGCAGGAGAGAGTGTAAAAAAGAATGCAAAAGATAACACTTCGAAATGCGTAGAAGAACATGCCTTAAAGCAGAAACCAAAATAGAAAACAAAACCTTCTAAACCCAAGAAAAACAAGGGGCAACAAACTATTAAAACCAAAGTTGAAAAAGAGGTCAGGGAAAAGGAGCCTGTGGGTGGAGGATATAAATCCAAAAGGGGACATAAACCCAAAAGAGCCAAAAGCTACACATGATGCAAAAGCATCTACCACAAAGACCACCACACAAACTACAAAACCCATATGTGCGACACATGATACAAAAGCCCGAAAGAGAATTCAATCTCCTCGCATGGGCAAACATAATAAAAAACTGATGATCCAAAGAAAGTTAGAAGATGAAACAAGTTCTAGTAGTCACTAAGTGAGGATGAAACAAGCTCTGACTCTTCACTCAGTGTACTTCCTAGACCAATCCAGAAACTAGAACCCGAATCCAGAAACTAGAACCCGCCCAATCACCCTAAATTGAAAATCATAATCATATAACATATGCAAAATGAAAAAATCAAGCTCAAGAGAGCATTCTTAGTATGATTGAGTGTCTTATAGGATCATTGGTTGTGATTAAGCCTCGTAATGCCAATCGTAAAAAAGTAATCATGATCATATGACATATGCGAAATGCAAAAATCAAGCTCAAGAGAGCATTCTTAGTACGATTGAGTGTCTTATAGGATCATCGGTTGTGATTAAGCCTCGTAATGCCAATCGTAAAAAAGCAACCAAAATATAACGCCCAAAGGAGTACTGCTTCCCATTTTAAGAGAAAGACATACTATCTATAGAAGAGCCATTAGAGATAGATTGTACGAATTATGTGGTTGAGAAAGCACGTGAGGAATTCGATAATTCCCTTATAATATTAAAGTAGTCTCTCAAAATCTCATTTGGAGGAATGCTCTTTTCTCATGGTGAAGCTAGCATAGCATCAGTACTTACACCTTTAAGGGCTCATCAACATGAGTTATACCAAGACATAAAGAGATCCATAGAATAGGACTGTGAGGATTCACAAGTTTCCAAACAAAACACAGTTAGAATTGTCAGAGGACCAAGTGTGCCATTGTACACATTGGCTACTCTTGAAAAAGTTGAGAGCCAAAAAGAGAATGAAAGTGAATGGGAATATGAAACCGAAACGGGATCTGAAGCTGAAATAAAAACTATAACATCCATGGTTCCTCTTGAATATTCTATCATGGTATGGTTAGATTTTCCTATAGGCGATGATGTTAAGTGAAAACGCACGTTGATTAGCCCTCGAGCTAGTCATAACATCATGAAAGTAGACACTTGGGTGTCATTGGGACAACCTAAACTCATCCCTAGAGACAATGGTCTTGCAAGAGAAGCCAATGTATAAAACATTAAAGTTCTCGCAGTGACTTTAGCTATGCTACTCAAACAATCGGTGGAGATGTGGAATTTACATTCCATGTTACCCTAGATTCCCTTGAGTATAATGTTGTCCTTGGTGGAACTTGGATACGTGACTTGTTGTAATCAATTAATGAATCCATGCAAATAGTCACCTTGAACACTCCTACAAGCATTGTACAATTGTTATTTACGAGAGGAAGAGACCTTGGAGGAGTTGGAACTTCCAAGATATCTTATTGAAAAGATCCCTAGGACCCTGGTTGCCTCTTCATCGATAAACCTCACCAAAGGAGCCAACCGCATACTCAAAAGCCTCATCATCGACAACCACTCTGCAAGAGACTCGAACCTCATCGTCAACAATGCCCATGAGTCTCAAACCTGTGGCCTTAGTGCTAACTAATGTGCAAGAGGTCTCACAACTTTCCACTTCAACCAAAAAGCAAAATCCACCAAGACAAAAAAAATCAAGGTATCTTAATGGTATCAAAATGTGGGTGGAGAAGCAGCTACTTGTTAATCAAGGCTACTACAAAGGTGCCAATCAAATTTGGGTGCCTTAATAGTCAAAGCCTCTTCCTCAATGCAGCACTCAAAGGCCAGGAAAAAAGAAAAGTACTCCACAACACCGTCTACAAAAGCTTATGTGAGTTCCTCAAAGAACTCCACTAAGTCAACAAAGTGTGGGTACCGAAAGGATTACTACAAGCACAAGGGTACTACCAAGGAAATACTACCACTTAGATTTCCAAGCGCATCACAAAGTCCCCTAAGCTTGCACACAAAGGAGAAGACCTTAGCACCAAAAGCATCAACCACCAATTTATAATGTTCATCAAAGATGGGTGCCTGTGCATGTGCTTTAACCAACATGGATATTATGAAGGTAATGCCATCATATGGTTGCCAAAACTGAACAACCTGAAGACAACCTCACCACTGAATTTAACCCCAACAGCTTCACATAAAGTTCGACAAGAATGGAAATCCAAGCAACACCAAGCAAGTCACTTAACCACTCTCGTGTATTCAACACCTACACAAGAGCTTGTGTGTTCAAGCAACCCCAATGGTAACTAATCCATAGTCTTACCTACCGCCTTCTCGACAACATTTGAGCCAAAAATTTAAGAATCAATTCCCACATATGCAATGGAGGCTTATGAGCACATCAAAGACAAACTTAAAATGCTCTTTTCATACCTCTGGATGTGAAGCGTAAGTGTAGAAGCTACACGGTGGGCTTATAAGAATCTATTCTCTCAAAAAGGAGAATAGCCATAAGAACCTGTTGCTTGCAAGGTGGTAGTAAAAATAAAAAACACAAACACAAACACAAGGGAGTCTCAGATATGGCCTACCTAGAAGTGGCAGAAGATCACAAGCAACTCCCAAGGATCTTCAATAGCTATTATATTTAAGCTTATAGCTTACTATTCTTTTGGCTATGTTAATGTAGCAGCAACTCCTCCATGAGTACATATCTATACTCATGCATTGGAGAAAATTTGTACTAGAACCTCACTATTGACAACCTCCAGGTACATCTTTGAATGGGGAGACCATGGTGGGTGAAATTCTGGCAGGGATTTCATTCACGTGATCACGTTAACCGCGAAGTGGTAATAACACTAGTTAATAACACTCTCACACACTTGTTAATATCATAGATATTCACACAACCGGGAGAAACTTGCTATCCCGGTTTTCCCGGCGGGCTACTAGCTTGGCCCGGCGGGCCACTGTTTAGCCCGGCGGGCTACTTATCTAGCCCGGCGGGCCCCCGGGCCTTTTTTTTTGCGCCAAAAACTTGGCTGTTTTGGAGGGACCTATATAAAGGGTTTCCCCTCACTTCCAAATGTGCTTTACCAAAGCACTTGGGTGGCTCACCTCAGGCTAAAAGACACAAGAGGTGAGTATAAATATTCTGGATTTTTGTTTGAAGCTTGTTAATAATATTTTGTATTTTATAAGATTTTGATTGTAAATGGTTTATCGTATTTGTTACGTGGACTAGCAATGTCTCCTCTTGGGTGGTCTACTCGAGTGCCAATTGGTCTGGGTAGGAGCTTCCCTAGAGGAGGGTATAGGTGGTGAGATGTTCGGGACATCATCTCTATCTAGGGATGGATTGCCTCAAATGCATCTCACCAAATGTTTGGTTTTTTAGGTCGACTAGCAATACCTCCTCTTGGGTGGTCTACTCGAGTGCCATTTGGTCTGGGTAGGAGCTTCTCTAGAGGAGGGTATAGGTGGTGAGATGTTCGGGACATCATCTCTATCTAGGGATGGATTGCCTCAAATGCATCTCACCAAACGTTTGGTTTCTTTAGGTCGACTAGCAATACCTCCTCTTGGGTGGTCTACTCGAGTGCCATTTGGTCTGGGTAGAAGCTTATCTAGAGGAGGATATAGGTGGTGAGATGTTCGAGACATCATCTCTATTTAGGGATGGATTGTCTCAAATGCATCTCACCAAACGTTTGGTTTCTTTAGGTCGACTAGCAATACCTCCTCTTGGATGGTCTACTCGAGTGCCATTTGGTCTGGGTAGGAGCTTCTCTAGAGGAGGATATAGGTGGTGAGATGTTCGGGACATCATCTCTATTTAGGGATGGATTGCCTCAAATGCGTCTCACCAAACGTTCGGTTGCATTGGCAAGAAGTGGGTTTTAGACTTTATAATTGCATATTTTAGTTTTACTCAAGCTGTTTTGGATCTCAAATCTTGCATGATTGTTGTTTAGGTGTTACAATGGTTGCTTCTAATTGCGGCACATCAACCCAACGAAGCAACAGACCATTAGAAACTAGTGGAGTTTCCTTGCAACGAGATATGACAGCACAAACTTTGAATGTTGCGTCTCAAAGTGGCAAGAGGAGGAGCGGAGGAAAATCACCAGGACCTGAATGGCAATTTGCTTCCAATCTTTCTAGATTTGTCGAATGGAAGTGTAATTTTTGTGGCTTGGTAAAATCTGGGGGTGCTCCCAGAATAAGGGAGCATTTGCTTGGCACTAGCACAAAAAATCCCGGAGGTAAATGCAAGGGTGCAGGAGCTGATGATGCTGCAAAGCGCCTTAGAGCTTTGATAAGTAAACAAGCATCACAAAACAAGAGGCCCAATCTCTGTGCAAGAAATCACCAATCGCCGAATTTGGCAGCATCAAGTGGAGGGATCTCCAACCAAGGAGTGACTCCAACACATACTACTTGCCAAAATGACACCCAAGGTCCAGATGTCTCAATACCGATGGATGCATCTCCTGAGTTTCAGGTGGGTATGTCTCGTACCAGACAAACTAATCTAGTTGACAGCTTTCGTGCCACTGCTTTAGAGGATGCTCAACTTGCTTTAGCGAAAGCGATCTTCTTTACTGGTTCTTCATTGTCTATGGTCACGAAAGATTCATGGAAGATGGCTTGGAAGAAGATTGGAGAATATGGACCTGGGTTTTGTCCACCAACTTATCACCACATGCGAAATCAATTACTTGACAAGTGCTATGACAACACACGGGAAAGCGTTCAAAGACTCATAATTGACACCACAAATCAGTCTGGATGCACAATTGTCAGTGATGGTTGGTCGAATGTCCAAAGACGTCCATTGATAAATGTAATGTTGGTATGTCCTCGTGGGGAATTCTTTATCAAAGCTGTTGATAGCTCCGGGGAAATTAAATCTGGTCAATTTATCGCCGATATCATTGGTGATGCTATCAACCAAGTTGGGTCTGAAAATGTGCTTCAAGTGATTATGGATAATGCAGCTAATTGTCGAGCAGCAGGTCGTATGTTGGAATCTCGATTTTTCAATATCTATACATTTGGTTGTAACACTCATAGCCTTAACTTGGTGTTACAAGATTGGTACAAAAATGCTGATACAGAGTGGTTCAAGGAGATTATCGATAGTGCAAGTAAGATTGTCAAATTTGTGCTCAAACGGCAACGTGTTTTAGATATGTATCGTCAACGCATGGAAACTATGCTAAAGTTGCCTTGTGAAACCAGATTTTGCACTAATTTTTATATGCTTCAATCTCTCCTAAGAAATAGGAATGCAGTCATGGAAACCTTTGTGTGTGCTGGCTTCTCTGAGTGGGAGGCTGACCAGTCCGAAAAGGTTAAAGAAAAGGTGAGGTACATGCGATCTTTGATATCGGATCGTAGTTTATGGGAGGAAGCAGCAGATTGTTATCATGTTATGATGCCAGTTATGCTTGCTTTGCGCCAGTTGGATTCTAGATTGCCAAATATCGGGAAGGTTTGGATGGCGTGGTGGTCCATTCAAGAAAGCCTCGCAAACCCAGAGGAGCCCACTAAAACTGTTGTCAAGCATTGGAGTCCTCCATTCACCAGAGCAAGGAGAAATATCTTGGCCAAGTATGTAAGCGCTCGGTGGGTAGGAGCACATAGTCCATTGCATAGTGTTGCATATTGTCTTGACCCAGAATACTGGCATATGGACGTGAATGCCCTAGATGAGGAGGTAATCGATGATTTCTATGATGTTGTGGAGCGATTTTATGAAGATCCAGATGAGCAAGCAACAGCGGTAATTGAGCTAACCAAGTATAAATTGAAAGAAGGTAGATTTGCCTTGGAGTTTGTGCAAAAGCTTGCTAAGGAACAGCCTGCTTGGAAATGGTGGATGTTGAATGGGGGAAGTGTTCCAACTTTGCGACGCTTAGCTGTGAGAGTGCTTGCGCAATGTGCTTCAAATTCTAGTTCTGAACGTAATTGGAGCAGTTACAAGTATGTGCATTCTATTAGCAGAAATCGTTTATTGAGTGATAGAGCTGAGAAGTTGGTGTATATGTATTGTAATGATAAATTGGTGAAGTCAATTGAGTCAGATGATTACAACGAAGAGATGCCTAAGTGGACATATGACATTACTCAGGATGAGTATGATGCAGAAGAGAATGGAGATGTAGAGCCTAATGTCCCACATACGAGCGATAACTTGTGCTTTATTGAAGAGATAGAAGAAAACTTGCAACCCGATTTTGGTGTTAGTAAAGCCACCCGCAGACGCTCCTCACGTTTGATGTAATCATGTTAGTTTTGACACACTCCAATGTAATCCGTCTTGCAACAACTAGATATCAAACATGTTGGTGAACATTTTAGAGAGAATGGTTTTTAGTCATGTCATGTTAAACTTAGAATACGAAATCATGTTAGTTTTGACACACTCCAATGTAATCCGTCTTGCAACAACTGGATATCAAACATGTTGGTGATCAATTTAGAGAGAATGGTTTTTAGTCATGTCATGTTAAACTTAGAATACGAAATCATGTTAGTTTTGACACACTCCAATGTAATCCGTCTTGCAACAACTGAACATGTTGGTGATCAATTTAGAGAATATGGTTTTTAGTCATGTCATGTTAAACTTAGAATACGAAATCATGTTAGTTTTGAGACACTCCAAAGTAATCCGTCTTGCAACAACTGGATATCAAACATGTTAGTGTCAATTTAGAGAGTATGGTTTTTAGTCATGTCATGTTAAACTTAGAATACGAAATCATGTTAGTTTTGACACACTCCAAAGTAATCTGTCTTGCAACAACTGGATATCAAACATGTTAGTGTCAATTTAGAGAGTATGGTTTTTAGTCATGTCATGGAGACTTTTAAATCACGTTAATTTTGCTCATACTCCAAAGTATTCCATCTTGCAACAATTCGACATCCACAAAATGTTAGTGTCAATTTATAGAGAATGGTTTTTAGTCATGTCGTTAAACTTAGCAGATAAGACTTTAAATTCAATGTGTAATCATTTTATTCATGCCCACACTCCAATGTATTACATCTTGCTATCCGAAGGAATATCAAACATTTTAGTGTCAACTTAGAGAGAATGATTTTTAGTCATGTCATGGAGACTCGAGAGAAAATGGTTTTAGAGATGTCATGTTAAACTAGTAAGAGACTTTCAAAAGAGCTCAGTAAGAGCTAGGCAAAGTTACATATATAAGTGTCTTCCTACAAAACCATGTTAGTTTTGCCCACACTCCAATGCATTATGTCTTACAACAACTGGACATCAAACATATTAGAGAGAGAGAGAGAGAGAGGCAGAGAGAGAAACGTTTGGATTTTGCCATCGCCATAAATGCCGAATCAAGTTAGTTTAACCCACAAGAATTTCAGACGGTTACAAGAATTCAAGCCGGTGTGAATTTTGTACTCCTAAACATTTTCTTGAGGTACTAATGTAATGCCAGATTTGCAAGAACACCACCAAGTATAGCACCGATCACAAAAAGGAGGAGGGGTTCCCATAGAGGGACTCCGAGATGCTATACCCTTGCCTATTTCTTGCCAGCGAGCTCTAAGAAATGGACTTTGCAAAGGAGTGAGAGTAATAGGGTATATACACATTTTCTCATGAGGTAAATATCTAGTTAACAACAGAATTTTACTGGCAAAGTTTTCAACTTCTGAGCGAACAATACAATAATATTTTGGACCCATTCCCAACCCTTCCTTAATCATTGCCAGTTTGATATTATTTAAGAATTGACGGTGTCCCCAAACAGTCACACGCGTCATAGACTGTTTGGTCAACCATATATTGTTGGCATGCCTATTTTCCTCTGGGACAAAGAGGGTGTCACCAACTTTCTTTATTGTAGCCACTTTTATTTGCCATCTTGTCCCACGCAAATGGTTTATTACCACTTGCAATACCACTTCCTCTTTAGATTGACAATTTTCCATCTGCAAAAGAAAAATGACATTATATCGTCTCATTGTGTGTGTGCATGTGTTTGTGTGTGTGCGAGAGAGAGAGAGAGAGAGAGAGAGATAGAGAGAGAGCATTGGAAATCTTTTGAACAAAGTTGCTGAATCTTGTTAAATTCCAGGGTTGCATTTAAGAGAGAGATAAGTTTAAATGCGGCTCTAACTCGTCCATGTGTCGTGCATTGGTCAACCGATCATAGTCGGCACCCAATTTAAAACATATATACAAATTTTTGTGAAATTCTTTGCCGCACAAAGCACACGTAGTACTGTTGACCATGTGTTGCAAAAGACAGGTCAAGTGGTACATGTGCCCACATGGGACAGTGTAGTGGCCAGACCATGAGTGAAAGAAACTATAACAAATAGGGCATGGTCCGCCACTTTCGTGCCCATGTAGAGGTGGTTGCTCCAAACTATTCGGGTGTTCAAATGCCATCATAGGAGAGTTTGCATGTCCTTGCTCCTCCATTTGCGTTATGCGCCTCTTCAAGATCTTGTTCTCTCTTAGTATATCTCTAGCGCTTGAACTTTCAGGTGCTTGCCCGCACTCTGGTGCTGCTTCCGTCTGTTGAGGGCCTTGGGTGCCTCTAATTTGGTTGATTTGAGTTTGAAGCTCATCAACCGTGTGATGAACTTCCATTGAGGCTCCAAGAATGGCCAGTTGCAACTCATCTCGAGGCATAGTGATTGACTCACTCCGAATGTCTTCCACATGTAGATGAGGAGGTCGAGAGCTAAAGTCTACAACTGAATTCTGCACAAATTGTGCATATAGCATTTTAGCAAACCAGAGGGGACAGTCACCGTGATGCATGGGTTGGGCCATGACATCCACAAAAATGTGCTCCGCATGCTCGATAATTAAAGGAACACTACATTGTGTTAGCTTCAAGCGCCCTTTTTTTATGGCATCATTGGAGACGTCAGGCCAGATGCTCTTGACCATCTCTTTGGACACATTCTTATTTACTTGGGCATACTGTAATCCATGGGCCGGTGCCCATTTGGAGGTGCGTCCGGCAATACGTGCCGCATCATTCACAGTGCCAGTGCCCGAGATTTGCTTTAAGCGTTCAAATGCCTTCTTTGCGGCTTCATTATTATCAGCCATCTGAGAAAAAGTATGTATACACTTTAAGTTTATAGAATCAATGTTAATTTAGGAATAGCTTTAAAGTTATTTTCAGATGTTAGGTATAAGTTTATAAAATCAATGTTTATTTACTGCAAACTTGTTATTTTCAAATACTCAGAGAGAGAGAGAGAGAGAGAGAGAGAGAGAGAGAGAGAGAGAATTGGGATCAAAATAATATTTAACAATTGGGACCAAAATAGTGTCAGTCGATTAAAGGCAGGTCATGGAATAGATAGCCAACCAAAACATATCATTTACAAGAGGCTTTATAATAAGTGTGGTGTCATCTCAGATAGTGGACGTAAGCATGCAGCAGGTGACACTTCCAAATTCTTCAATTGCTCCTCAAAATCTGCCATGGTCTTCCTATCTTCCTTTGATGGCGTCATATAGGCAGCCGTCCATTCCTTAATCAAATTTGTGTGGATGGCAGTTTTACCCACCCACGGCACTTTGGTCATTTCTGCAAACTCAGCACAAAATAATGTAAACTTTTCAATCACCCAAGCCAAGCAGAAGACATCTGCTGATGCATTGCTCCATGGACAAGGGGACCTTACATCTGCGAGCTCAGGGGCTCTCCAGGGGCGTTGATCGTGCTCTGCTTTGTTGGCGATATTTGTGGGTTTGAACTCAATCCCATCCCTCAATGCAAGACCCCAGTCAATGATGCCTACCCGTGGCACCCCTTCTTTGGTGAAATCTATCATTATATTCCAGGGGTGGCAATCATTGTGGATGATCCCTTCAGCATGTGCAAAGGCCATGGTATTCACAAGGGCACAGATAAGCTCGGGAGCATGAAAAATCAAAGACTTGTATCGCTCCATTTCATGAGGAGCCACTTGTTTTTTCTTGTATCTGTTGCCTTTGCCTGCAGCAAGCATGGAACTGAGGGTCCCCTTAGGAGGCGGAACACACTCCATTATATCTCCAAGACTTCCCCCATTAAAGAGGGGGAAGAGCAGTATACATGGCTCCTTCCTTGTGTGCCCAATGGCGCGCACTATGCCCATGTGGGTTAGGTCGATTGAAGCCTCCTGAGCAAAAGACTTCAATTGAGCCCTTCGGCTACCAAGGAATTGCTTTGCACAATAAGAAATGCCTTCTGGAAACCAGGAGACACCTTGAATATGGCATTTATGTACAACGCCGTACGATCCAGAGCCCATCTTCTTTTCTGTGATGATGGCCTCTGCAGGCAACCCAATTGTCATGCTGCAGTTAGTATTATGCTTTGTGCGCTGCAAGTGGGTGCCTTTAGAGACCTCACGTGCACCAGATGATAAATCTTCTCAGCAGGCCGGTCCAGCTCTTTGCGAGCTCTCTTGCTCAGGATATCTTGGGTGTCTATGGCCTTTGCACGCTTGGACCTCTCTTTCTCTACCTTCCATTTTGTGTGGAAGTGCTCCAGCTTGGATTCATTTGTTTCCGCTGGTCTGTCGTCACCTAGGTCAACAGCGCATCTAGGCATGTTGCCCACAATGCTAGTAACAAAATGCTTGATGGCTGCTCCATCAGCACCCACATGGATATTTTTCACTGCGCGGACAACCTCACCTAATATTTGCTCAAATCGATTCCTATCAGACACAATACCCTCGATGTGATTAGGTGACAAGCAACTATTGAGGGTAACGAGTTTGATACGAATTGATTTCTTGATTTCAGGAGTAAGTGCAAGCGTCGCCATCAATCTGCACAATATAATTGACAAATAGTTGCAACATTTATAACCACAAAAAATGCTATTTGTAAGCTAACTAAGAGATTTCTACATCCAACACACTTATGACTCATGTCATGCAAACTAAATAATCACATTCATCGTAAAAAACAAACACAAAACACAAGTTTACGACTTAACTTGACGTCAGCAGACCTAGTCAGTATACCGACCATCTGCAGATATCGCATTAAGATGAAAACTATGGCACAAGTTAAATGCTTTGACACATCGTCAGCAGACCTAGTCAGTATACCGACCATCTGCAGATGACTATCAAACCAAATAACAAAAACAAACTTCACCACATAGCTTGGTGTCAGCAGACCTAGTCAGTAAACCGACCATCTGCAGATACTGTACTAAGTAGCAAAGCATCACACATGTCAAATGCTACGAGCGCACATCAGCAGACCTAGCCAGTAAACCGGCCATCTGCAGCGGGCTCTCAAAGCATTTAACAAAAACAAAGCCGCATTGTAACTTGGTAACTGCAAACCTAGTTAGTAAACCGACCATTTGCAGATACCGTGCCACAACGAAAACTTCTACATAAGTTAAATATTAAGAGTGCACATCAGCAGACCTAGACAATCGCTCGGCCATCTGCAGCGGGCCTCTTAACATTTAACGACACATGCACATGCATCACAAACAACGTTAAACTTAAGCGTATGCAAAAAATTAAATGACACCAACACTTTCAACTTAAAAATTACCTCAAATTGATCACACTAGCACCACTGACACCAAGTACAAGGAAGATTCTGTGAACAGTGACCCCCTGGACCACCCTTTTATACTACAATATAGCCCGCCGGGCCGGGAGGCGGGCCCGGCGGGCTTCTGCGCGCCCGGCGGGCCCGGCGGTCCAGACTTGTAGCCCGGCGGGCCAATTGTGGGTTACCAGGTCATCCCACCCTCTAGGATTTGAGAACTGTGAATTTTGTGAACATTGAGATTTGTGAACAATAGCTGTGATCACAAGAAAAAAGGCTGTGATCACGTGAATATGAAATCCCTGAATCCTGGTCAATGGTACAACCCATCACCCATAATTTTCCTTCAAATTACAAACCTCTCAAAATGGCACTACCATCTTCACAAATCAATGATCTTTAATCCTTAGTGAAGATATTTATATTAGCCTCGCAATTCGACGTAATTCTTTCAATCCTCAAACACCAACAAGTGGTTACTTCAACAAAAAGCAGCATCTTAATCAGAGTCTATTTCAATCGATAATCATGTCTACGTTTCTCTGGATCCTTCCCTCTCTCCTCTCCCATTATTAGCATCTCTTAGCATCCCCACTAACATAAATCACATGTAACCTTGCTTATGATTGCAAAAACAAAGTGAGCAAAAAACCCCCAAAAAAAGCTCACACAAATATAAAAATGCAATCATTTGCAAAACCCAACCCTCCCCACCCCATTAGGAATTCCCAATAAACCACTAACCTTTTCATTCACTAAATAGATTTTCTCATTCCTTCCGGGGCAACAAAGACCATTGAATGTCTCTCAACATTAAAGCCATCAATAAAGCTTGTCCATTCTCCCTACACAAACGTCTTCAATAATCACACAAGGACACGATCGCCATCAAGAAGGAAATGTTAACCCATTCCTAGGGTTAACAAGAGCTACCACAATATCTTACATCAAGGAGTCAAGGTAGATACACCAAAGGGTCATACATTCAAGATATAAAGCAATGGTGTCCAAAGCTACAATTTGAATGGGTACCTGTAATGGTGTGACAGAGTATTTATGTGGCGATTCAAGAGCATGTGGTAGCATGTAAGATGAAGTCCCAAGTGATGTACTTCATGGATATATTATGAGAGTAGTCATTGTAATAGCATTAGGCCTCTTATGAGCCTAAAGTACCTGGCCCACAGTTTAGGTGAGTGTGAACACTTATGGCCATATATATAAGTGAATTTCTCTCATAATACAACATACTCCCCATTGTGCAATTGAGTCTTGCTCTTGCTAATGTCTCTCTGCAATGCATGCTAGTGAATGTGTGTGAGTGATGTGAGGAGAGAGGAGGGACGAGTACCAACACGGCAGTGTGACAATGCTCGCCGGGAGGCACGATGGAATTGCTTCTCAAGGAGTTGTTGAGATTGGACACCTCAAGGGTTATGAGCTCGACCGTTGGGAAGATCCTCTCAAGAGACAGTTGTGGTTCACCAGGTAATCTCTTGTTGGATGTGTTTCTTAGTGTGAGCCATAACAACCCCTCCTCTTACATGTATAGATATAAAAAAATAACCCTCCCTAAATTGAGACTCAATTCTGTTCTGGTTCGATAGATGAAGTAAATCCCGAACAAAAATTGTTCTATGGAAAAGAATCAACGGCTGTGCCTCTCAATGAGGAAAAAAGTGTTGGTCTCTATGATCCAAGTACAATTTTTCCCCTCATCTGACTATGGGATTTACGAGTTTGGTCAGATCAGTTCAGTTAGTTAAGGCTTTTGACTACATTAGAGAAAAGTTATTTTGGAGAAATTGCCCATGCTTTCCGGGCAAGGGAAGTTTTTCCGGGTCGGATTTGGAAGAACCGATGGATTAGTCTCTTGTTAGTATATCCGTGGGGGGCGAGACCCCGAGTGTGGGACCCTACCCCGTGCAAGAAGTGCTACTTTCGCTGCTCACATCCCTGAATTTGTTGCACGGTGGGGACAGGGATCTTACATAAGTGAACAATCCCTTTATTTTGAGGATTTTTTCCATCAGTCCAGCCTAACCCCATCCAGTCCCATGAGTTCCTAACCCCTGTAGTGATGGGATCCAATTAAGAATTTGGTTAGGTTTTATCCTGGGTAACAGGAAAAAGAGTTCCCAGGCCCCCTAGTCGGATATTCATCCAACATAAAACTAGTCACACCACTTACGCACACAATATGTACTTGCCTTTTTCACAGACAACAATCTTTAAAAACAATCATTTAATGAAACCATAGTGTTACTGATCATAATCCTTCAATTATCCAGTTGAATCCTAATTTCTAATTCATTCCTTCATTGGTGTACCTATGGCATCATTGGCAACAGAATCCTTATCGCCTGTTCACTCAGGGGCCTTTTCAATAGTTCCTAGCTCATAGTACCCGGCAATATAATCACAAAAAATATCCAGATGGAATCTCTGTTGAAGATCAGCAAGATCAACCAACAGATCCATATAAAAGAGCCATGGACTCATCCATTGAGGATCAGCAAGGTCAATCAACCATATCCATGCCCGAATTCAGAAAACAACTCTTACTCCTTGTTCCAATATCTTTCTTGATATATTTGTGGGTATCTTTGGCGACCCAGAGCCCGAGCACCGTATGGTCAGCACCCTCTAGGATCCTTCGCAGGTCACCTAGCGCTTCACTCATAGGCCGCTTCCTTGGTCCCTTATCCACTATACCGGAAGCTCACCATTTAAATCAAACCAAGGCTGGTCAAGACCTCGGCCGACCTTGCTACGCAAGACATCCTCCGTTGACTCTCCGTCTCAGCAGTTGCAACTTTAACAGATAGGTCTCCACACCACGACCTCATTCACAAGATGGTCAAAATGCTTTCCTAGCATTCTTCACATAAAACAGTCATTTAAAAATAGATTTCACATACAAATACAGTTCCAATAATATTTCCATCTTTTCTCATCACTCCACATCCTTTCACATTAGTCCCCATGTTTTTTCATCTTCCTACAATCAAATCATCGATCCCAAATCAATCGATCTCTATCCCATCAATCATTCCCACATCAAATCACATCCAATCGCATCATCCACACATCAATCCACATCATCCATACATCCATCTATATCATCCTTATCAATCCACATCATCCATACATCCATCCACATCAATCCACATTATCCACACATCCATCCACATCTTCCATACATCTATCCACATCAATCCACACTTCAATCCACATCATCCATACGTCCATCCATATCATCCACATCATTCACTCATTATACACACACCAATCCACATCATCCACATCAATTTATATTATCCACTCACAATCCACATCATCCACATCAATCCACATTATCCATACATCAATCCACATCATTCATACATCAATCCACATCATTCACTTATCATACACATACCAATCCACATCATCCACATCAATTTCATAAGTATTCCCATTCTCATCTAATCACATCTTTTTCTATCTTATCACACTTATTTCCTCATTTATCCTCCATCAGATCTCATCCACTTGCATCTACCCATACATCTCATCACTTCACATACATTAACATCTATCCAGTTTACATTGCATCTTATCACATCCATTTCACATCACATCTCATTCATTCACATCCCGATTCACATACTAACACATTCATTCACGTCCCTTACATTTGTTCACATCTCGATTCACATGCTAACACATTCATTCACATCCTGTATCATTCATTCACATCCTGATTCACATGCTAACACATTTATTCACATCCTATATCATTCATTCACATCCCGATTCACATACTAACACATTCATTCACATCCTATATCATTCATTTACATCCTGATTCACATGTCATCACATTCATTCACATCCTATATCATTCATTTACATCTTGATTCGCATGTCATCACATTCATTCACATTCAATATCATTTATTTACATCTTGATTCACATGTCATCACATTCATTCACATCTTATATCATTCATTTACATCCTGATTCACATGTCATCACATTCATTCACATCCTATATCATTCATTTATATCTGATTCACATGTCATCACATTCATTCACATCTTATATCATTCATTTACATCTTGATTCACATGTCATCACATTCATTCACATCGTATATCAATCATTTACATCTCGATTCACATGCTAACACATTCATTCACATCGTATATCATTCATTCATATCTCGATTCACATGCTAACACATTCATTCACATCCTATATCATTCATTCACATCCCAATTCACATGCTAACACATTCATTCACATCACATCACATTCATCTATTCATTCATATTTATCTAATTCACATCACATCTCATCACATCTATTTACCTCTCATTCTCATCACTTCTATTCTCAATTCATTTTCATCTATCTGATTCATATCACATCTTATCACATCTATTTACCTCTCATTCTCATCACTTCTATTCTTAATTCATTCTCAGGTATCTAATTCATATCACATCTATTTATAGAATGTAAGAGAATTCTTATTTTTGATATAAAGATTCTCTACGCATCTATTTATTTTATTTTTAAGGAGAATAACGCTTTCAAAATAAAAATAAATCTTTTATGCATCTTTCTATACATAAATTCAATTTTAATGAGAATAACTCTTTTGAAATAAAAATAAATTTCTTTATGCATCTTTCTATGCATAAAATCAAAATTGATGAGAATAACTCTTTTGAAATAAAAATAAATTTCTTTCTGCATCTTTCTATGCATAGAATCAAAATTGATGAGAATAACACTTTTGAAATAAAAATAAATTTCTTTATGAATCTTTCTATGCATAAAATCAAAATTTGATGAGAATAACACTTTTGAAATTAAAAAAAAAATCTTTATTTATCTTTCTATGCATAAAATCAAAATTGATGAGAATAACTCTTTTGAAATAAAAATAAATTTCTTTATGCATCTTTCTATGTATAAAATCAAAATTGATGAGAATAACTCTTTTGAAAAAAAAATAAATTTCTTTATGCATCTTTCTATGCATAAATTTAAATCTAATGAAAATCACACTTTTATAATAAAAAGAAATTATCCAATATGCATCTTTCTATGCATAGAATTTAATTTTAATGAAAATAACACTTTTATAATAAAAATATTTCTACTATGCATTTTTATATGCCTAGAATGAAAATAACACTTTTAGAATACATAAACGGTGGGGATTACTCTTTTTGAATAATAAAAGATAAAACTTATTTCACAAAATTTTAGAAAATTTTACCATAACCTCCTTTGTATGGCTGACCATTTTTTATTTTTTTAAATCCTCAAGTTACTTAAAAATTATCCCAAATAGATTAAAGCATTCTAAACTAATCAAATTCCACTTTTAAAAGAGAAACAATATGAAAAGTTTAATTCTAACAATTTGATTACATAACTAGGATAAAGAAGGGCTGAATTCAAGAATGAAGACAGGCGGAAAGCCTTTCCAACAAGGCATAACATCATTTTTCATTTTAAAGAAAATAAAAATTAGAAAACCATTAAATGGAATAAGAAAAAATAGGATTTCTAGCTTACATGAATTTCTGTGAGCTTTCCTTTGGCTTGATGGTTTGAGGGATCTACTCTTGTTTGCAACAAGAGTGGCCACCAATTCTTTTGAAGAGAAAAAGGTCAAAAACTAATGAATTATTAATAAATTCACTGTTTTTGACTTTGGGGTGGAGTAGAGTAATAATACATAATATACTATTAACCATTTACAAAGGGAGAGGCTTCATTTATAGGAAAAAGTGAGCCTCTAACCAAGCAAACTGATTCTAGAATTTTTCAGATCAGTTTGGTCAATTTTTGACCATTTTTAGGCCAGTTTAGCTTACTTTTTGGATCTAGTTGAAGTAGGAGAGAGGAGGGATGAAAATACCTCATTATTTGTGAGTTTAAAACTCAACCACACATGTGAAATAGGTGCCTCCTTCATGAGGGGAATTCCCCCTCACTGAGGTGTCAAAAATGCATCATTTTCTCTAAATATCTCTTCTTTTTTAATTAATAACCTTGTCCTTAGTCAACTCTTCATCTTATGTGAGTATTTACTCATTTTTGGGGAGATTTTCTTTATTTCTTCAATTTATCTCCTCCCTACATTTGGATTAATCCAATTGGTCTCTCAGAACCTTAATCTAAAATTTTCAAAAAACATCGATCCTTAGGCTAAGGCCCTTTGAACAGATTATAATTTATTTCTAATACACCTTCTGAATTTGTTTTTGAAATTCTGTTTCGGGAGAATTTATTTTAATAAGATGAGATATTTTTTCATCCAAAATATCTAAAAATTGAATAATCTCTCTCTAGAATATTTTCTCTCTCTAGATAAAAACAGGGTAAAACAAGATCTGCCTTTTATTTCAGAGAGGGGAATAATTATAAGATCAGAAGGGGAGGTTCTTACACCTGCACACCTCAAAAGCCGGAGGGAGGAATCTTACATCCTATCCAACTTTAAAAACCCAAGATGTCCTCATCTCGCAAAATTAGAGGAGAATTCTTTTCCTTAAGATCCAACTGATTCTGGGGTTCCTTAAAGTCTAGTGAACCTAACAAAATCCTGGGATAAAGATCCCTTATATAAAACTCATCATCAGATAACAATTCACTCAGATCATAACATTCAATTTCTTATCACAATAATGGTCCATTAGACCGAAATTTCTATCTGAACTGTCCTCCATGGGAATTTTCAATTTTACAGATTTTTAATTTGACACCCCTTAACTTGATCCACTGGGTCAAGGGTTAACAGCAGCAATCTGCCAGCATAATCCACTAATCTTATAGTGATTTGCTAAAGTCATTAACGTCAGTCTAACTACGAACATCATCACAGGGACTCGTCCCATTCATCCTCATTGTGGTTTTGCTTAGTTTATTACATTTCAACCAAAATTCAGGAATCTTCATTTTTCAATCAGAATCCAAATCAACTCATCAGTTCTCAACCAAAATTTAAAATCATATCAACCACATTCGAATTCATCATCTGGATAGTATTAATGCTTATAATTTCAAGTCTTAGATTTACTCGTATATACTGCCAGTAAAGAGCTGCAGTTATACCCTCGATATATACGGGTAGTCACGGTCCTTGTAATTATAAGATAAATACCATCATGTCTAGGCCTCAAGCAAGTCTTAGATTTACTCGTATATACTGCCAGTAAAGAGCTGCAGTTATACCCTCAATATATACGGGTAGTCACGGTCCTTGGAACTATAAGGTAAATACCATCATGTCTAGGCCTCAAGCAAGTCAGGGATTCCATACAAATGTGGTACTTCCATCTGAAGACCCAATTACCAATTTACGAATTTCAGTTTGAATATCAATTTGTATGAATTTTATCACACAATTACAACCCTTTACTGCTTCTTCATAAATTTTTGACATTTTTGGCTTCTCGGTTGATCCTCATTAGCCAATTTGCTCTGATACCAGTTGTAAGATCCCTGTCCCCACTGCGCAACGAATTCACAAGTGCTATCAGCAGAAGTAGTACTTCTTGCGCAGGGCAGGGTCTCACACTCGGGGCCTCGCCCACCACGGATATCCGCACAAGAGACTAATCCATCGGTTCTTCCAAATCCGAACCCGAAAAAACTTCCTTTGCCTGAAAAGCACGGGCGATTCCTCTAGGATAACTTTTCTCTAACGTAGTCAAAAGCCTTAACTAACTAAACTGATGTGACCAAACCCGTCCCATAGTCAGATGAGGGAAAACATTTTACTTGGATCATAGAGACCAACGCTTTTTTCCTCATTGAGAGGCACAGCCGTTGTTCTTTTCCATAGAACATTTTTTGTCTGGGATTTACTTCATCTATCGAACCAGAACAGAATTGAGTCTCAATTTAGGGATCCATCAGTCCAGCCTACTAACCCCATCTAGTCCCATGGGTTAGCCAACCACTATAGTGATGGGATCCAATTAAGAATTTGGTTAGGTTTTGTCCCAGGAAAAAGAGTTCCCAGGTCCCCTAGCCGGATATTCATGCAACATAAAACTAGTCACACCACTTACGCACCCAATATGAACTTGCCTTTTTCACAGATTCAACAATCTTTAAAACAATCATTTAATGAAACCATAGTGTTACTAATCATAATCCTCTAATTATCGAGTTGAATCCTAATTTCTAATTCATTCCTTTATCGGTGTACCTATGGCATCATTGGCAACCAGAACCCTCACCACCTGTTCACTCAGGGGCCTTTTCAATAGTTCCTAGCTCATAATACCCACCAATATAATCACAAAAAATATCCAGATGGAATCTCCATTGAAGATCAGCAAGATTAACCAACAGATCCATATAAAAGAGCCATGGACTCATCCGTTGAAAGGACGAGCAAGTCAATCAACCAGATCCATGCCCGAATTCAAAAACAACTCTTACTCCTTGTTCCAATATCTTTCCCGACGTACTTGTGGATATCTTCGGTGACCCAGAGCCCGAGCACCGTATGGTCAGTACCCTCTAGGATCCTTCGCAGGTCACCTAGCGCTTCACTCATAGGCCGCTTCCTTGGTCCCTCATCCACTGTACCGCAAGCTGACCATTTCAATCAAACTGGTCAAAACCTCGGCCGAGCAACCTTGCTACGCGAGACGTCCTCCGTTGACTCTCCGTCCAGCAGTTGCAACTTTAACATATAGGTCTCCACGACCTCATTCACAAGACGATCAAAATGCTTTTCTAGCATTCTTCACATAAAACAGTCATTTAAAAACAGATTTCATATACAAATACAGTTCCAACAATATTTCCATCTTGTGTCATCACTCCACATCCTTTCACATTAGTCCCCATCTTTTTTCATCTTCCCACAATCAAATCATCGATCCCAACGATCATTCCCACATCAAATCACATCCAATCGCATCATCCATACAACATCAATCCACATCATCCATATATGGATCTACATCATCCACATCAATTTACATCATCTATACATCCATCCACATCAATCCACACATCCATCCACATCTTCCATACATCCATCCACATCAATCCACACGTCAATCCACATCATCCATATGTCCATCCACATCAATCCATATCATTCACTCATCATACACACACCAATCCATATCATCCATATCAATTTATATCATCCACTCATCAATCTACATCATCCACATCAATCCACATCATCCATACATCAATCCACATCGTTCATACATCAATCCACATCATTCACTCATCATACACACACCAATCCATATCATCCACATCAATTTCATAAGTATTTCCATTCTCATCTAATCACATCTTTTTCTATCTCATCACTTATTTTCTCATTTATCCTCATCAGATCTCATCCACTTACATCTATCCATACATCTCATCACTTCACATACATTAACGTCTATCCAGTTTACATCGCATCTTATCACATCCATTTCACATCACATCTCATTCATTCACATCCGGATTCACATGTTAACACATTCATTCACGTCCCTTATCGTTTATTCAAATCCCGATTCACATCACATCACATCCATTCACATCCCTTATCATTCATTCACATGCTATCACATTCATTCACATCCCGACTCACATGCTAAAACATTCATTCATATCTTATATCATTCATTCACAACGCGATCTACATGCTAACACATTCATTCACATCTTGATTCACATGCTAACACATTTATTCAAATCTTATATCATTTATTCACATCCCGATTCACATGCTAACACATTTATTCACATCCTATATCATTCATTTACATCCTAATTTACATGTCATCACATTCATTCACATCCTATATCATTCATTTACATCCCGATTCATATGTCATCACATTCATTCACATCTTATATCATTCATTCACATCCCGATTCACATGCTAACACATTTATTCACATCCTATATCATTCATTCACATCCCGATTCACATGCTAACATATTCATTCACATCCCGATTCACATCACATCACATTCATCTATTCATTCGCATTTATCTGATTCACATCACATCTCATCACATCTATTTATCTCTCATTATCATCACTTCTATTCTCAATTCATTCTCATCTATATGATTTCTATCACATCTATTTACCTCTAATTCTCATCACTTCTATTCTCAATTCATTCTCATCTATGTGATTCATATCACATCTTATCATATCTATTTATAGAATGTAAAAGAATTCTTATTTTTGATATAAAGATTCTTTACGCATCTATTTATACACAATTTTAATTTTAAGGAGAATAACAATTTCAAAATAAAAATAAATCTTTTATGCATCTTTCTATGCATAAATTCAATTTTAATAAGAATAGCTCTTTGGAAATAAAAATAAAATTTTTTATGCATCTTTCTATGCATAAAATCAAAATTAATGAGAATAACTTTTTTGAAATAAAAATAAATTTCTTTATGCATCTTTCTATGCATAAAATGAAAAATGGATGCGAATAACTCTTTTGAAATAAAAATGGATGCGAATTTTCCCACACAGGTGTCAAAAATGCATCATTTCCTCTAAATATCTCTTCTTTTTTAACTAATAACCTTGTCCTTAGTCAACTCTTTGTCTTATGTGAGTATTTACTCATTTTTGGGAGGATTTTCTTTATTTCTTCAATTTATCTCCTCCCTACATTTGGATTAATCCAATTGGCCTCTCAGAACCTTAATCTAAAATTTTCTCTCTCTAGGCCAAAATAGGGTAAAACAAAATCTATCTTTTATTTTACAGAGGGGAATAATTATAAGGTCAAAAGGGGAGGTTCTTACACCTGCACACCTCAAAAGCCGGAGGGAGAAATATTACAACTTAAAAGACATATGGGGGATGGAGCCAAACTCAGTTGGAGGGATAAGCATCACACAAATGTCATGTTTGTTGAGAAAATTTAGGTATCTCGCTACTGTGAATGAGCTAGCATGGCCTAAAGTCTTGACTTAGCTTGGAACACAACTTTATTTAAATCCCAAATAAAGTGTATTTACTAGGTATTGTGTAGAAAAAACTTAAATGCATCCACATAAAAAAGTAATGGAAATTGAATTAGTAATACAAAGACTTGGAAAAAAGGTGGGCTCACTTATGATCTGACACTACCTAAGAGGGTGGGGTGACTTGTGGGAGATTTAACACTACCTTTTTTTATGGAAGGTCATGATGATGGTGTTGTTCTCACATGCCTCAAGATGATGAAAAGAAACATGTCATCTAGGAAATGTTATAGATGTAGAAGCAAAGAGGACTCTTGGCATCTATTTTGGAGTTATCTTGAACTAAGAGAAATGTAAACTAGCATGGGAAATGGGCTATGGATCTAGTTGAAATAGGAGAGAGAAGAGATGAAATATCTCATTATTTATGAGTTTAAAACTCCTTCACCTATGTAAAATAGGTGCCTCCTTCATGAGAAAAATTTCCCACACTGAGGTGTCAAAAATGCATCATTTCCTCTAAATATCTCTTCTTTTTTAACTAATAAACCTTGTCCTTAGTCAACTCTTCATCTTATGTGAGTATTTACTCATTTTTGGGAGATTTTGTTTTATTCTTCAATTTATCTCCTCTCCCTACATTTGGATTAATCTTATTGGTCCACAGGAACCTTAATTGGAGCATAATTCAAAATTTTTTGAAAATCTGGATCCTTAGGCTAAGGTCCTTTTTAACTATTTTCAATTAGTTCCAATTGCACATTGGAAAGTTCTTTTTGAATTTCTGTTTCAGGAGAAACCATTTTAGACACTAGGAGGATTTTTATATCTAAAAATATCTCAATTTTGAATTACCTTCCTCTAGACATTTTCTCTCTAGGATAAAACAGGGTAAAATAGGATCTTTCTTTTATTTTAGAGGAAACTAATTATAAGATCATAAGAGGAGGTTCTTACACCTGCACACCTCAAAAGCTGGAGGGAGGAATCTTACATCCTACCCCACTTAAAAAATGCGAGATGTTCTCATCTCGCAAAATTAGAGGGTAACTCTTTTCCTTATTAAGATCTAATTGATTCTGGGGTTTCTTGTAGTCTGGTGAACCCAACAGAATCTTAGGATAAAGATCCCTTATATAAAATTCATCATTAGATAACAATTCACTCAGAATAACATTCAATCCTTATCACATTAATGGTCCATTAGACCGAACTTTCTATTTGAACAGTCCTTCATGGGAATTTTCAATTATACAGATTTTTAATTTGACATCCCTTAACTTGATCCACTGGGTCAAGTGTTAACAGCAGCAATCTGTCAGCACAATCCACTAATCTCATAGTGATTTGCTGAAGTCATTAACATCATTCCAGTTATGAACATCATCACAGGGACTCATCCAATTCATCCTTATTGTGGTTTTGCTCAGCTTATTATATTTCAACCAAAATTCAAGAATCATCATTTTTCAATCAAATTCCAAATCAACTCATCAGTTCTCAACCAGAATTTAAAAATCATATCAATCACATTCGAATTCATCATGCGGATAGCATTTATGCTTATAATTTCAAGTCTTAGATTTACTCGTATATACTGCCAGTAGAGAGCTGCAGTTATATCCTTGATATATATGAGTAGTCACGGTCCTTGGAACTATAAGGTAAATACCATCATGTCTAGACCTCAAGCAAGTCAGGGATTCCATGCAATTATGGTACTTCTATCTGAAGACCCAATTACTAATTTATGAATTTCAGTCTGAATAACAATTTGTATGAATTTTATCACACAATTATAACCTTTTACTGCTTCTTCATAAATTTTTGACATTTTTGGCTTCTCAGTTGATCTTCATTGGCCAATTTGCTCTAATACCATCTGCAAGATCCTTGATCCCGTCACGTAACGAATTCAGGGGTGCTAGCAGCTGAAGTAGCACTTTTTATGCGAGGCAGGGTCCCAAAATCGGGGATCTCGCCCACGAATATCTGGACAAGAGACTAATATATCGGTTCTTCCAAAACCGAACCTAGAAAAACTTCCCTTGCCCGGAAAGCACGGATGATTCCTCTAGGATAATTTTTCTCTAATGTAGTCAAAAGCCTTAACTAACTGAACTGATCTGACCAAACCCGTAAGTCCCAATGCTTGGATCATAGAGACCAACGCTTTTTTCCTCATTGAGAGACACAGCCATTGATTCTTTTCCATAGAATAATTTTTATCCGAGATTTACTTCATCTATCATGCCATAACAGAATTGAGTCTCAATTTAGGGATCCATCAGTCCAAGCCTACCCCATCCAGTCCCGTGGGTTAGCCAACTGCCTAACCACTGTGGTGATGGCATCCAATTAAGCATTTGGTTAGGTTTTGTCCCGGGTACCCAGGGAAAAGAGTTCCTAGGCCCCCTAGCTAGATATTATGAAAACTTAAAACTAGTCACACTACTTACACACCCAATATGAAATTGCCTTTTTCATAGTATCAACTATTTTTAAAAATAATCATTTAATGAAACCATTGTGTCACTGATCATAATCCTCAAAATCTTTGATTGAATCCTTATTTCCAATGATTCCTTCATCGGTGTATCTATGACATCATTGGCAACTAAAACGCTCACCACCTATCCACTCACGGGTCTTTTCGATAGTTCCTAGCTCATAGTAACCGTCGACAATATATTCACATATCAAAATAGAATCTTCGTTGAATATCAACAAGATCAACCAATAGATCCATATAAAAGAGCCATGGACTCATCCGTTGAGGACCAGCAAGGTCAATCAACTCGATCCATGCCCGAATTTAGAAAACAACTCTTATTCCTTGTTCCAATATCTTTCACAACGTACGTGTGGGTATCGTCGGTGACCCAGAGCCCGAGCACCGTATGGTCAGCATCCTCTAGGATCCTTTCGCAGGTGACCTAGCACTTCACTCATAGGCCCCTTCCTTAGTCCCTCATCCACCGTATCGGAAGCTCACTATTTTAATCGCCCGAGGTTGGTCAAGACCTCGGCTGACCTTGCTATGCGAGACGTCTATTGACTCTACATCAGCTGTTTTAACTTTATGAGATTAGGTCTCCACGACCTCATTCACAAGACGGTCAAAATGCTTCTCCAGCATTCTTGACATAAAACAATCATTTAAAAACAGTTCAAAAATACAGTTTCTATAACGAACTCTCGCCTTTCCACATTGTTCCACATCAAACCACATTATTTAATTCCACACTCAATTCATAAGTATTCCTATTCTCATCCAATCTCATCATTTTCATCTCATCTCATCTTTCCTCAATTTAACCTCATCAGATCTCATCCACTCACATCTACCCATATTCACATCTCATCACATCACATTCATTCACATCTCATCCATTCAGACCACATCACATTCACTCACATCTCATCCATTCAGACCATATCACATTCACTCACATCTCATCCATTGACCATATCACATTCACTCACATCACATCTCATTCAGACCACATCACATTCACTCACATCACATCTCATTCATTTTACCTCACATCTCATTTATTCACATCTATCCCGATTCACATCCCTTCACATCACATTCATTCATATCACATTCATTCTCATCACCATTATATCACATCACTTCTATCCATATCATCTCATTTATACACATCTCATCTCATTCATCCACATGCATCCAATCGTTCACATGTACGACTACTCACATCTATCCATACATTCATATCTATCACATCACATTCATTCATATCCATCATTTTCACATTCATTCAAATTCATCACATTCACATTCATTCATATTCATCACATTCATATATATTTATGACACATCACATCTCTTTCCATCACATCACATTCTCATACACATCTATATGGATTCTTTCACATACTCATTCACATCAATTCTTTCACATATACATTCACATCCATTATCATCACATACATTCACATCCATTCTTCACTTATACATTTACATCCATTTTCATCACATATCATCCACCAACTGATATCCCATATCATTCATTTACATCCTGATTCACATGACATCACATCTCATCCTTTCATTCACATTTATCTGATTCACATCACATCTATTCACCTCACAATCTCATCACCTCTATTCACACCACATCCATCCATCCATTCATCATCTATCTGATTCACATCTTATCTCATCACATCTATTCACCTCTCATTCTCTTCACCTCTATTCACATCACATCCATCCATCCATTCATTCACATCTATCTAATTCACATCACATCTCATCACATCTATTTACCTCTCATTCTCATCACCTCTATTCACATCACATCCATCCATCCATTCATCATCTATCTGATTCACATCACATCTCATCACATCTATTTACCTCTCATTCTCATCACCTCTATTCACATCATATCTATGCATTCATTCATTCACATCTTATCTCATCACATCTATTCCATCCAATCATCATCTATCTGATTCACATCTTATCTCATCACATCTATTCACCTCATATTCTCATCACTTCTACTCACATCACATCCATCTAATCATCATCTATCTGATTCACATCTTATCTCATCACATCTTTTCACCTCATATTCTCATCACTTCTATTCACATCACATCCATCCATCCAATCATCATCTATCTGATTCACATATTATCTCATCACATCTATTCAACTCACATTCTCATCACTTCTATTCACATCACATCCATCCATCAAATCATCATCTATCTGATTCACATCTTATCTCATCACATCTTTTCACCTCATATTCTCATCACTTCTATTCACATCACATCCATCCATCCAATCATCATCTATCTGATTCACATCTTATCTCATCACATCTATTCACCTCACATTCTCATCACTTCTATTCACATCACATCTATCCATCCAATCATCATCTATCTCATTCACATCTTATCTCATCACATCTATTCAACTCACATTCTCATCACTTCTATTCACATCACATCACATCCATCCAATCATCATCTATCTGATTCACATCTTATCTCATCACATCTTTTCACCTCATATTCTCATCACTTCTATTCACATCACATCCATCCATCCAATCATCATCAATCTGATTCACATCTTATCTCATCACATCTATTCACCTCACATTCTCATCACTTCTATTCACATTACATCCAATCATCATCTATCTGATTCACATCTTATCTCATCATATCAATTCACCTCACTTTCTCATCACCTCTATTCACATCACATCCATCCATCCAATCATCATCTATATGATTCACATCTTATCTCATCACATCAATTCACCTCACGTTCTCATCACTTCTATTCACATCACATCCATCCATCCAATCATCATCTATCTGATTCACATCTTATCTCATCACATCAATTCACCTCACGTTCTCATCACTTCTATTCACATCACATCCATCCATCCAATCATCATCTATATGATTCACATCTTATCTCATCACATCAATTCACCTCACATTCTCATCACTTCTATTTATAAAATTTAAACATAGAATTTAAGAGAATTCTAATTTTTGATATAAAGATTCTTTATGCATCTATTTATGCATAATTCAATTTTAAGGAAAATAACACTTTTGAAATAAGAATAAATCTTTTATGCATCTTTGAATGCATAAATTCAATTTTAATGAGAATAACACTTTTGAAATAAAAATAAATCTTTTATGAATCTTTCTAGGCATAAAATAAATTTTAATGAAAGCAACACTTTTGAAATAAAAATAAATCTTTTATGCATCTTTCTATGCATAAATTCAATTTTATTGAGAATAACACTTTTGAATTAAAAATAAATCTTTTATGCATCTTTCTATGCATAAATTCAATTTTAATGAGAATAACACTTTTAAAATAAAAATAAATCTTTTATGCATCTTTCTATGCATAAAATTAATTTTAATGAAAGCAACACTTTTGCAATAAAAATAAATCTTTTATGTATATTTTTATGCATAAAATAAATTTTAATGAAAGCAACACTTTTGAAATAAAAATAAATCTTTTATACATCTTTCCATGCATAAATTTAATTTTAATGAGAATAACACTTTTGGATTAAAAATAAATCTTTTATGCATCTTTCTTTGCATAAAAATTAAATCTAATAAAAATAACACTTTTATAATTTAAAAAAAATCTTTTAGAATGCACAAACGGTGGGGATTACTCTTTTAGAACAATATGAAGATATAGTTTATTTCCACAAAATTTAAGAAAATTTTACCATAACCTCCTTTGTATGGCTGACTATTTCTCATTTTTTATATTCTAATATTACTTTAAAATTAATCCCAAGTGAAGTAAAACAGTCTAATCTACTCAATTTTCACTTTCAAGTGAGTAAACAATAAGAAAGATTAAATCAATTTATTTGTTACTCATTTTAGGATAGAGAAAGGTAAAATTCTTAAGGAAGAGAAGGGGGTGTCCTTTTCATCAAGGCATAAACATCCATATTCAGATTAAAAAGCAAGAATCAGAAAACCATAGATTAGAATTAAAAAAAGTAGAATTATTAACTTACATAGAGTTTTGTGAGCTTTCCTTTGGCTTGAGGGATTGAGGGTTCTACTATTGTTTGGATCAAGAGTGGCCACCAATTCTTTGTAGAGGATTTAGTAAAAAAACAATTGAATTATCAAGTGAATTCAATGTTTTTGGCTCTGGGGAGGAGTAGAGTAACAGTGCATAAACACTATTAACTTTTTACAAAGGGGGAGGCTTCTATTTATAGGAAAAATGAGTCTCTAACCAAGCAAACTGATTCTAGAATTTTCTAAATTAATTTGGTCAATTTTTGACCATTTTTAGGTCAATTTAGCTCACTTTTTGGATCAAGTTGAAACAGGAGAGATGAAATATCTCATTATTTATGACCATTTTTAGGTCAGTTTAGCTCACTTTTTGGATTGAGTTGAAACAGGAGAAAGGAGAGATGAAATATCTCATTATTTATGAGTTTAAAACTCCTCCAGACATGTGAAATAGGCGCCTCCTTCATGAGGGGAATTCCACTGAGGTATCAAAAATGCATCGTTTCCTCTAAATATCTCTTCTTTTTTAACTAATAAACCTTGTCCTTAGTCAACTCTTCATCTTATGTGAGTATTTACTCATTTTTAGGGGGACTTTATTTTATTCTTCAATTTATCTCCTCCCTACATTTGGATTAATCTTATTGGTCCATAAGAACCTTAATTGGAGCATAATTCAAAAATTTCTGAAAATCTGGACCCTTAGGCTAAGGTCCTTTTTAACTATTTTTGATTCCAATTGCACATTGGAAAGTTCTTTTTGAATTTATGTTTCAGGAGAAACTATTTTAGACACTAGGAATATGTGCAATTAATTCCAATTGCACATTGGAAAGTTCTTTTTGAATTTATGTTTCAGGGGAAACTATTTTAGACACTAGGAATATTTCTATATCCAAAAATATCTCAATTTTGAATTACCTCTCTCTAGACATTTTCTCTCTCTAGGCCAAAATAGGATAAAATAAAATCTTTCTTTTATTTCAAAGAGGGGAATAATTATAAGATCAGAAGGGGAGGTTCTTACACCTGCACACTTCAAAAGCTAGAGGGAGGAATCTTACACTTTCACTCTATTATCCATTTAATCCATAATAGTGTTAATAGCTTCACATGGGGACTAATCAAGTTCTAAAGCTCAGTTTTATTTTTTGTGCAATCTAGAGAAAGTTAAGGAGCATGCTATCCAAGATGTTCACTAAAATGGCTACTCTACATTAAACAAAGAATAGCAAATGATGCTTATTTATGCTTTCCTTTGTGTAGAAAAGGCTTAGTTTTAAGGTTTACAATGATTTCTAACAATAGGATCAAAAATGTCTCCTTCTAAAGAGACATCGGGAGTCTTGATGTCTTTTTCTTCTGCTACCACCCATGCACTGAAATGATTTCCTTTATGTTCTTGATGTTGGTTGCGAATTGAGCATTTTGTGCTCTAAAACATTGCTTGGGTCTGGACTGTTTGCACTGTCTGCTCAATTCTTGGCCAAGAAATAGTTTAAGTTGCTCTCCCCACTTGTGCTTCATTGTTAGTCAGTGAATGGCAACAATTGTTGCTCTTCAAAACAACAAGGAAGCAAAGTAAGAACAGACCTTCCATTGCTTGTTAGTTGTAAAGAGTTTTAGTAGTATGAAACCCCCATGTGACCATAACACATCAGAGTCTAGATATGAAAGAAAGCAACAACTCTTGCCTATACTAGTTCAGAGGAATCTATGTACTATTGCTTGAAGATATTCACACTCAAGAAACCTTGTATGCAAATCAAGAGAACCTTGTGGTGTATGGGGCACACTGGTTCACACCAGTGGACTGCGTTCAATTCCCAGCAAGGCCATACTTGCAAACACAGTGTTAATCGACAAACTTTTTGGATTTTTATAATTGAAATTGTAATACTTCTATACTTTTTCATCAACTAGTTATCAGCATTCTTTCTGCATAATATTAATGCTCAAATCTGTAATAATAGAACAACATGTTGTGCATCTTCTTAATCGCAATATGCTAAAATGGTGTAAACAGTGTTTTCTCAACACTTTTCTTGCATCCTTTACTTCTAATATATCAAGATTTATGCTAATTTCTGTAGATTGTGCTATTCCAATAGATTTGTAATCTCTGTCTATCTTCTTTGCTAGAAAGTATCAAGATCAGAAAGATTTGATCAAGAATCACTTACTGTTATGTTTTTGTATCAAGATTTGATTTCAGCACAATAAGCTTTGCATAATTTGTAAATTTCTCTGTTTTGCATTGTAGATTTGCACCAATCTGAGAAATCTATATCAATTGCACATAATCTTGAAATCTGTACCAAGATTTTGCACACTTTCTTGAAACTGTATCAAATTTATGCACAATAAATTGTATTGCATAAACTTTGCAATATGAATATTGTGCATAGTCTACACCAATCTTTGAAAACTACAATGAAATTTTTACAAAATTTCTTCAGCAACAACCAAAAATCTTGTAAATCTACTCCAAGAACTCCAAGATTTTAGAAAATAAGACTAAAATAGAGGCTTAATAGATTAGTAATTGGAATTGTAAGCTCTCTAAGCTAGATAATGCAAGAAAATCTCTCAATATTGGTTGCAAAAATCTCTGTAAACCCTAATTCAAAAATCATGAAAATCAAGATCAAGAAGTTCAAGAAATCAAACAGTAAACTAGATTAGGGTTTTGAAAATAATGTTTAATGAAAAGTCAAAAATGATTAACATCTAATCTTGTGAAACAAGAAATTAGTAATTCTAAAAATTGTGTGCAAGTCAATTCCAAAAATGATTAACATTAATCACTCCCTAAGCAAGGATCTAAGCGAAGAGCTATGATACCAATGCAATGAAGGAAATTAAGGGTTGCACCCATTAGCATGGAGTACTACACACATGTCCCACTCATCATAGGGAGGAGTAGCACCTATTGCACTCAATAATGGAGTACACACATAGCTTCTCAAAAGGGAGAAGTCCACCGTGGAATCTTAGAGCTCCAAAGAGTAAAATTACTCATGAAAGTATAATGATCAAAAGGGTACAATGTCCATCAGTCCTATGCCTCATATAGGGTTCCCTAAAAGTACACATATAAATGTCCCTAAGCCCAAGTGCCTAGGCCCCATTTCCCCATGTGCATGTGCACCCAAACCTACTTATTGCAAGAAAAGGAGGTCAAGGTCTTACATAATATAAATTTTAGTGTCTTATGTAATTATGACAAATAGGCATTCTATCAAGGGATTCTCTATGTAATAAATTCTAGTGTCCCATACCACCAAAAATTATCCCATATAAATCTAGAGATAAGGATGCATTGAGATCCTCCACACATAGGAATAATATTTGTGTCCCATACCAAAAGACTAATGTGTAGTTAAAATTCATAAAGCAGAGTTCATAACGGAAGGGCCAGTTCCTCCAAAAAGTTCCATTTTTTATGCCATAAAAACTATCCTTGAAATATAAAAAAACTCTTGAATAAAATTTATTATAAAAATCATCAAATGAAAGGAGTATGTAACCTTAGGTAGCAATAATTGTCATGGTAGAGGGGTATTCGTATTCCTCGTCAAGTGAAATATTGTTTGACTTTTGTGGAGAATTCGATGCGATATGTTCAATCTCGTTTGCAGCTAAAACACTTCTTTGAATCATCTTTATTAGCTTGATGAGAATCATTAACCTTGTTATCAATACCTCTGTTATTGCCTTTGAGGGGTATATCAAATGGTTTTGGAAAGGTTTAAGGCTTCACAAACCGTGATGTCAAGGTTTGAGGTGCCATTACTTCCTTGGGAATATAAACTCCCTTCTTTTTAATCCTTCGTGCCCTAGCTTTGTATTGTGAGGGTAAGAAATATTTCTTACTGAGCTTTTGAAATCTCTTCCAAGATTTTGGTTTGTGCCTTACTGATTCTAATGACATTCCACTAGAATGCTGCATTGTCCACCAAATGATTGGTAGCACACTTAATTTTATCCTTTTTAGAGAATTTCTCCCCTGAAAAGTAATCATCAAGTTTACTAAGCCAAATGACATTCCACCAAAATGCTACATTGTCCACCAAATGATTGGTAGGACACTAAATTTTATCCTTTTTAGAGAATTTCTCCCCTAAAAAGTAATCATCAAGTTTACTAAGCCAAGCAAGTGTTGTGCGAGCATATTTCTTGCCAATCAAAATTTTAAATAGTAAAAGCTTTGCAGCTAATCTTATTTTCTTTCCTAGATTCCCGATCTCTAAGAGTATCTTCCATGGTTTTTGAATTTAATCACCAATCGGAGTCTAAAGATTCATTACTTAGCGGGATAATTTATCATCTGGATCCATTCTTAAGTCCTTCTCAAATAGAATCAGGTTTTGGAATGACTAAATCTACTCTTAGAGGGTTCATTGGTGAAAGACAGATGTAGATAGATAAAGGCTACAAATTTTAAATATAGAAATGAAAATCGTTGAAATAATGAGAACACTTACATTATTTGATGCATAGTTTGGTAATAAAATGTTGTCGATGAGCTTGATTTTGAGGAGTTGGAAAAATACTCAAAGAAAAGCTTGTATGCTGAAGGATAAGTGGTAGAAAGAATTTTGTTGATGTTAAATAGTCAACAAAATAATCGAACAGAATTGAGTTGATGTTAAATCTTGTTGATGTTAAATAGTAAGACAAATTAATCAAATAGATTGAGTTGATGTTAAATTTTGTTAAATAATCAACAGAAAGACATGATTCCACAAGTCTTCAAAAGCTCGATAATATTTCTTAAGAAACACATTCACGTAGAAGATAGCTAGCAAAATAACTCCTTTTGATACACAAATAATCCAAACAATAATGTGATGAAGAAGTCTTCAAAAGAGTCATGAAATTTTGCAGAGGAACCACGATCAAGTTTTTGTTTACTTGTTGAAAAGTTTCCTATATAGAACTTACTCTCTTTTTCTTTTTGTCTATTTTCTAACGTAGCCAATAAGGCTTTGAGCTTGTAGCAATATGAGCTTTTAAAGCTTATGTAATATGTAAGCTTTTAGAGTTATAAGCTTTCTTTAAAAAGCTCGTAATGATATTAAGCTTTAAAGCTTAAGATTCTTAAAAAAAAGAGATAGAAATGTTTCTTCTCGATTGTAAACTTGTGCATCGCTTAATTGAGAGAGAAGAAAGAGAATCCACCACAACTAGTTTTTTAAGAATTTTTCCCACCATCGTCGATTGGGGAGAGGGAAATAGAAGGAAAAAAATTTTAAAGATTTTATAGCCTTGAATTTTCTCTTGATTAAGCTCTAATCCAAGGATTTATCTAGTGCAAAAATCCAACAAGTGATTTCTTCTCAAATTGATTCCACCATCCATTATAGATTTCTGTCTCATGAGAAAGGGTTTAGCAATCCGAAAGTGGAGCTAATTCCTCCCTTGTATGCCAATTTCATCCCATAGAGACAGGTCAACAAGAGGTTAAGAGATGAGGAAAATCATTTTTCATCAAGAAGGGTGGTTTATGGCTTCACATAGGTGGTTTTGGAAGAAAGGTGACATGAAATTCTACCCATAGATCAAGAACTTCATCTTGCGGTCCAAAAAATTCACATAAACTATTCAACCTTTGTCCAAGACTCATTAAGCTTTTTCTCTCTTTATCCTCTGGATTTTTGTGAGCTTCTCCCTTTTCTTAAATTGCAACTACCCATAGCTCTGATACCTCACCGGACCTCATGTACTTCTTGAAGAATTATTCAAAACTCACATACACATCAATGAACCAAGCATAGACTTGAATCAAATTGACAAGATTAAAGTATGGAACATGAAAATAGAGTAAAGATGATCATCACAACAAACTAGTGGTGCAAAATTCCCCCTTATGCATGTAGCTCCCATTTTCACGACATACGTAGCTTGAGAATTGTATTCAAAATATATCCCAAAGAGATAATAATAATTGTGCGTAAAAAACAAGGCTTGATTTTTCACTTTTAAGAAAATAACTCAAGCACTGGAGCTTATTCACACACTAAGTGTAAAATAACCAAAACTCTACTAACACATGTACTAGTAATACAGCAAACACCATGCACAAGCATGCATGAATACTATGTCTAAACACATGGCCAACAAAATAACTCATATGAAATAATAATAATATGAGATGTTATCGACAATATCCCCTATGTGCGACACACGTACTAATCATCACCTATCTCAAAAACTTAAACTCATTAGTTGTTCTAATTAATTGCTATATAAAAAATTAATCCTAATATGAAATGTTTATAGGCACTAATACAACATACACTCACCACTTATTACACTTTAATGTGAGTATCATTTTACACATCATCTAGCAAACACTTGTTACACTTCAATGAGACATCATCTATCATGGCGTGTCATTTGCATAAACCACTTGTTATGCTTTGATCGTTTGCAATTGTCTAGTGTTTTCCACTTATTTCACTTTGACCATACACATTTGTCAAGCATTGCACTACTTGTTACACTTTAACAACATACACGTGTCAAGAATTGTCTCAAGCTATACCAAAAACACTAGGTAGCTAGTATTTAATGTAGGGTCACCCATGATACCAATTCACTAGCATGGCACACTAGCATCTGGGGGTCCCCATTTACCCAAAGGTTTAACATTATATAATAGATACCATGGTCCCACAACACTTTGTGTTGGATAAACCATGACAAGTGTATTGGGACATTCAATCATAATATGCCCAGGATGTTTGACATTGGAAAAAAAATTGTTCCCTCCTAAGCTGTTGTAAGGATCCGTTTGATACTTGAGAGTTTTCTCATGGTCCCATATTCTAAGAATTCTAGGTTACGTCCTGGAATCTACTTTTCTTAGGCTTAAATAAACCCTGATTTCCTATTTGGGCTTAGGATCTTTTTGGGGTAGCTAGAAATAACCTTCTTTATTGATTTCTCTCCTTCAGGAAAGCTTTAGCAAAGTCTTCCACCATCGTATGAATAACTTTATCTATGGAGTCTAGTTTGAAACTCTTAACTAGTATATCCATTGGTAGATTCTATTTCCCGATAAATATGTAAAGATGAGTAGTATCATCTATAGAGAGGAAAAACATAGAATATTTATGTAAGTTTGATGGTATGATTTGATAGTCTTCCCTTCCTATGAAAGATCTAAAATTTTATTCAGTCTCTTTTCTTCATAGCTAGGTGGACAATACCTTTCAAACAATTTCATCTTTAGATCATCCCATCTTAGTTGGTCCTGATTCAGATGGTTTGCTTTCATGTGGTTCTTCTACCTAGAGCATGTGCACCAATAATCTTTAATAAACGATCTAATGCCATTTTATTGTGCTCTCATAATAACCAGCTATATAAAAATACTTGTCCATAGCATCAATGTAGTTACGAACAATTTCAACCAAATTATTTACTTCTAGTTGAAAGGGTGTGGGCTAAGATTTGTGTAATGCCTCTTTGATGTCATTGTCCTAACACGTTTTCAATTACATGACGAGGGATGATTGAGAAAGAGAAGCTCTCTCACACTTTAGAAAATGTTTCTCTTTGCAAAAGATGTTTCCATTACTTTGAAAATTATTGCATTAGTTTAGAACTTTGCTCTATCCCATAATTATAAACTTTATCTAGGGAAGATACAAATTGAGGTGATTCAATCTAGATATGTATTCATCTAAATAATATTATCTTTGACTTAAAAAAATTATATTTTTCTAAAGAATACTAGCTTTGACCTCTGATTCTATATTCTCAAACTAAACCAAGTTTTTTCATAATCATGGCTAAGATCATATTTGAAGCATAAAACGGAAGGAAATCTAAATTAATTTCTATAAACGAACATTGATTCATCTTTGTTGATCCAATAACGAGGCCACATAAGGAGATCTTTGTATGGTTGACCAAAATAGTTTTCCTTATACGCAAGGTAATAGGTAACCATTCTTTTCTTGTTACTTGACAGGCATTAAGAAGCTACACTCACAACTTTAGTTAGATGTCATTATTGTTGAGACATTCTGCATTTTTTTCCTCTACTTAATTCAACATTTCAAAAAGAATATTCTTTTTTAAGATAGAGGAAAATTTGCAAAAATGAAAAACTCTATGTGTATATATATGAAGTTTATTATAATGAAGAGTTTGTCCATATGCTCAAACTGCATGTACAAACTTTTCATCCTCCCTTATAATCACAATCTTATATGAGGGTATGTAAACTCAAATTAGCCTACAAACTACGCTAAAGTACATGGTTGAGGTAAAGGTAGAGTATAATACTATCTCTCAAACAACTCCCAATCGCATGAGCACAATCGTGAGAGCGATGTTATCCCAAAAACTAGATGTAAGGCTATAGTAAGCATGGCCAGTAGTCATAGTACCATAAAAAAGCATCGATCTTTTTGAGTTAAGAAGAATCAATTTATACAATGGCATATCAAGGTGGGCCAAGACTACAGATCTTGCAAGAGAAGATGCTCAAAGGAGCGAGTAATGATGTCCAACTCCTTTATGATCTCTAGTAGTCAGATGATATAGGATGCGGTAATTAGCTAAGCCATCTAGAAAAAGAATGAAATGGAATAAGTTTTAATTCCTTTTCTGATTTAGCTTGCTAATCAATCCTGTTTTGATATGGCTAGCCAATCAATCATGGTAAAATAACCACACTCTGATTCGAGCTGCTGTGAGGACCCCCACCCTCTATATAACTAAAGAAGAAGGCTCAATCCAGGGTAAAGAGTCTTGCCTATTACAGGCCTCATAAAATAATAGGCTAGCATTCACAAATGCACTAGAAAATCCTTATACTAGGTTCCTCCCTATGCATGTTTGCTTCATAGTTCTCATAAATAAGAGGCAATCGGAGGCTCCTCTGGAATGTCTTACTCCTAGAGCGATTATGAATGTGACAACCTTGACACATTTTGACTATCGTTCCTATATCTACATCGTAATGATCTAATTCTGCATTTATCCCTATGTCTACATCCTAATGATCTAATTCCAGCTCCCATGGAATGTCCTCCTCCTCGATTATGAAGGTGACAACCTCAACACATTTCAACTATCATTCCTATATCTACATCATCCTAATGATCTAATTCCCCATATATCCCAAGCCTCTAAATTTTTCAAATAACTTTGGTTTTGTTTGGAAAGCACCCATATCCTTGAGTCCACCCTACCACCCACTTTTTAGTGTTTTTTATTCTTTATCCACTCCTACCATATCCATACTGTTAGTCTAGTCCCTATCCAATCTTAATGGGCCTAGCCTGCCACACCATTGGGTCTATGGAGTCGGCATGCTCTCACACACTCGGCGTATTATACATAAAACTAGTAGAAAACAAAGAAAATAGAGCTCATACATGCACTTCATCATATCTTTTCTTGAAAATTAACAATTTACTTAACATCTAAACATTATTCAAATGCATAAGGAAATATCAATGGATATCACTTCATCACAATCTATCAAATATCTTGTAGCACCACGAGATCGTGATCCTCAAACCAGCAACAAGGTATGCAGTACTACTAAGCTTGAACAATTTGGGATCACCTGCCATCCAATGAGGAGCCATAATTCTCACATCCAGATCCTTAAACATGTAAAATCACATGGAGACACTTCGGATAGCCATACCACTCCTAAGGCATGAACGCTCTAGCTAACCATGCATACACTCAGGTGGTCTAAGTCCCAAAATACCCTTGCCTAGTACAATGAGAGTTGCGTCTTGTCTAACAGAGATACCCTGTTAGGAGCACACCCACCACGACCACTGAGATGGGTCAAGGTGTCAAATGACTATCATTGTGAGACAAGACTCACCACTCAGATGAGATCTATCTTGCATCACATATGCATGTGTGGTACCTATGCAAGCTGCCACAACAATAGAATATAATGAATATGGAGTACACAAACAATGTAGAAGAAGACATTATCAATCAATCATGTATCACACATGCTCCTCAAGATTGAGCAAACCTTTTCAAGTCTCACAAGACATTCTCTGCTTTCCATCAAAACTCCAAACAACATTCCTCCAATCATACATATATGATGAGGTCTCTTTAATGCCTAAATCTAATATCACTTAGGAGTTCTTCCCATTTCTTATTCTGGCAAATAATCATGATAATTATTCTAAAATCTTGATAATTTATAGGGTTTCTTACTAAGAGAAATTTCTTCTCTAAATTCTATAATAATTTTCTATTACTTCAAGGAAGAATATACTCTATTCCCATATAGAATTATTCTTATATTTCATTCCTAGTATTAAGCCAAGGTACCCACATTTTGTCATTCCTTTAGGAATTCCCTAATTTTACATTAGTTTGAGTCTCTCTTTCTAGAGTAAAATCATTTTACTAACTTTATTTCCTATTATAATTCTTAATTTAGTCACCCTTCAAGGGCTCTACCTTGTTAAAGTTTTATTTTTACAACATGTGCTCTTTAGTACACATGCACATTTTCACCTAAGTTGCATTATACATTAAATGAGATTCATTTTATACGCGAATAATGTCCATTTTATACGTTTTCCCTCTTTATACGGGCATATTACATGGTGACACATCACGTATTTTTGGGTTATGCATTTAGGACCTTACATTTCGATCCATAATATATCAATCGATATCTTTATCGATTGATAATATATTGATCGATAAAGTTATCTATCAATATATTATCGATCAAAACAAGTCACTATAGAAATATTACATCATTCCCAACGTACTATGTGGACGACTTTCGATATTTGAAGGCTATAAGCTAAAAAAAGAAGCACTTCATTCCAAGGTAGTGCTTCTAAAATTGGAAAATTAAAATATTTCTAATATAATAAGTAAAGGTTGTCTCATTACAATAAAATGCAAAAAAAAAGTATCTTGACAAGATCAAACATATGACTAAACTTGCATTGAAACATATAGTGTTTGATTTTATGCCTACATTTGGTTGTAAAATTACAATTGATAGGTGGACTAGCCGTCAAAAGAAGCCCTTGAACATTGTATGCATATATATGTCCAAGAGGTTCTGTGTTTCTAGAGGCTATAGACACCTCATTGAAGGATAAGACCTTTTCATACATTCAAAAAATCTATGATCGGGTAATTGCGAGAGTGGGTAGGCCGAAAATGGTGATAGCAAGTCATAGACAATGCATCGAATTACATGAGTGAAGGCGAGGCCATATCAGTAAAGTATCCTGAGATAACATGGGTACCATATGTTGCTCATACTATAAACTTTTTGTTAAAGGATATTGGAAAAATGCCATTCATTCAACCCACTTTATTAGATGCAAACCATGTGGTGAAGTTTATCAGAGAGCACCAATTTTCACATGCTTTGTTTTGTTCAAAGTCACCTAGTAAGGGGCTATAAATTTTTTGTGCCACTAGATTTGCTACAACATATTATGCATTACAAAGGTTGTTAGTAGTTTTCCTAGCATTGAATGAGATAGTGGCAGATAGAAGGTGGGACCTTTCGATAGCCAAGAACTCAAAACACGATGTTGTTGCAACTAGGTGCCAAAATTTAACACTCTCTAATATTTTGGTAAAATGTGAATAAAGTTGTCAACATTACTAAGCCTCTTATACAACTTCTCAGGATTGTGGACAGTGAGACGTTTGTCATTGGTAAATTGTATTGGTTAATGTCTAAAGCTATACGTTATATAAAAGAATACAACCAATTCAATATTAGGGAGAAGGCACAAATGGCAGCCCAGGCTAATGAAAGGTGGCTTCAATTGCATACACGTTTTCATGGGGATGTTTTTGCCTTTGAGCCTTGCTTTCAAACCCATTCTCAGTTATTAGCGAACAATGAAGTGAGTGGTAATTTTAAAATAGTATGTGGTCAACTATTGCCGAGTGATGATGGGACAGAAGCCTTCCACCAATGTGTGAAGTTTGCTAATAGAATTGGTAGCTTTGGGGATCCATGTCACTTGAATGCAATAATGAAATTAAGTGCTCCAATGTGGTGAAAAGAATATGGTAGTGAAACATTCAAGGTGCAGCATGCAGCCACACGTGTGCTTTTAGTGCAGCCTTGTCAGGAAGTTGTGAAAGAAATTGGTCAACATTCGATTTCAGTCACACCAAATGACAATATCGATTGAAGGCATCGCATGCAGCCAACTTGGTATAAGTATTTTTCAATATAAGAATGTTATATATGACTCAGAATATAGCTACTTGTGCCGCACAATCTTGTATGCCATTGCCTGTGATGTAGTTGCACAAGAGAGATGTAGTGAATATGAGGATGAATGGGAAGTACAATCAGATGCCTCAGATATGGATGAAGTTGATGATATAGTGCTAGTGACAGTATAAGGATAATTTACTTGTACTCATCATCATTTGTTGTCACTCACTAACAATCATATGCAACTTGAAATAATCACTCAATAGCATGTAATGCAACTTGAAATACAACATCAAATTTTTGGAGTATATATTTTCAACAACAGCGGTTGCCATTATAGCTTTAATTCATCTTTTATAACTAAATGTTTTTGAGTCTACGAAAATATCTAAAAAAGAGTTTGTGTCACTAAGATAAGTCATGCATCCTCCTGGGTGATGCCTCCATCTAAATCACCACCATGAGCACTTTGTAACTGGCCACCACTAGTAATAGCATCAACATTTATTGCGCTTCCAAGTAGATCATCAATGTTGAACAACTCAGCTAATACATTGCTTGGACTTTGATAACGTGCGATCACTACATGGAGATTTTCGTTCCTTACATGTAGTGATGCAATCACTAGGAGATTTTAGTTCCTTACATGTAGTGATGCAACCTTTGCTTCAAGTCGAGCAATCCTCTCAGCCACACTCTTTTCTATTTGTCCTTGGCCTACAAGGGTAATTCCTTGGATGGCCATCTTGATGATCTTTTCATGCTCGTTGTGTAACACGCTTTCGTGTTGTGGCAAGGGAATATTTTCTCTTCTTGTTAGCTGCTCGTTCCTTAAGTGTACTTAGACCAATTCCTACATTCTTTGGATGAGAGGTCTAATCTACTCATCTTTTTAGGACATCTTGAACGTACACCTCTTGCATAACATATAATGCCATTTGATTGTTGTTTGGCATTGCTCTCTCTTTCTATATAAACCTTAGAAGTAGGACCTTGGTCAATCCCACATGCTAAAGATCAGAGAGTTTCACCAGGGACCCCTTCTTTTCTCAACCACTTATCTAGATCAAAGTGTACAAAGTGGGAAGGACATAGCTTCTTCATGTCCTTAAGTGATAGGGGCTCTCCCTCCAAACCTTCTTCATTTGGGATGTCGTCAAAGAATTGTGACAGATCTTGCTTGCCAAATCCATGAGTCTTCTCTTGTTGTGGTATGCGTTGGGACTCTGCATGATCTATTCCCTTAACCTGCAGAGGTCTATATCCTTCACCAGGTGCTTCAGCATGCCATTTGGCTAATCTATATTCACAAAGAAATATAATTGATTTCATTATATTTAACAAAAGAAATCATATACAAACAAGCAATTAATATGCAGACAATTTAGAGATAATCATTTGTTAATAAACAAGTGAATATTTGAGACAATTTAAAGATGCATAATCATAGTACGCACACTTTAACTTTTGACACAATTTACACTAGAATTGCCTTTAATATTCGAGAAAATTTAGTATAGTCACACTTGAATATTTGAGACAATTTAAAGATGCATAGTCACACTTTAATTTTTGAGACAATTTACAGTATCATTGCCATTAATATTCGAGATAATTTAGATAGACTCTTTGAGATACAAGTCCAAGATGTACAATATATCCATGTTACTTGTAAATACAAGGTAAATACTCATCATATGGATGCAAGCCTAAAATCTATTAATGTTTAGCCCAGTGTTTTAGGCTCGATGCATACACAAAGCTAAATCTATTGTTGATGGCCTTGATAGGGGATATATTGACATCCCTAACTGCATGGTTTTTCTTATCCAAGATATTAATGTAGCAGCTTCATCATTTGTAAATGGATTTGGAATATAATCAAGCAAGAACTTGATCTAGAAACCCATAAAATATACATCCTAGGACTTATTGTAAGGGGGAGAACTTGATCTAGAAACCCATAAAATATACATCCTGGGCCTTATTGTAAGGGGGAGGACTTGTAGAAAAGCATTCATGTGCAACATGTTTGTATTTTTATTGCCACTCTATCTTTGTCTCTAATCTTTCATCTGGAAGCTTCAGAAAATGTGATGTGCTTAGTGTGTTTGTTGCTCGACCCCCCAGTCTGCTAGCCCCACATAAACATTACCTTTTCTCTCACTAAAATGAAAAAGAATATTCCTTCCATGTAAATAATTGTGTAGGATATCCTTATCACCAAAAATTATCCCATATAAATCTAGAGATAAGGATGCATTGAGATCCTCCACACATAGGAATAATATTTGTGTCCCATACCAAAAGACTAATGTGTAGTTAAAATTCATAAAGCAGAGTTCATAACGGAAGGGCCAGTTCCTCCAAAAAGTTCCATTTTTTATGCCATAAAAACTATCCTTGAAATATAAAAAAACTCTTGAATAGAATTTATTATAAAAATCATCAAATGAAAGGAGTATGTAACCTTAGGTAGCAATAACTGTCGTAGTAGGGGTATTCGTATTCCTCGTCAAGTGAAATATTGTTTGACTTTTGTGGAGAATTCGATGCGATATGTTCAATCTCGTTTGCAGCTAAAACAGTTCTTTGAATCATCTTTATTAGCTTGATGAGAATCATCAACCTTGTTATCAATACCTCTGTTATTGCCTTTGAGGGGTATATCAAATGGTTTTGGAAAGGTTTAAGGCTTCACAAACCATGACGTCAAGGTTTGAGGTGCCATTACTTCCTTGGGAATATAAACTCCCTTCTTTTTAATCCTTCGTGCCCTAGCTTTGTATTGTGAGGGTAAGAAATATTTCTTACTGAGCTTTTGAAATCTCTTCCAAGATTTTGGTTTGTGCCTTACTGATTCCAATGACATTCCACTAGAATGCTGCATTGTCCACCAAATGATTGGTAGCACACTTAATTTTATCCTTTTTAGAGAATTTCTCCCCTGAAAAGTAATCATCAAGTTTACTAAGCCAAATGACATTCCACCAAAATGCTACATTGTCCACCAAATGATTGGTAGGACACTTAATTTTATCCTTTTTAGAGAATTTCTCCCCTGAAAAGTAATCATCAAGTTTACTAAGCCAAGCAAGTGTTGTGCGAGCATATTTCTTGCCAATCAAAATTTTAAATAGTAAAAGCTTTGCAGCTAATCTTATTTTCTTTCCTAGATTCCCGATCTCTAAGAGTATCTTCCATGGTTTTTGAATTTAATCACCAATCGGAGTCTAAAGATTCATTACTTAGCGGGATAATTTATCATCTGGATCCATTCTTAAGTCCTTCTCAAATAGAATCAGGTTTTGGAATGACTAAATCTACTCTTAGAGGGTTCATTGGTGAAAGACAGATGTAGATAGATAAAGGCTACAAATTTTAAATATAGAAATGAAAATCGTTGAAATAATGAGAACACTTACATTATTTGATGCATAGTTTGGTAATAAAATGTTGTCGATGAGCTTGATTTTGAGGAGTTAGAAAAATACTCAAAGAAAAGCTTGTATGCTGAAGGATGAGTGGTAGAAAGAATTTTGTTGATGTTAAATAGTCAACAAAATAATCGAACAGAATTGAGTTGATGTTAAATTTTGTTGATGTTAATAGTAAGACAAATTAATCAAATAGATTGAGTTGATGTTAAATTTTGTTAAATAATCAACAGAAAGACATGATTCCACAAGTCTTCAAAAGCTCGATAATATTTCTTAAGAAACACATTCACGTAGAAGATAGCTAGCAAAATAACTCCTTTTGATTAACAAATAATCCAAACAATAATGTTATGAAATGTTTATAGGCACTAATACAACATACACTCACCACTTATTACACTTTAATGTGAGTATCATTTTACACATCATCTAGCATTGCATGTCTTAACACTTGTTACACTTCAATGAGACATCATCTATCATGGCGTGTCATTTGCATAAACCACTTGTTATGCTTTGATCGTTGGCAATTGTCTAGTGTTTTCCTCTTGTTTCACTTTGACCATACACATTTGTCAAGCATTGCACTACTTGTTACACTTTAACAACATACATGTGTCAAGAATTGTCTCAAGCTATACCAAAAACGCTAGGTAGCTAGTATTTAATGTGGGGTCACCCATGATACCAATTCACTAGCATGGCACACTAGCATATGGGGGTCCCCATTTAGCCAAAAGTTTAACATTATATAATAGATACCATGGTCCCACAACACTTTGTGTTGGATAAACCATGACAAGTGTATTGGGACATTCAATCATAATATGCCCAGGATGTTTGACATTGGAAAAAAAATTGTTCCCTCCTAAGCTGTTGCAAGGATCCGTTTGATACTTGAGAGTTTTCTCATGGTCCCATATTCTAAGAATTCTAGGTTACGTCCTGGAATCTACTTTTCTTAGGCTTAAATAAACCCTGATTTCCTATTTGGGCTTAGGATCTTTTTGGGGTAGCTAGAAATAACCTTCTTTATTGATTTCTCTCCTTCAGGAAAGCTTTAGCAAAGTCTTCCACCATCGTATGAATAACTTTATCTATGGAGTCTAGTCTGAAACTCTTAACTAGTATATCCATTGGTAGATTCTATTTCCCGATAAATATGTAAAGATGAGTAGTATCATCTATAGAGAGGAAAAACATAGAATATTTATGTAAGTTTGATGGTATGATTTGATAGTCTTCCCTTCCTATGAAAGATCTAAAATTTTATTCAGTCTCTTTTCTTCATAGCTAGGTGGACAATACCTTTGAAACAATTTCATCTTTAGATCATCCCATCTTAGTTGGTCCTGATTCAGATGGTTTGATTTCATGTGGTTCTTCTACCTAGAGCATGTGCACCAATAATATTTAATAAACGATCTAATGCCATTTTATTGTGCTCTCATAATAACCAGCTATATAAAAATACGTCCATAGCATCAATGTAGTTACGAACAATTTCAACCAAATTATTTACTTCTAGTTGAAAGGGTGTGGGCTAAGATTTGTGTAATGCCTCTTTGATGTCATTGTCCTAACACGTTTTCAATTACATGACGAGGGATGATTGAGAAAGAGAAGCTCTCTCACACTTTAGAAAATGTTTCTCTTTGCAAAAGATGTTTCCATTACTTTGAAAATTATTGCATTAGTTTAGAACTTTGCTCTATCCCATAATTATAAACTTTATCTAGGGAAGATACAAATTGAGGTGATTCAATCTAGCTATGTATTCATCTAAAAAATATTATCTTTGACTTAAAAAAATTATATTTTTCTAAAGAATACTAGCTTTGACCTCTGATTCTATATTCTCAAACTAAACCAAGTTTTTTCATAATCATGGCTAAGATCATATTTGAAGCATAAAACGGAAGGAAATCTAAATTAATTTCTATAAACAAACATTGATTCATCTTTGTTGATCCAATAACGAGGCCACATAAGGAGATATTTGTATGGTTGACCAAAATAGTTTTCCTTATACGCAAGGTAATAGGTAACCATTCTTTTCTTGTTACTTGACAGGCATTAAGAAGCTACACTCACAACTTTAGTTAGATGTCATTATTGTTGAGACATTCTGCATTTTTTTCCTCTACTTAATTCAACATTTCAAAAAGAATATTCTTTTTTAAGATAGAGGAAAATTTGCAAAAATGAAAAACTCTATGTGTATATATATGAAGTTTATTATAATGAAGAGTTTGTCCATATGCTCAAACTGCATGTACAAACTTTTCATCCTCCCTTAGAATCACAATCTTATATGAGGGAATGTAAACTCAAATTAGCCTACAAATTACGCTTTAAAGTACATGGTTGAGGTAAAGGTAGAGTATAATACTATCTCTCAAACAACTCCCAATCGCATGAGCACAATCGTGAGAGCGATGTTATCCCAAAAACTAGATGTAAGGCTATAGTAAGCATGGACCCAGTAGTCATAGTACCATAGAAAGCATCGATCTTTTTGAGTTTAAAAGAAGAATCAATTTATACAATGGCATATCAAGGTGGGTCAAGACTATAGATCTTGCAAGAGAAGATGCTCAAAGGAGCGAGTAATGATGTCCAACTCCTTTATGATCTCTAGTAGTCAGATGATCTAGGATGCGGTAATTAGCTAAGCCATCTAGAAAAAGAATGAAACGGAATAAGTTTTAATTCCTTTTCTGATTTAGCTTGCTAATCAATCCTGTTTTGATATGGCTAGCCAATCAATCATGGTAAAATAACCACACTCTGATTCGAGCTGCTGTGAGGACCCCCACCCTCTATATAACTAAAGAAGAAGGCTCAATCCAGGGTAAAGAGTCTTGCCTATTACGGGCCTCATAAAATAATAGGCTAGCATTCACAAATGCACTGGAAAATCCTTATACTAGGTTCCTCCCTATGCATGTTTGCTTCATAGTTCTCATAAATAAGAGGCAATCGGAGGCTCCTCTGGAATGTCTTACTCCTAGAGCGATTATGAATGTGACAACCTTGACACATTTTGACTATCGTTCCTATATCTACATCGTAATGATCTAATTCTGCATTTATCCCTATGTCTACATCCTAATGATCTAATTCCAGCTCCCATGGAATGTCCTCCTCCTCGATTATGAAGGTGCCAACCTCAACACATTTCAACTATCATTCCTATATCTACATCATCCTAATGATCTAATTCCCCATATATCCCAAGCCTCTAAATTTTTCAAATAACTTTGGTTTTGTTTGGAAAGCACCCATATCCTTGAGTCCACCCTACCACCCACTTTTTAGTGTTTTTTATTCTTTATCCACTCCTACCATATCCATACTGTTAGTCTAGTCCCTATCCAATCTTAATGGGCCTAGCCTGCCACACCATTGGGTCTATGGAGTCGGCATGCTCTCACACACTCGGCGTATTATACATAAAACTAGTAGAAAACAAAGAAAATAGAGCTCATACATGCACTTCATCATATCTTTTCTTGAAAATTAACAATTTACTTAACATCTAAACATTATTCAAATGCATAAGGAAATATCAATGGATATCACTTCATCACAATCTATCAAATATCTTGTAGCACCACGAGATCGTGATCCTCAAACCAGCAACAAGGTATGCAGTACTACTAAGCTTGAACAATTTGGGATCACCTGCCATCCAATGAGGAGCCATAATTCTCACATCCAGATCCTTAAACATGTAAAATCACATGGAGACACTTCGGATAGCCATACCACTCCTAAGGCATGAACGCTCTAGCTAACCATGCATACACTCAGGTGGTCTAAGTCCCAAAATACCCTTGCCTAGTACAATGAGAGTTGCGTCTTGTCTAACAGATATACCCTGTTAGGAGCACACCCACCACGACCACTGAGATGGGTCAAGGTGTCAAATGACTATCATTGTGAGACAAGACTCACCACTCAGATGAGATCTATCTTGCATCACATATGCATGTGTGGTACCTATGCAAGCTTCCACAACAATAGAATATAATGAATATGGAGTACACAAACAATGTAGAAGAAGACATTATCAATCAATCATGTATCACACATGCTCCTCAAGATTGAGCAAACCTTTTCAAGTCTCACAAGACATTCTCTGCTTTCCATCAAAACTCCAAACAACATTCCTCCAATCATACATATATGATGAGGTCTCTTTAATGCCTAAATCTAATATCACTTAGGAGTTCTTCCCATTTCTTATTCTGGCAAAGAATCATGATAATTATTCTAAAATATTGATAATTTATACGGTTTCTTACTAAGAGAAATTTCTTCTCTAAATTCTATAATACTTTTCTATTACTTCAAGGAAGAATATACTCTATTCCCATATAGAATTATTCTTATATTTCATTCCCAGTATTAAGCCAGGGTACCCACATTTTGTCATTCCTTTAGGAATTCCCTAATTTTACATTAGTTTGAGTCTCTCTTTCTAGAGTAAAATCATTTTACTAACTTTATTTCCTATTATAATTCTTAATTTAGTCATCCTTCAAGGGCTCTACCTTGTTAAAGTTTTATTTTTACAACATGTGCTCTTTAGTACACATGCACATTTTCACCTAAGTTGCATTATACGTTAAATGAGATTCATTTTATACGCGAATAATGTCCATTTTATACGTTTTCCCTCTTTATACGGGCATATTACATGGTGACACATCACGTATTTTTGGGTTATGCATTTAGGACCTTACATTTCGATCCATAATATATCAATCGATATCTTTATCGATTGATAATATATTGATCGATAAAGTTATCTATCAATATATTATCGATCAAAACAAGTCACTATAGAAATATTACATCATTCCCAACGTACTATGTGGACGACTTTCGATATTTGAAGGCCATAAGCTAAAAAAAGAAGCACTTCATTCCAAGGTAGTGCTTCTAAAATTGGAAAATTAAAATATTTCTAATATAATAAGTAAAGGTTGTCTGATTACAATAAAATGCAAAAAAAAGTATCTTGACAAGATCAAACATATGACTAAACTTGCATTGAAACATATAGTGTTTGATTTTATGCCTACATTTGGTTGTAAAATTACAATTGATAGGTGGACTAGCTGTCAAAAGAAGCCCTTGATGAACATTGTATGCATATATATGTCCAAGAGGTTCTGTGTTTCTAGAGGCTATAGACACCTCATTGAAGGATAAGACCTTTTCATACATTCAAAAAATCTATGATCTGCTAATTGCGAGAGTGGGTAGGCCGAAAATGGTGACAGCAAGTCATAGACAATGCATCGAATTACATGAGTGAAGGCGAGGCCATATTAGTAAAGTATCCTGAGATAACATGGGTACCATATGTTGCTCATACTATAAACTTGTTGTTAAAGGATATTGGAAAAATGCCATTCATTCAACCCACTTTATTAGATGCAAACCATGTGGTGAAGTTTATCAGAGAGCACCAATTTTCACATGCTTTGTTTTGTTCAAAGTCACCTAGTAAGGAGCTATAAATTTTTTGTGCCACTAGATTTGCTACAACATATTATGTATTACAAAGGTTGTTAGTAGCTTTCCTAGCATTGAATGAGATAGTGGCAGATAGAAGGTGGGATCTTTCGATAGCCAAGAACTCAAAACACGATGTTGTTGCAACTAGGTGCCAAAATTTAACACACTCTCTAATATTTTGGTAAAATGTGAATAAAGTTGTCAACATTACTAAGCCTCTTATACAACTTCTCAGGATTGTGGACAGTGAGACGTTTGTCATCATTGGTAAATTTTATTGGTTAATGTCTAAAGCTATACGTTATATAAAAGAATACAACCAATTCAATGTTAGGGAGAAGGCACAAATGGCAGCCGAGGCTAATGAAAGGTGGCTTCAATTGCATACACCTTTTCATGGGGATGTTTTTGCCTTTGAGCCTTGCTTTCAAACCCATTCTCAGTTATTAGCGAACAATGAAGTGAGTGGTAATTTTAAAATAGTATGTGGTCAACTATTGCCGAGTGATGATGGGACAGAAGCCTTCCACCAATGTGTGAAGTTTGCTAATAGAATTGGTAGCTTTGGGGATCCATGTCACTTGAATGCAATAATTAAATTAAGTGCTCCAATGTGGTGAAAAGAATATGGTAGTGAAACATTCAAGATGCAGCATGTAGCCACACATGTGCTTTTAGTGAACAATGAAGTGAGTGGTAATTTTAAAATAGTATGTGGTCAACTATTGCCGAGTGATGATGGGACAGAAGCCTTCCACCAATGTGTGAAGTTTGCTAATAGAATTGGTAGCTTTGGGGATCCATGTCACTTGAATGCAATAATGAAATTAAGTGCTCCAATGTGGTGAAAAGAATATGGTAGTGAAACATTCAAGGTGCAGCATGTAGCCACACGTGTGCTTTTAGTGCAGCCTTGTCAGGAAGTTGTGAAAGAAATTGGTCAACATTCGATTTCATTCACACCAAATGACAATATCGATTGAAGGCATCGCATGCAGCCGACTTGGTATAAGTATTTTTCAATATAAGAATGTTATATATGACTCAGAATATAGCTACTTGTGCCGCACAATCTTGTATGCCATTGCCTTTGACTACTGATGTAGTTGCACAAGAGAGATGTAGTGAATATGAGGATGAATGGGAATTACAATCAGATGCCTCAGATATGGATGAAGTTGATGATATAGTGCTAGTGACAGTATAAGGATAATTTACTTGTACTCATCATCATTTGTTGTCACTCACTAACAATCATATGCAACTTGAAATAATCACTCAATAGCATGTAATGCAACTTGAAATACAACATCAAATTTTTGGAGTATATATTTTCAACAACAGCGGTTGCCATTATAGCTTTAATTCATCTTTTATAACTAAATGTTTTTGAGTCTACGAAAATATCTAAAAAAGAGTTTGTGTCACTAAGATAAGTCATGCATCCTCCTGGGTGATGCCTCCATCTAAATCACCACCATGAGCACTTTGTAACTGGCCACCACTAGTAATAGCATCAACATTTATTGCGCTTCCAAGTAGATCATCAATGTTGAACAACTCAGCTAATACATTGCTTGGACTTTGATAACGTGCGATCACTACATGGAGATTTTCGTTCCTTACATGTAGTGATGCAATCACTACATGGAGATTTTGGTTCCTTACATGTAGTGATGCAACCTTTGCTTCAAGTCGAGCAATCCTCTCAGCCACACTCTTTTCTATTTGTCCTTGGCCTACAAGGGTAATTCCTTGGCTGGCCATCTTGATGATCTTTTCATGCTCGTTGTGTAACACGCTTTCGTGTTGTGGCAAGGGAATATTTTCTCTTCTTGTCAGCTGCTCGTTCCTTAAGTGTACTTAGACCAATTCCTACATTCTTTGGATGAGAGGTCTAATCTACTCATCTTTTTAGGATATCTTGAACGTACACCTCTTGCATAAAATATAATGCCATTTGATTGTTGTTTGGCATTGCTCTCTCTTTCTATATAAACCTTAGAAGTAGGATCCCACATGCTAAAGATCAGAGAGTTTCACCAGGGACCCCTCCTTTTCTCAACCACTTATCCAGATCAAAGTGTACAAAGTGGGAAGGACATAGCTTCTTCATGTCCTTAAGTGATAGGGGCTCTCCCTCCAAACCTTCTTCATTTGGGATGTCGTCAAAGAATTGTGACAGATCTTGCTTGCCAAATCCATGAGTCTTCTCTTGTAGTATGCGTTGGAACTCTGCATGATCTATTCCCTTAACCTGCAGAGGTCTATATCCTTCACCAATTGCTTCAGCATGCCATTTGGCTAATCTATATTCACAAAGAAATATAATTGATTTCATTATATTTAACAAAAGAAATCATATACAAACAAGCAATTAATATGCAGACAATTTAGAGATAATCATTTGTTAATAAACAAGTGAATATTTGAGACAATTTAAAGATGCATAATCATAGTACGCACACTTTAACTTTTGACACAATTTACACTAGAATTGCCTTTAATATTCGAGAAAATTTAGTATAGTCACACTTGAATATTTGAGACAATTTAAAGATGCATAGTCACACTTTAATTTTTGAGACAATTTACAATATCATTGCCATTAATATTCGAGATAATTTAGATGGACTCTTTGAGATACAAGTCCAAGATGTACAATATATCCATGTTACTTGTAAATACAAGGTAAATACTCATCATATGGATGCAAGCCTAAAATCTATTAATGTTTAGCCCAGTGTTTTAGGCTCGATGCATACACAAAGCTAAATCTATTGTTGATGGCCTTGATAGGGGATATATTGACATCCCTAGCTGCATGGTTTCTCTTATCCAAGATATTAATGTAGCAGCTTCATCATTTGTAAATGGATTTGGAATATAATCAAGCAAGAACTTGATCTAGAAACCCAAAAAATAAACATCCTGGGACTTATTGTAAGGGGGAGAACTTGATCTAGAAACCCATAAAATATACATCCTGGGCCTTATTGTAAGGGGGAGGACTTGTAGAAAAGCATTCATGTGCAACATGTTTGTATTTTTATTGCCACTCTATCTTTGTCTCTAATATTTCATCTGGAAGCTTCAGAAAATGTGATGTGCTTAGTGTGTGTGTTGCTCGACCCCCCAGTCTGCTAGCCCCACATAAACATTACCTTTTCTCTCACTAAAATGAAAAAGAATATTCCTTCCATGTAAATAATTGTGTAGGATATCCTTATCATGCATATACTCAAGGGTTTCCAAAAGGCCATTGATGATTTATAGGATGTGACCTCTAAATGTTCCTCTTATACCTACTATCTCTGGCATGTCCTAGAAATCCCTTGTCATAGGTTTTGATCCATCAGTTTGAAGTTGGATCATCCATCTTTCTAGATATCCACCATTCTAAAATTGATAGATGATTGTTGGTCTATCCTCTGAATGCACTAATCCCTTTGTAGAAATGATACCACGATGAGTGATATGCACTCGAGTGGCCTCATGCATTGCCATCATCTTTGGTGACATAATTGATTCCCCACGAGTGAGGCACTTTGAAGCATAGGAATTATCTGGGAAGGCCGGGTCATGCACTTGGACCTTTTACACAAAGCCGAATGCACCCTCACCCAATCTGGGAGCTGGTAAGAACTCTAGCCGCAGCAATCGTAGAGATGGTGCATTGTCTATGGCAATGATCTCTTTTTTTGGAAATTTTTGTAGGACGACCAACCTCTTTATCTTCTTCAACTATGGCTTTAGCTTTGCCTTTTCCTTTATAGCTATTATATAAATTTGTGATTAATGCTAATCGGGTAGCAAAACCCTCAGCACTTGTCATCTCTGTGGGCATACTCTTTATGACCACCTGAAGCTATCCCAAAGCACGTATACACTCTATGCGGATATTTCCTGATGTTAGCAAGTCAACTTGGTTGTCAAAAATTGCCCAGGTCTCGCAAAGAGCTCTGAACGCCCTCCTACTAACTTCACCTAACATGCTCTCAAAAAGCTCCTTCCTCTTCAAAACATGATCTGAGCTCATCTTTAGGCATGTTTATTAAATACATGCAAAAAATCATCAAAAGAAATTTTTGTTGAGGCCTGTTAATTGACTTAGCCAATGATCTACAAAATGTAAAAGATTTAAATTAACTACATGATAAATTTCAAACATTAATTTCATCACCTAATTTTTTTCCAAGCAACGTTGTATGTAATTTTATCGCATAACTTAAAAATAATAGATGACATATGATTGATCACATGACACAATGTATGACCCGTGAACCTAAACTATAGGTCAACACACCTAATCTTAAAGTGGGCATACCTAACCTTACAGTGGACACGATAAAGGATCCTATACAGTGAACTTAAAGTGGACACAACTGGTCGATTAAAACCAAAGTGGACACAATATGTCGTTTCAAAGAAAACTTAAAGTGGCCATAAAACTAGTCAGCAAAGACCAGAGTGGACATAGTAATTGGCTTTTTATGAGGATAACTTAAAGTGGACACAACTGGTCGATAGGACCAAAGTGGAAACAGTAAGTGGCTTTTGTGTAAGGATAACTTAAAGTGGACACAACTGGTCGGTAAGACGAGAGTGGACACAATAAGTGGATTTCATGTGAGGATAACTTAAAGTGGACACAACTAGTCGATAAAGACTAGAGTGGAGATAGTAAGTGGATTTCGTGTGACGATAACTTAAAGTGGACACAACTGGTTGTTATACAGACCAGAGTAGGCACAATAAGTGGCTTCTTATAAATTGAACTTAAAGTGAACACAACTCATCAGTAAAGACCAGAGTGGACACAATGAGCTTAAACAACTATTAGTGTTTCACTAGAGTGGTCACAACTACCCCATATGGGTGCTAGAGTGAACACAACTAACTTTTTTAAATTAAAAACATAATATAAAGGAAAACAAAAATCAAAAAAAGAAAATTTTTATAATTATACCTACTAAGCAGTCTCACTAAGTACTCTCTCTGCTAATAAGTCTAACTAGGTACTCTCTGCTAATCAGTCTCTCTAATCACTCTCTCACTAATGACTCTCTCTAATCACTCTCTCACTCTCTCGAAAAGGTAATTGATCGAATAAGCTTTCAACGACTTATAACACCAATTTATCCATCAATATATTTTTGATCGATAACATTATCCATCAATTTATTGACAATGCTAGTTTATCAATCGACAACATTATCAATTGATATATTTATTGATCGATAATGTTATCAATCGATAATTTTATCGATCGAAAATAAAAAAACGTTATTCATCTAATTAAACGGGAAAATGATAAATAACCCGTGTTATTCATACTAAATCCATTATATGACCCGTATAATGCTATGTAGATGTTTACAACATGTGTGCTCTTCAGTACACATGCACATTTTTAAGTGCACACTTTGTAAAGTCATATGCTCCTACCAAAAGCACTTATTGCATGTAATTTCTCTTTCCAAATTCATGCTTTAGAATAAGACTTTACACCTTTTCCCTATCTAAGTTGTTTAATCTATTTTGGCCATTACCTTTAGTAATGTACTTTTTACATTTTTTTAGTCAAGGGATTTCTCTTTCCTGATTTGATTTGGGGATAACTTTACTTTAAAAGGGTTACTTTGATAAAGATTTCAAGTCCAAAGTCTCAAATGAATCCTTGATTATTACCCTTTCCTTCACTAATTTAATTTCCACCCTTCCTTAAACTAAAAGCTAGAAAGACAACCATACTCTCTCTACAAAATTGTTAAGTGGTAGCGAGGGTTTAATTAGATTTTAATTCTTAATATATATTTTTAAATTGCTAATTTTATTTTTTACTTTCAATTTACTTTAACTTTTCTATTTTGATTCCTTTAAAAAAAATTATCTCTCTACAGAGTTCCTTCACTCATTCTTTATCATCAAATCTGGGATCCTTTATCACATAAATCTACACATTTTTATGTGCAAGGTCTCTACTTGAATGAATAAAAAATCTGATATAAAAAAAGACCATATGCAGATCTTCATGCACAATTTGGTGCATTTAATATGGCGCACTATGCACATTTAATTTAATTCATCTTAATCCTTCAATTGATTCATTCTATTCTAATTTTGAAAAATCTAACATACACTTTTTAAGTGGAGAATACAACAAAAAAGAAGAATGCCTTTGGGGTTCAACATGACAAGGTTGTATTAAAATATATCTAGGCTAATTTACAACCTAAGGTTGGCTGTAATTAAATTACAATCACCATAAATCAATTTATAAGGGGAAAACTAAGGCATTAATTTGGTCAAAGTATCCATAAGAAATCAAAGAAGACTCTAAGGTTAAAATAGGGGGATATATTTTTGTCTAATTAAATATTATTTCTATTTATTATAAATTCAATGAGAGTGGGAAGACCTTACACCATAGAAAGAGTGCATGAATTAACCAAGGTCATGGAGCTTTGCCAAACCGCACTCAAGAGCATAAAACAACTCAACCGAGAAGCTAATCCTTCCATAACCTAGCTCACAATTACATGGGCAAGGTGTGTCACTCACCTCGTAAATGCTTGTGCTCAGATTCTCGTAGGAGATGATGTTGTCGCACAGCCACACTCCAAGCTCCACTCCAATGCCGCCACACTCTAAAGGAAGCTTGACCTTCCTCTCGCTACATCTCCCTCTCTCACATGCACTCACACATACATAATGAGCATATAATCGCTCTATAATGAAATTAGGCAAGCAAACAAGACACACAAGAGAGAAAGAGAGTAGAGAAGAAGACAACTCTATTAGTTGCATAAGAGAATGATTGGTGAGAATACAAACTGACCCTTATCTTGGCCTCCAACATTCACACCTTAGCCGGCCATACTTAGAAAATAGGTACATGTCTATCCAGAGATGCCTAGGCTTCTACAAACACTTAACCTAGGCATGCAATCTCCATAATTAATCTTGTGGTGTGCCTTTTATAGACAAGCGGTGATCGCACATATGAAATATACAATGTTAGAATTTTTAATGTCAACGACAACCAAATGAAGTGATGGTTGCTAATAGATGGCGTCAACGCTGCCAGTGATAGTTAACATGCCCCGCTTCCTGTAGATTTTGTCCTTGAAATATGTCGATGAAGGTTTGTGAAGGTTGCTGGTTACATGTTGGCATTGGAAATAACAAAGGTCTTGGGAGGTCTGCAAGAAGGCAACATGGTACAATGAGTAAGGTGCTCTTGTGGAAACATCAAACATAATGCATACAACAATCAAGTAGTAATGAGGAGGAAAGAGTTTTGTGACTAGTTGAATTTTCTAGTTAATACAAGGGTAACATTAAGGTTGGTCCAAATTCGAACTAAAATAAGATGGAGCAGAAAGCATGCCTTGGGTTATAACCTTAGTTGTCTCAGCACACTATCACTTTGGTGAAACCATCTCTACCTATTATCTGGCCTCATAAATGGAACTGCTAAGGGATTATTATAAGCGTGCGTCTAATTCTAAAAATATAAAATTAGGGCACCACCCTATTGATACCCAAGTAATGACCCACAAACTTCACACAAGAGTATCTAAGAACTGCTAAGTACCTCTATAGCGATGGTTGTTGTGTTTTTTTAAAAGCCAATTTATTGATAGGTTATTAGCCACAAGGTCCCATCCATGGAGATCAGGGATACGGTCCCAAGGCTCCATCACTCTAAGAGCCAAAATTCCTACCTAGATCGCACATGGTGATGGTTATCTTCTTGTGGGTTTTTTTTTTGCTTTGTTTTTTGTTTCATGTTTTTTGATCAAAACTAGTTTCACTTTCACAATTCACCTAGAAGGATCTATATACTCCTTTGGTGTACTCTAAGGTTGATCTCACAGAGGATTGAACTAGGACCAAAGCTTAAATGGTTATCAAAGTAATAACTAGAAAATTGATAGACTAGTTACAGAATCATTAAAAAAATTTTGAAACAATAGCAAAAGGTGAGGATGGGTTAGAATACACCTCGACAATGAGGAAAAGCATGTCCATATTGAGGTTGCACCTCCACTGAATGTTGTAAATATGGATCTGGTCACATGATTGCACCTTAATAACCTGTAAATCAAACTCATCTAGAAAGCTCATCGTTAGATAACCATAGTTCATAAGCGTGCTCTGATTCTTCATCACTTGGTTGATTTCCCCCCTCACATGGGTGTGCTTCATATATATATATTTCCACTAGTATACTAGGCAATAGTCTGAGTGTGTCCTCACTGTGATATGGCATGGGGGTACTATAGGTAAGTGAGCTATGTAGCTACCAGGAGGCAAGCTGTCTAGGAAATCACCCACCATGCTCTAGAAGGGAAAAGGAGTCGAAAATATTACTCCAATAAATGACAATGTAAGTCCATAGGTTCTTGCCCTCCTCCCCTTCTCTACAAGTTGTTCTTGTGTAGTTCTAGCTTAATAGGATCCTCCTAGTGGGTAATGTACACTCACGTGATCATGTCATTGTGGTGTCTTTCCTACCATGGACTGCAATAGTCCTATCCCATAGCACCTAAAATAAGTTCTACAATGCCAACATAAGTAGGACATTGCGTACAACATGCAATGCCTACTACAGGTAAAGCATGGTGCAAGGGGATGGAAGTGTAGGTAGAACAAGTCCAGAAAGGTGGCTCCACAACATCTCTCCCCTAGTGTTGCATAAAAATAGCGTAAGTGGGTCTGGAAAGGAGAAATACCTAGCTTCCCTCGATAGTACCATTCCTGGCAATCCGAGTCCAGGATAGAGTCACTTGTGTTGGTCCACAAAAATTCCATGCTCACAGCTTATAACATAGAGTCGTACTTCATGTTGACATGTGCCCTTTCTCATTATATATATATATATATATATATTTAATGGTTAGTTGGATATTTAGTATGTGTATATGTTCTATTTTGCTATACATGTTGGTGTAAGCTATATTGTCATGGGGTAGCTTTTTCCACAGGCTCCCTCTTTATATGGACATGAACTTTGTGAGGGAGAAAAATGTGGAGGGTAAAATTAATGATATTAGCATAAGTCCCCCCTTCCTTCTTTCTATCATCCCTTCCAATTGTGCTCCATAAATGTTTTTTAGCTAGGAGTGCCCTTTGTTCCTTATTGCAGCATTTCAACTTCCAGCTTTAATGGCGGACAAGGGATCTCATAAGATCAGATGGAGCTTATGGTTTCACGCTTATATATAAGCAATGGAGTTGACACTTGCGTAGTGGGTTGATCTAGGGAAACCAATGGTTTTGTAACCTTTAGTCGGATGTAGAAGCTTCACATCAATCACCATGTCTTGTGTGATAGGGTTTCTTTTTGGGATCTAGACCTATTTGGGCATGGGTGGTGAAGGTTCTTTTACAATATCTTTCCTTTTGATGGCATTTGATCTATTTGAAGCTTTTATCTATCATTGAGGAGATGGGAATTTGTAAGCAATAGTAGTGAGACTAGTGATATACATTTACATTTAGGTATCCAAATACATAGTAGCCTTGAACTTTCAATAAGCATTTGGGTATCCCTTTTGGGGTAACTTGTAACTTAGACTTCTTGTGCCGATTCTTATGTTGAGGTCCTCCTTGCTTGGTCAGTTGAGGTGGTATTCATAGACAAATCTTGGGAACCCATTTCAAGGTAGATTTGGGTTACCACTTTATAAGTTGTCGTATCTACTCGTTCTTTTGATATGCATGTGTTTCTTGTGCAGAGGTAAAAGAATCAAGAGTTTTTTTAATAGTAGACGCTGAAGTGGAGGGAGTTTCCATAGATTTTGTGGATGTTGAAGCTTCCTCCTTCTTGCATCCCTCAATAATAGTGAGAGGTGGCAGGGGTTTATGAGTAGGTTATTAAGCTATGGTCTCACCCACAGAGACACACCTTGTCGACCAGTCAATCATATGTTCTGCAGCTTTGATCCATGTGCGACCAAGTATTACCAGTTCAGGTAATGTTCTTGCAAGAATAACTGGAAAGTCTACTACTAGGTACTTGTTGCCATCATAGTATGTCTCTATTTGTAGTAGTCCAAGAACCTTGGTATTCCTACCATGGATACCTTTCACTTCAAATTGAGTTTTTGGTTCCATGCATTGAAAGAAATTAGATTGTTACTAGCCCTGGTATCAAATAATGAATTATAAAGTACATTACCATAAGGGCTAGGCAATTGAATGGATGTTCATAGAGGTGCTATGTGCTCCTCTATGTCTCCTTCAACCTCTCCAAAAAAGGCTTGTGTGGATCCCAAAATAGCTTCTCGACGTTGAATTTTGGCTCGTCTTTCCCTTGCCTCCTCTTGGGATTGGGCCTTCTTTTGAGTGTCCCTTTCTTAGCGACTTTCTTGTCATGAGAAGCACGTAAGGATTATTCAATAAAGAGGTCCATAGTATTTTTTAAACTTACTACCATAAGGAAACCAACATTTTCAACTTCGTTCACAAGAGTCTCAACATGTATAGTACCTCGCGGAGTAACTTCACAAACCTTAAATGGTCTCTTTCCGATATATTTAAGATTTTTCTTTTCACTGCAGGCCCCACACATAAGTACAAGATCTTCTACTTTGATCTCCTTGTCCTTGAGATTTCGGTCAAACCACTTCTTCCTTCGGTCCTTTTCAGTCAGCATGTTTTGCACTGCAATTTGTCCTTCCTCTGTAAGTTGTTCTAAAACAAATAACTAGTCAGCCAATTCATACCATCAAGCTTTTCACTTACAAGACTCTGACAAGATGCTTTGACATCATATCCTTCTTCTACAGTTTTGCACAACGTTGGCATTCGTCACATCCCTTAACAAATAGTGCACAATCTTTGAAGAGCGTGGCCCACCAATACCTCGATTGGAGTATTTTTCTTGGTGTAACTTTGCCTACAAAGTGTCCACCGGCTAACCCTTGGTGTGCTTGTGTAGTAGCATGCACGTTGCACATGCACAACCCATAGGTATAGAGAAGAAATGCATGATTAAGAACCCATTTTTACCTTATGTTGTTGGTTCTAAACTCTAATTTCAATACAACAATCTAGTAATATAATTGATACATTTAAGTTAATCCAAATAATTAGGAAATTTTTTTTCATATCACAAACCGAGCTACAGGTTATAACAAAGCCCTTAATACTAGATATTATGAATTGGGGCTAGTTTCCATGTGGGCCTAAATTGCTAACTAGATAAAGCTTTGGAGATATTTAAATGCAAGAAAACAAAGTATCTTGTGGGTGTAAAGTGGACCGACAAGATTTTGAAAGGTTGAATTCACAAGTGGTTGTGAGTTTCCTTGAGAGTGGAAATCAACCTTTCATATTCTCATATATATATCCATGTTGAAGTTTGGTCTTCTAGCCTTTTGATAGCTAATTTTAGCTCTTTACCGAAGTATACACCCATAAACTATTCAAAATTTTTGAACCATATGCGCAGGGGTGGGGAGATGAAATTGATTATATATGTATTAGTAATACATCAGGACATCATCGAAAGTTATGAACATGGCTAGATATAGTATCTCTCTTTCATGTTAGAGTATGTTTTACACCATGCTCTCTTAGCATGCATATACAAGCTCCTACGTAATCAGACCATGCACCTTTAGGCACCGAACATTTGCCCGTTAGTAGTTGGGTACTAGCTTGTAAACTGCTTTGTCCTTCTGTATTAAGAAAGCTTCTCTCTTATTATAATTAACAATGCGTGCATAACACATCTTGGATTTAATGCCCCAAGACCATCTCTATGTTCTTTTTAGGCCTATGGTTTGTTCCTCGGCCCACCATGAGGTACCTACACACCTTCACCTTGTTTTCTTGCGTGGTATCGATCAACTCACCCTCAGGGCTTCATGGGTGCCTATAATTCGCACAATCTTCTGATGAACTGATTGTTAAACTTGATGAAGTTCCACCTCAAGGTGACCCACTCCTCTAGGCATTTCATGCAGACGGTTTTGGGCCTTTGGATCTTTCATATGATGAGGAGGTAATCTCTCTATTTTTCTGATCTCAAACTGTCTACATGAAACCGTCTACATTTCATGCAAATGGTTTGGTTTTGAGCCTTTGGATCTTCCATTTGATGAGGAGGTAATCTCTATTTCTTTTGAGCTCATTATTACCTATCAGGCTAACACCTTTTCCTCCCATAGAGGGGGGACACTCACCTGTCCTTGCAGAATCATGCATCTTTGATGAAGGATCCTCTACATTTACAAAGGCCTCATATGAAGGCTTTTTACTGGACCTATAAAGCCACACACGACGGCGTTTACTATGCAACCTGACATACCTGTTGTCCCTGTCACAAAAGGGGGTCCTTTCAAGTGTTGCTACCCAATGCAGCCCATCTTTTGCATGAAGCACCTTCCCCCTCAGACAAAAGGGGAATACAGTGCTAGCCCCCTCAAAGGATGGTGGGGGCCCCTTCAGCTCTTTCCCTTTGACATGCTAGGGGGGCCTCATGTTCTCGGTTGCCCAAGAACTCTTACACACCTTGTTTGCAGCGCTGGTCCTCTATGTTCCTCCTCTCCTATGATCAACCACCTTCAAATCATGGGAAGCCCTAATTAGTCAAAAGCCCATGCCCGCATAAATTATGAGCGAAACTAGACCGCTCACTGCATGTACCGTGAACCCTACCAAGCCACACTAGTCATGCCACCTTTCATGGATTTTAGACTCAAACACAATTTTACTCTCTCATCCGGGTTAAAGGGCCCTATTTTTGTTGACCGCTCACTATATGCAGAGGATAATGCCCATATAGAATCCTATCAAGGCATACTGGTCATGCCACCTTTCATGGATCATAGCCTTGTCGATCCCTTCTTGCCTCTACACGTGCCCTCTCATATTGCACCTTCGTGCCCTCCAACAACACAACAAGACAACAGGAGCATAGTCGCGCAGGATAGCTACGTGAAGAGGAGAGAGAGAGTACTAAAGAGGAGAGAGAGTACTAAGAGAGGACCCAACATAGCTGCGTAGGTTGTGCAGGTCTAGTGAGTGGCTATGTACGTGGCTATAGCTGCACGAGGCTATATGCAAGGCTTTAGCCCCGCGTGAGGCTATAGCCATGTATTGTGAAATTTTTTAAAAAATAAGATACCCCCTTCCCACTTGGTGCACCGCCTATTCTGGATCAAACATCTCCTCCTTAGAGCTTGAATCTTTTTCCCAAATCCTAGCTATGGCATGCTCTTGTACCTTGCCCTTGCTATCAAGCTTTTCTTACAAGCCCTTTTCCTCACAAGCCAGGTCTCTCTCCACAAACATCACAAGCATTTAGGTAATCTCAAGCTCTTGTCTTTTTTTTTCTTTTAAAAGCTTTTTAATTGAAAATAAACTCATTAATACATGTTTTGTGTAGGGTTTGCAAATCTATAATCTCTTTGTCCTTCACAAACAAGCTCTCTTTTCCCTTCACAAGCAAGAAAACCCTCTCTCTATAAGCATCACAAGCAATCATAAGGTAGTCTCAAGCAAGAAAACCCTCTCTTTATAAGCATCACAAGCAATCTTAAGGTAATCTCAAGCAAAGAAAAATGATTACATGTTCTATTTAGGGTTTGAGAGTTACCTCAATGTGCTTGCGCGCTCTCTTTTCCTTATGTTTCCTTCTTGTCTTTCTCTTGTATATGCATGCCTTAATAGTTCACTTAAGTTATTAAATAAAACCTTTACTAATCTTTTTATTTTTGTGGCTAGGTTAAGGTAAAAACGGCCCACATCTTTGCAAGGAGGCAATGGTAACTGATCTACACTCTCATCTATTTCTAAGCTTTCATTTGATCCTTGCATAAGTAGAAAACTATATATGTCGTGAGGGTACCTTGGCAATAAGGAGAAGAGACCAAGGAGAGTGTGTCTTGATCTTTCCATGCCATGAGTTCTGTGGGAAAGAGGTACAAAAAGGGATTAGGTACTTGGTGATCAAGACATGGCCTCAATCCTTGCCATTTGATTTCAAACTTTGGTAAGGGGGTGAGAAGGCTTGGCCACGAGATTGGCAAGCAAAAGCTCTCCATCCACTTGCTATATCGAATCAAATGGGAAATGGTTTATGTATACAAGTGACAATGATTTGGAATGCAATTAACAATCAATGGAATTTTACAAGGATGCATAGTTGGCATTATTAGGCACATTGGTACTGATATAAGTGATTAAGATTGGTACTGATATAAGTGATTAAGATTGGTTCATAAATGCATCAAGGTCATACCAAAATGTTTCCAAAATCAAGTCAAAATACCTTGGGTGGATGCTAATTAGACACATATTGATGCTTTGGATATGTCGGGATGCAAAAAAGCATTGATTTGCAAGCATTAGGTAAAATATGGACTCTCATTTTTGCCCCTTAAGGATTTCCACACCTCCTCTCTCTAGAGAAATGGGATCATGGTGAAATTTTTACAAATCAAATCAAAAGTTGGCGGAGATTGCACGTTTGGAATCTACTCATCGAGAACTTTCCAATGATATATAGTATGATGAAAATTTTTGATTATTCAAGAAGTCCCCAAATTGGTGATGGCGTGGTTACATGCCACATCATCACCAATTTGGGGACTTCTTGAATATTCAAAATTACTTATCATGCTATATATCATTGGAAAGGTCTCGAAGAGTAGATTCCAAATGTCCAAACTCTTCTCACTTTTGAGTTGATTTGCAAAAATTTCACCACATGAGCCCATTTTTCTAGAGAGAGGAGGTGTGGAAATCCTTAAGGGGCAAAAATGAGAGTCCATATGCCTAATGTTAGTTGCTTGCGAGATTGCTCGCCCAATGTTAGTTGGCGAGGTTTCTTGCTAATGTTAGTTGCTTGCGAGGTTGATAGTTTGACATAATCTGAAGTTTTCATAAAAGTGTGATTAAGTCTAAGAGATTTTAGACTAAACCTAAGTGAATATTGGGGATTACCACACATCACTCATAGAGCCCTCAACCACCCCATTTGGTTTTCGGATTACGGAGTTACACCTATTTCTCTACCACATACCTTGTTTGGAGAAATCTTGAACTAAGTCTTGGATCATAAATTTGGCTTCACCATTGTGTTCTTCACTTGCAAATGTTTCAACTCATTTGGATCATTGGAGTGCAAGTGGTGGACCAAACTATCACTATTTGTCTTGAGGGAAAAAGTTAAAATAGAGGCATATAGAGGGTTGACTAAACCAAAAGTCATATCATAGGCTTAGTCCCTATCCTAATACCTTCCTATATAGCCCTAAACACCCAAATATGGCACTCCTACATCATTAGATTGGAAAATTTACCAAAATATTTCTACTATATGGTTGGGAGCTGAGAGAGGTAGACCTAGAAAGCTATCATTGGCAATGGAGGATATGGAAGCGAAGGACTTGATGGAACAGAGAGCTTGAAGAGAAAATGGTTGGGGGAAACACTCCACGCAGGCCTAAATTTCCAACCATTTGAGATTTAGAGGTATTTAACTATAAAAACACAAAGTATCTCATGTAGTTTGTGGTTGTTGTAAAGTGGGCACAAAGGACTTTGAAAGGTTGAATCACAACTGGTTGTAAGTTTCACTGAGGGTAAATCAGCCCTTCATATATGTAAGATCCCCGCCTTAGTTAGGCCCAAGGGATCCTTTTGATAGGAAGGTAAGTTCCATAGTCTTCTTTGATTGACGACACCTCAATCTCTTAAAAATATGAGGATACAAGAAAACGGAGGGACCTAACTCTATCTCGAAGGGGAAACATAGTCATTCTAACATGAATCTATTCCTCCAATTGAATAGCACTCAATGTGCATGAACGAGGATGGAACAAGTTCACACTTGGTTCATAGAAGTGAACGCCTTTTTTTGTTCTCTTTACACAAGGCATAGCCGCTAGCTCTATCTCCTAAAACGGAACTTGTTCGGCTTACTACGGATCGTAATAAATCTATTGGAAAGTTACTTGACTCATTGGGTCCACCCATCCATAGGATGGCACCATCTGGGCATCCATCCACTCACTCACCCATATATTTTTGTTATTTAATTAGGTCCTACCACGCGTGAAACATATAAAAACAGGTTCTCTAATTAAAGAAGTTCCACAATGTTCCTTAAAAGATTCTTTGAAAATAATAATATTTACGTGAAATAGTTCTTATCGCAAGATGTTCACAAAAGAGACCCTAAAATCGGATCAACAACCAAATCCACGCTTCCATATCCAGGTTGTTGCAAGATCAGGGTGTCCAGTTTTGTCCAGTTTATGCTAGACTGGGACAACTCTTGGAGAGTAAATTTGGGGGGGCAGGTTACTTCAAATGAGATCAAGAAACTAATAGAAAGTACACATGCAATCAAATTAACCCAATATAGCTTAAATAATAAAAATTAGTTTGATTAATAAAAAATAGTTTGATTCATAAAAATTAGTTTGAGTCATAAAAATTAATTAAACATATGATGAAATGATAAAAAATGATCTTTCTATACTTAGAGTGATCCAAATTTTTTTTCCATAGACACACCATTACAAGTACACTAGTCCCTATAGGTTTTATATGATTCACATCAAAAATGTAATTTTACTAATTAGATTATTAATGTTTCAAGGCCTTCTGATAACCTGAAAGAATTTTGGAAAAGAGATCATTAAAAATCCAACCATTGGATTTGAAATTTTGATTAACCACCACATTCTACTAATGTCACTATCTACCACTCTTTTGATCTACAAGATTAAGCATTTTAAGTGGTAGTTATTGTGAGTACAAAATGTGGCATATATTATAACACTTTAAAGACCTTGAAATATTTAAAGAAAATAGACAAATAGCTTAAAATTTTCTCAAAAAATCAAGTTAAGTTCTATATTATGTGAATATCTAAGTTCCAAAGTGGGAATCTCATATGAGTTTATATGTAAAAGATATTAGCATTTTATGGAATTAGTCTAAATTTGGGACACACGGTGTATACATTGACTTTGTACCTAAGGAAATGAGGACTTTCGACTATCTAATTCGTAATCAAATTATGTAGCTATATTTCTAACTTTTCATTTGATGTTCCAACAAAAGAACTTGAAAGTAAATTCCTTCGTTAGAGATTGGCCATTAAATGTACACAAATGCCTATTTTTTTTATTGTTTATAGGGTGTCTGAGTGGACAAAACTAGGCACCCTGACCTTACAACCATCCATCCGTCTCCATAGACATATCCAAACCAAAATCAAACCACTAATGATCTAGAATTTGGTCTTAGAGCCTAAACCAGCTCACCATATCTCACGAACCATACTCCCTCGTCATCGACCAATCAAGGAGAGCTATGCCGGCCTATATCCCCTTAGATCTTTCCATTTGTACCAAACCCTCCTGCTCCTCAGAGGGGATGTCTACTCATGAGGTGGGCGAATTCACCCCACTATCCTGGGCCCGGAGAACTAGGTAGCATCCATAATCACATGTCCACCCTCGCGGGGTGGAAATCTGATTCCCACTAGCATAGGAGGGGATTACCTTGGGCCGACTCCCGGTCTTACTACTATCTCCACTCCTCGACTACGTAAGTAAGAGCGGAGTTAGCTAAGTAGGGGAAAAGATGTACCTACATATCAGCAATAAAACCAGTAAACATATCCATTGAAACCAACAAACATATCCATTGAAATTAGGAAAACATTCTTTTCTTTTCAATAATTCATTCGGCAATAAGAAAACAACATCAGACACAATGACGAGCTTCTTAGCTCCAATCCTTGTCAACAAGAAAAAAGAACTATAAAATTTTTAGAGTGAGATTAAAAGTGGCAATTATCCATATTGGACCCTAAATCTTTTTGCTTACTTAACTTAAAGAGAGGTGTGATGCTTCTACAATGCTAGTCATAATCATTATAGGTTTAACCAATAGGAATGTAATCTTACTAAGCCTAAGACTTTTATTTGTATGACCTAAAAGGAATAAGGTGCTTTAAACGAATTAAAAATATGACCAACCTAGTTTTCATTTGCATGAGGATTTGTTATAAAAGGGGTGAAGTCATTTGCATGGATGTGTGATTCCTCATTTCTATCTTGAATGACACATGGTTATTCAATTTAGCAGTGTTTCAGTGCCATAGTAAGGCTTCTATTAGCAAAAAATAGAAAGAGTATAGGGTGGATGTGAAATGCTATAGAGATCACTAGGAAAGAGAGAGGATTCGAATGGATCAAACGGATCTTGAAATGGACACCGTTTGGGCTTCCAAAATCTTTCCTGAAATTCTAAAGAGAACAAGGCTTAACCTCACGTTTAAGTCCATTCACATGGGGGGGCTTTTGAGAGAGGGTTTCCTTATCTAGAGGACTCATAAGAGAGAGTGAGGATTTGGTGTGCTAGCCTTGGTTGGGATAGGCTAAGAGGGTTATTTTAAGTCTATTCACACTGGGGGGAGTGTAGAACATGTCCTAGAGCTAGAACATAGCCTCTATGTAAGTACTTACCTCCAAAAGGGGGAGGGGAGGGGGTTTATATAGGTGCCAAGAGGGGGTTCATGCACACAGAGGGAGTGCCATCAAGGGGGAAAAGTCCTTTCGGGTGGAGTTACCATCTAGGCTAGCTATATGGATGGTATCTGTGTCGGGGAGAGAGCACCACCTACTATCAAGGAGGAGGGGTCTAGAAGGGGTGTATGTAGGAGAGAGAGGTGGCAGGGGGAGGGGATAGTGCAAAACTTGGATTGGCCACTCAAGGCATGCAGTTTGACAACATGGGTGTGGGTCACCATCCTAACATCACAAGTGGGAGAACTTCACCATGGAAGCTTGGGCATAAGAGCTCTAAGAAAAGTAATAGCCAAAATGATCAAAAGTTGTATAATGCCCATGAGCCCTATGTATCATATAGCCCAAGGCCCAGAAAAGGTACACATGTAAATGATCCAAATCCCAAGTGCCTAGGCCCCATCCCCCATGTACCTGTGTCACACCAAATCTACTTCATTACAAACCATCCTCTCCTACAATGATTTTGTCCTCAAAATCGAAGGGTAGTCATGCACAAGTGGGATATACAAGAGGCTATATACAAAAGCCAAAAATGCACTCATGGCCTAGATGTATCCGCCGCCGCAATCAAAACATGTCCACGACGCTTGCCCAAATCGAATGGAAAGGATAGGAGGGCATTGTCGATGGTGAGGCTAATGATAATGATGCCTGGATTAAATGGAAATCAAAGCCATGCATGACCCATGACCATATCAATCCTGCCTCCTCTTGGATCAAATGGATGGTGTAATGCACCACATTCATTGATAAGATACATCCAATGTCCCCCTAGGTAGGTCAAAATAATAATGCACCCATGCATAGGTCCCTGTGGGTACATGATAGTACGTATAGAACCACCCACTCGGATCATATGTGAATACATCATGTCCAAAAGTGAATGCCTGATAGAATATATCTGTGACAATGCATAGGCATCCATGAGCATAAAAAGAGAAAGCCTCATACGCCATAGCATGCTCCATCAAATGTGAATCCATGTCGTTATTGCATCCATCACCATGCGTAGGTCCACCATAGGCATGATCCACATCACAAGTGATGACTTGAGCTTAATCCATATGTACCAAGGCAGAATCCTCATCTCCCTAGAAAGGGCAATAGAGATCACAATCATAAACTCTCCACTCATCTCCCTAGAAAGGGTCATAGACTGGGCTTCCTTAGATCCTCCATGAGGTACCCAATAACTACTCACAATAACTGCTCACACTACTAAATGCATGAGTAGCCTCATCATCGATGTCATCCATATAATCAATGCCATCCACATCGATGATGTCAACCACATGCTCACTAGCATCATAGGACTCATCCTCTTCATACGTAGCATGTATATGCATACTACCATCATCCACATCACCATATATGCTCTCCTCATCAAGATGCCTAATGTCACCATGGGCAACAATGCATGTGTCTCCACCATGTGTGCAATCCTCATCCTCATGTGCAATACCTATGTCAAATTCAACCTCATAGGCATGTACATGATCACATGAATCATCATCCATTGTGTCAACCACATATGCATGCACATCCAAAATATCCTCAATGATCACGTCTTTATGATCTCATGGCATCATATCATAAGCTAAAAATGTATCAATCAAAGCACTTATAGAAGTAATTCCAGCATTTCCATTTTCAACTTGTGTATTCCCACCATTGACCACCCACGAATACATTGATGATGTCTTGTTGAGAGAAAAGCGGCATCGACATCTCCTCATTTACTTGATGTCTCGAAATTAGAGCGAGTGTGAATCTGCAGATTTTGCGCAAGAGCTCTTTTGGTACCCATTTGCCTTCCGCATGTTCCACATGTACCACCCCTTGCTTCCAAGCATCTTTGCCATCCAAAAGCACCTTATGTGTGTCCACAATTTTCCTTAATCCCAACCATGCATGTAATTTTTAAAATTTTTTTAGCATGGTCTCCTTTGTATTAGTGACCAAATCTCAAATTTCCTATGTACACAATCCATAACCAATGTTCACTTGGCATTTGGCATAGTATCAAGGCATATCCTCATTGCATAATGCATTGGACAATAGCATATTACATGTGACCTTTGTGCTGATGAAGATGGATTGTTGATGAAGAGGTTTATTTTGTTGATGGAGAGCTTTGCTTGCTAATCTCCTAGCCAAGACTTCCCACCCTCTTACCAAAGTTTAAAATCCAATAGCAAGCATTGGGGCCATGTCTTCACACTTCATATACTTAATCCCCCTCCTTTGCCACTTTTCCAAAAGCACTCATGAAAAGGAGAGTTCAATCCATGCTCCCCCTTGGCCTCTCCACCACCAATGCCAAGAACACCGTCTCAACATGCTAGATTCTAGTTCTTGTTTGGAATGAACTTATACAATTTGATTGAGAATTTAGCAATGTAAAGCGAGTAGAGTGTTTGAAGTTTTACATTTCAAAGCATGTACTCATGCCCATGTACATTACAACTAAGCATATAATCATGCTTACATTATGCTCCTTATACACTTTCTTCATCAAAACCTTTTGCTCCAAGGCTTGCAATAATCATCCAACCAAAGAGAAACAAACAATGCCCTCACGAGAAGGCATAGAAAATGCAAGAAACATCAATGATTGCATACTTTTCTCTTATTTCAATCCAATTTGTTGGCTTCTTTGCATGTATTGGGTAAAGTGATTGGAAGACTGTGTGGGTATGACAAAGACCAAATAGAAGTTTGGACCAATGCAAGCTATATGCAAGGGAGTAATGAGAATCCCATGATAAGCAAGAATTAACCCTAAACCCTATTTTATCCTAAAACCCTAATACCCTTTGCCAATTTGATGAAGCAATGCATGATTATGTAGAGTACAGAAGATCAGGGAAAAAAGGATTGTGGATTGTGGATTGAAAATTCTAGAAATCCCACCACAAACCCTAATCCCACCACAAACCCTAATCTTGAAGGCAAATCCCGAAACCCTAATTCTCTCAAAAACCCTAAAATTGTGATCATTATAGCAAATAAATGATATGAGAGAGTAGATGAGAGATAGGAGAAGAGAATTAACACCTTGGATCTCAGAAATTATAATTGGAAGCCCTAATTTTCAAGAAAAACCCAAATCATTCAAGAAAGCCAAGAAGCCCTAAATCTTGGGTGGGATTTGGCACATGTATGGGAAGAGAAAGGTTGGGATAGCAACATTATGCAATAATTTCACAAGAAGGTTGATCCCAAACCCTAATAGGTCGTCATGGCTAATCAAAGCCCTAAGCACTTGATAGCTTGAGATTGCAAATTAAAGCTCTCAAAATAAAGCAAGGAAGAGGAAGGCAGTAAAAAACATTTTGATTAACATGCCCTGATCAAGATTAGTGCATTTCTCCCAATTTTGGTCCTCCTTTTTCAAATTTTTGGAGCGCCTATCCCAAAATTGATGCCAATCAAACCTATGCTCCCAAAAAGTTAGAAACAACAAAAATTAAAAGATTCAACCATCCAATTTCCCCATATTCTTGATCAAGAAAATTTAAATTGTTTTTGAAAAATCAAAGAGTGAATCAAAATCAAAGCTCTGATACCAATGCAAGAAACTAGGGTTGGCCACTCAAGGCATGGAGTGACAACATGGGTGTGGGTCACCATGCTAACATCTCAAGAGGGAGAATCTCACCATGGAATCTTGGCCATAATAGCTTCGAGAAAGGTAATAGTCAAAATGAGCAAAAGTATCATATAGCCCAAGGCCTATGTATCAAATAGTCGAAGGCCCCCAAAAGGTACACATGTAAATGACCCTATGCCCAAGTGCCTAGGCCCAATTCCCCATGTGCATGTGACACCAAATCTACTTCATTACAGATAGTTATGTGCACCACCTGTTTACGAAGGGTCTAGAGGGGGGTGAAGGTGGCCAAGGGGTACGTGTAGGGAGACGTGCCCTAGGATGGCGAGCATTATCTGAGCAGGGTTTTGGGCGGTGCCCGTGGATCCATGGTGTTGGCAAACGATGCCCATGGATACGTGTGTGCATAACTAGCTCTCAGGTATGCGGAGAAGGTGTTTGTAGGTGTGCTATGTCATTGGGTGGGGGTCGTTTTGGCGGGACCTACTCCGTGTGTGCCCGAGGGCATTCGTCGACCGTTGAGATTTTTTTTAGAGAAATTTTTTTAGGATTATGTCAAGGTCCCATGGGCCCTTTCCATCCGTCATTTGGACATCCAAAATCCTACTAATTTTGGTTTGAAGCTACAAGATTTCAAAACTTCACAGGTCACTTAGGCCACTTTGATTACTCGTTTTTTCAATCCTAGAAAAAGCCTTACATGGGGTGCTATCATGCTTAAGATTTCAAATTTAAATTCACGTTTCTCATTTCTTGAATAGAAAGTGCTTAGTTTGTAATCGCCTCAAAATAGCAACTTCTCAAAGATAAGAAATAACAATTAAATGCAACCATAATGAAACTACCTAGGCTATACTAATTGATATGCCATAATTGTGCTTAATGTGCTATATGTACAATAGGTATATTACATCCTTCCCTCCTTTAAAAAACTTGATCTTGACATAAAATATGTGTAATCTTTTAAGAGCACTGATGTTGCATAGGTGGATTGAGGGTAGCTTACTCTTCTTCTTCCATCTCTAAGGTTGGTTCACTAATCATGGCACAATTATGAGAGACCAATCCATGGCCTTAACCACATCCATCACTAGCACTTCGTCGAGCTTGGTGGTTAGGGGTCCCATAGCCTTGGTTTTCTTGGCCACCTTGTGGAATAGCACAAGGATTAAAAGCGCGTCTTGTAAGTTTGGGTCATTCAACTCTAAAGTAGCCATCTTCATTACAATAAAAACACCTTTGGTTCCCATAGGGCTCTATGCTAGAAATAGCATAAGTGCAAGGGAAAAATTTGTCTAGCCACTGATCAAGAGTGTTATTGTGAGGATTTGGCTGGAAATTCCTTTGGAAGCATCCCCTTGGATTAGAATTAGGATGGAATCTCTTCTTGACTCGACCATTCTTTACTTCTTTTACCAATGGCTTGAACATCTTGCAAAGTGGTCGGTCTCATTGCTTCAAGGCGAGAGTCTAGGGGCTCATTCAACCCTTGGCAAAAACGGGCCACCTATTGGGTGGTTGTCAATAGGCATAGCATACTTGCTGCGAAGTGTGAAAAAATTCGAGTAGTATTCCTCTAGAGTTAAGCTGAGCTACTTGAGATGAAGAACTAATTCATCATAATGGATTCATGAGATGGGGAAAGATAGTCGTCCTTTGCAACGTCTTTAATGTCACTCCAGGTCTGGGAACCTTCGGTGATCCCCTTGTCTCAACAACATTATTTCCACCATAGTTTACCATCTCTCATGAGATGAAACTTGGCAAGCATGGATTGATTATCGGCTCCTGTGGTGCTGGCACCTTAGAAATAGTCATCCTTAGCCTCAATCCAAACTTTCACCTTCCTTTCAATTTTTGAGCGTGCCCCATTAAATGAGGGAGGTTGTATTTGTTTACGCAAGAGCTTCTTCTCCTGTGCATTGGGAGAAAGAAGTTGATGACCCTGGTTATCAATGCAAGATTAAGTTTAGAATTATAACACTTAGGCTACCTAGTCTTATCATAAGAACACTAAGTGCAAGAATTCCAAATCCTTTATTCCGAGCTTTAATATTTACAACAAGTAAACCAGATAATTACAAGGATTGAGTTATACAACTCAATTCTTATTTATTTTCATGGTAAACGTCTAGTAAAACCAAGGCATTAGCATTGAAAAAGTAAGGGGGATCTACCAAGGTTTCTAAAACTCGATAAGTCTCTAGTGAGGGAGGCAAGCCATGAGCTAAGTTTCAATTGACAGCTACTCTATCAAGAGGCAAAACCTTGGTCACTTTGTCGTAGACCCATAGATTCTATAATATACGATTTCCATTGATGGTTACATGGTTATCATTTTGAGGAGTGCTAAAGAACAAAAACAAGTAAACCATTCGCAACATTTCCATATAACAGATTCACCTTAGGTTGATGGAAAGATTTCTAACCAAATGAACCTGAATGGTGAAATAATATGATCCAAGGCTTCTCCTCAATGATAATTTGTGGTTGTGAAGTGGACATACAGGACTTTGAAAGCTTGAACTCACTAGTTACGAGTTTAACTGAGCGTAGAAATCAACTCTCAATATATTGATATATAGCCATGTTGAAGTTGGACCTTATAGCCTAATTTAGAAGCTAACTTTATCTCTTCAATGAAGTATACACCCATAACTATTAAAGAAAACATTGGACAATACACACAGAGGGTGGGGATGTGAAAATCATTATATACATTAGTAATTACATCAAGCCATCAAAGAAAGCTATAAACATGGCTAGATATAGTATTTCTCTCTATCTTTCTCTCTCTTTCATGCATGCATGCATGCACATACTCACCACAGATTAGTAATGGTGAATTGGTTTCAGAACTACCTCATATAATTGCTCTAGATGCTAGTTGGTATGCTGTTTTTGTGGGGTTAGTTTCTTGAGATCCCAAACAATGATTCTGCGTCTCCCACAATGTTGCTATACAGTGATGGGGACAAGTGGCCCATGCACTTTCAAGTAGAAGTATTTCTTGCCACAAATATTATGTCCCCTTTTATACAACTTTTCCACTACCTAATATACCTCCAACCAGCCCCCTTCCAAAAAAAAACATATCTTCTCCTCAATGAATTCCTAGGCTAGCTTCACAAGCTTCTAACCTAAACAACAAACAAATGGCACCTCTTATGGGGGAAATGTTTCTACGATGAAGGAGTAGCCCACTCACATCATCTTCCTAACACTATGCTTATGCAAAATTGAAGCACTTAGTTTGATGGGGTTGCTTGAGAGCCCTTTGTAACAATACTCGGGTCTCAACCACAATGTTGCTATGATGATGGAATAGCCCAATCACTTGCAAGTAGAAGTCATTCTTGTCAATTGATTATAGCTCGTTTTATTAAACTTTCATGCTACCTAACATACCTATAATGGAGTAGCAACTTTAATAGTTTGTTTAGGTTTATGGTCATATAGCTTAGATTTATGGTCATAGTGCTCAAGTAAAAAAGGGGCTCATGGACCCTCATTTGTATCTTTTGGATCATATACCTTTTGAACATACATTGCCCTATCCAAGGTTATTTCCATCCTTTAGTGAAAGGCTAAATCACTTAGGCATTATGTGTGATTCTTGCTAATTGCATGATAATCCACATGGTGATTTGTCCCAAATCTTAGCTTATGGTTGGTTCATTTCAATCAGCATTGGAGCTTTGCTTTTGATCCACTCTTGAGTTTTTGTGAGAAACTTTTGAGTGTTCTTGATTTTCTTGATCAAGAAGATGGTTATGGTGGTGACCTTGAATGGGTAAATTTCCTTTTCTTTGTTTAATTCCTAAGCTTTTGGGGCCATGGGTTTACTCTGGACCAAATTCTAGGGGAGCTAGACCAAAATTTAAAAACTCAGGACCAAAATCTAGGATCAAGAAGATTAGTGTCCTTAATCCAAAATGTTTTTTGTTCTTTCCCTCTTTGTTTGATCTTTGAGAGCTATGGGTCTTTCTTCATGATTCCAAATTGTGGCCATAACTTACATCTTAGCCTAAGGCATGGTTCAAGCTTCACAAAGAGTGTTTCAATGGCGGATTTCATAAACGTTTTCTATCCGTGAAGTCGCATTCTTCTATGCCATTTTTTTCCCATTCCATGGACTTGTGTCTTACATTAGAGCTTGCATAAGCTTTGGTACACCTTGAGCAATCATATGTCTTAGCATAAGCCTTGTATAATGAAGCTTCTATTGACATTTTCTAGTTGTGAGGAGCGTATTCAGCTACGTCAAATTTTTTACACAGTCCATGGTGATATAATGCTCAAATAAACCACTCCATGAGCTTAAAATTGATGCCAATAATCAGAAAGTGTGCTATCAAAGTGTAAGTTCAGATTTAAATGTGTTTAATGGCTATTTTTGCATGTTTTAGCTCATGTGAGGCTACAGCAGTCTTGCTTGCCATTGTTCTTGGTGATGGGAATTCAAGAATTACATGTTGAAAGGCTTGTTGCAATCTTGCTTAATTTCTTCAATTGAAGGGTGTTGTGGTGATTCCCTAATGCAATTGCAAGCAACTTTATGGTTTTGCAAGCCATGATAAGCATAGGGTTTGAAGAGAATGATTTGAAGTTGTCAATGTATCAAATGATTTCTTGGAAACATTGGTGAAGGGGGATTGAAAGGGTTTATGCTTCTTGAACGTAAATTAAAATGTGTCACTATAACACATCGGGAGCATAGCAATGTTTTTGTAGCATTTTTGGAAGGAAAATATTAGGGGGTTCAAGATGCTCTTAGTAGAGATCTATCGCTGCTCCGCATTGCTTTTTCATTGCTAAGCAGCACGTTTAGCAATGAAAAATCGCTGGCCAGTAGTGAATAAACGCTGCTATACTGTAAAAATATCCCACTTTTTTACCGTTTCTTTTGCCGCCATGTAGTTTTATCTTTTGAATACAATAAACTTGTACTCTGAGTTTTATTTTACAGGTTTCTGCCTTGTCTATCACTCCTACCCTATCCTCCTCAAGCTCAATCAAGGTATGTCTACTATTTTCATTTATCTCGTATGCAAATAAGCTTTCCATATCTTTTGAGTATTTCCTTTCTTTTTTCTCGCTTTTAAGTTTTTCTTTTCTTCTTTTTTCCTTATTATTTTTCCCTAATTAAGAGCTCTCCATTAAAGCTTCATATCGTAAGAGATTTTGATTTTTTTAATACTTTTTTTTTCTTGACTTGGTTTAATTTTGTAGGTTTTCAACACATATACAAACCTCACAAGAGATCTCTTTCTCTTGTATGTTTCTTCTTTCATGCTTTTACATGTTTATAGGGTTTGTAAGTTTTAGGACTTTTAAGATTAGGGTTTGTTATTAATACATTTTTTCCTTATTTTGATTTGATTTTGTAGGTTTTCAACACATACAAGCCTCACAAGGTAAGAGATCTCTTTCTTGCATGTTTCCTCTCTTACGCTTTTACATGTTATAGGGTTTATAAGTTTAGGGTTAATGTTTTGTATCAAAGTTGATACAAAACATCAACTTTTCCACACAACTCAATGTTTTGCATCAAAGTTGATGCAAAACATCAACTCAACCACAAAACTTGATGTTTTACATCAAGTTTCAGATGCTCCGGAGAAGAAAGTTAGAGGATTGGAGATCAATCTTCACAAACGGCCTGTTTTAGCGATTCCGTTCGCGATGGCATGCTCAGACGACTGATTCCACAAATTTTGAGTATCAACACAACTATGTTTCGATGCGATTTGCAGACGTCACAAAGCAGCTTACTGCATCAGCAAGTTGCTTTGTCTTGTCTGCAAATCCCATCGAAACATATATATATTCATACTCAAAATTTATGGAATAGGTCGTTTGATCATGCTAGTGCAAAAGGAATTGCTAAAAAAGTCTGTTTGTGAAAATCAACCTCCGATCCTCTAACGTTTTTCTTCGAAGCATCTGAAACGTGATGCAAAACATCAAGTTTTGTGGTAGAGTTGATGTTTTGCATCAACTTTGATGCAAAACATCGAGTTGTGTGGAAAATTTGATGTTTTGCATCAACTCGATGCACAACATCGAGTTGTGTGGAAAAGTTGATGTTTTGCATCAACTCGATGCAAAACATCAACTTTTAGGCTAAAAGTTGATGTTTTGCATCGAGTTGATGCAAAACATCAACTTTTTCACACAACTCGAAACATTAAGTTTTATGAAAAAGTTGATGTTTTACATCGATTTTATGCAAAACATCAACTTTTCCATAAAACTTGATGTTTTACATAGAATTAAAGAAAAAATATACCTAGGATAAAATGTTTTGTATAGATTATCATGGATTAAATGCAATCACAATAAAAAATAAATTTTTTATTTCCAAGATAGATGAGTTATTTGATCAACTCAAAGCTACTAAATATTTTAGTAAGATAGATTTAAGGTATGGATCTCATTAAGTAAGACTTACAATTGAAGATGTGCCAAAATAGCATTTAGGATATATTTTAGGCACTATGAGTTTTTAATTATACCTTTTGGTCTAACTAATGCTCCTGCTACTTTTATGACCATGATGAACACTATACTTCATCCTTATTTAAGGAAATCTATGGTGATTTTTATTGATAATATATTAGTCTTAAGTCAAAATGAACAAGAACATGTTGAACACCTTAGAAAATTATTTCAATTATTGAGAAAAAATAAATTATTTGTTAAAAAATCTAAATTACTTAAAAGTGAAAAATTGAACAAAGCTCAAAGTAACTATTTAACTTATGAAAAAGAACTATTTGCAACTATGCATGCTCTTAGAAGGAGGCATCATTTTGTAAGTTTTAGGGCTTTTAAGATTAGGGTTTGTTATTAATACATTTTTTTCTTATTCTGGTTTGATTTTGTAGGTTTTCAACACATACAAGCCTCACAAGGTAAGAGATCTCTTTCTTGTATGTTTCTTCTCTTATACTTTTACATGTTATAGGGTTTGTTTATTTTCCCATGCTCAGTGCTTCTATGCATGCCGGTAGCTACCTATGATGGGAGCCGGTAGCAACCAATGCATGCCAGTAGCATCCAATGCATGCCGGTAGCTTCCTACGCATGCCTATATCTTCCAATGCATACCGGTATCTTCCTACGCATGCTAGTACCAACCTACGCATGAAGGTAGCAATCTATGCATGTGGGTAGCAACATATGGAAGCCGATAGCAACCTATGCATGGAGGTAGCTTCCTAAACATGCCAATAGATTCCTATGCATACCGGTAGATTCCTATGCATGCCGGTAATGCATGCCGGTAGCTTCCTACGCATGCCGGTAATGCATGCCGGTAGCTTCCAACGCATGCCGAAAGTTTCCAACACATGCTGGTAGCAACCAATGCATGCCGGTAGCTTCCTACGCAAGAAGCTGGTAGCAACCTATGCATGCTGGTAGCTTCCTACACAAGAAGCTAGTAGCAACCTATGCATGCCGATAGCAACCTATGGATGCCGGTAGCAACCTATGGAAGCCAGTAGCTTCCAATGCATGCCGGTAGCAACCAACACATGTTAGTAGCATCCAATGCATGTCGGTAGCATCCAATGCATGTCCGTAGCTTCCTATGCATGCCAGTAGCTTCCTATGCATGCCGATAGCAACCAACACATTTTGATAGCATCCTATGCATGCGGGTAGCATCCTATGCATGCAGGTAGCAACCTATGCATGCCGGTATCAACCAATGTATGCCGGTAGCAACCTATGCATGTCGGTAGCAACCTATGGAAGCCGGTAGCAACTAATGCATGCCGGTGCATGCCGGTAGCTTCCTATGCATGCCGATAGCAACCAACGCATGATGGTAGCATGCCGGTAGCTTCCTATGAATAAGAGTTTTAAGTATTTATGTTTTTTTTTAAAAGATGGCAAATAACTTAAGGCGTGATGTTACACACGTGAAGGAGGAGTTGATATCCCAACAATATTTATAAGTATATATTAGCCTCAAATTGTATCTTATCTTTTAATTAAAGAAGGTTATCTTAAATAATAACTTTCTAAAATGTTCATTTGTTTGTATGTCTATAGCTTGAAAGGAGTGGACCACCCCCCTACACAAGATGAATATGATTTTGCATTACAACGGGGTTTGCAAGCTCTATTTGATAGGGTGCAAGATGAAGAATATATTGTTATTACTGGAGGAGATGCTTGGCAAGCATGGCAAGTAAGTACATTCCTAAACCCTAAATCTCTTTGTTTTTGTAAAACGGATTCTCACTTGTGTTAGTTTGATTGTGTTTTAGGATCATGTAACTAGAAACAGTGGTGAAAATGTCCATGCCGGTAGCAATGGAAATGTGAGAAGTGAAGGGGATGGAGCTGCAAGAGGAACAATACCAATCACACAGCGTGATATCTAGATAGCCCCTAGCTCCATAGGTTTTATTACGCTTTATCTTGTATATGAGTTTTTCTGGAAACATACACATGTAATTCCGCTAAGTATTGTAATTGAGTTTTGAAATTCCTAAAACCATGGTTTGCAAATGTCTTTTCTTTTTGGTATTTGAAAAGTTTTACATTAGACTTGTCCATGATGATGTGAAGTTATGTTAGTTTTACTATGTCTACCTTAGAAAAAAAAGAGTTGGGGTAGACTAGGGAGTCATGTGCAGACTCCCCAGTCTACCCCAGTTTTGATTTATTATACAGTACTCTCACTGCTCAACAATGAAATAGCACTGCTGAGCAGCGAAATAGCGTTACTGAGCAGCGAACCTATTAGCAAAAGTAGCAGCATGTTTAGTAGCGATATAGGGCCGACATCTCCGTACCCTTCTAGTTATAAAAGTGTTGCTATTGCTAAACCCTCATTCTGATGTAGTGGAGAAAGAAATATTATGAGACTGACAAGAAACACTAAAAGGTAAGACTAGGAACGATTATTTATATATAAAAGCTAGGTTTGCATATAAATAAGGTTTAGGGGATTTCAAATAGGAAATACCTAATCAATGCTTAATAGGAATAAAAGTTAAAGAAAAAGGGAAAGTAAATGGTGCATAATGGAAGCCCAAGAGACACAAAAGAGCGTGCCCCCTTCTAGGTGTAGTTGAAGAGACATCGGCTAATGAAAAGGCATGATTAGCGTCCCTTCTAGGTCAAGGGACTAAAGTTCGAAGCTCATGCACCATTTAGGCCTATATAACCATGAGTTTAGGATCCATTTGGGATATGGTTGGGTGGAGAATCAAAGTATTAACCTTACAAGTCCTCAAGCTTATAATGCAAGGAGAATTACATTATGCTTATGCCTAAGATTAATGCATAGAGCTTAATGAATTAGCTCTATGCATTGAGCGTTATGCATAGAGATTAATGCATAAGTGTATGCATAGAAATTATGCATGAGCTTAATGCATAAGATCATACATTAAGATTATGCATAATATCTATACATTAAACTTATGTATATAGCCTATGAATAGAGCCTATGCATGAGCTTAATACATAGAGCATAGGCATAAGGTCTATACATTAAGCTTATGAATAGAGCTCCTACATGAGCTTAATGTAGAGAGCCTATGCATAGAGCTTATGCATGAGCTTAATGGATAAGCTTTATGCATAGAACTTAATGCATAGAGCTTAATACATATAGCATATGCATAAGGTCTATACATTAATCTTATGCATAGAGCTTAATGCGTTAAGCCTATGCATAGAGCATAAAGCATATGCATACATTCTTATGCACAATATCCATTAAGTTTATGCATAATCACTATGTATGCATGTATGCATAAAGCTAATGCATAGAGCTTAACATCTAGCCATTTAAAAGTACAACTAAACCATAAAAAATACAACCCTTTTTTGAAAATGCTAAAATATCTCAAAAAACACTATTTTTTAAACCAAAAAGCGCACGAGCTTCTAAAAAGCTCAAAAAAACTGTTAAAAAGTGCAAGTTTTACACTTTAATACTTACACATTTTTTGAGGAAAAAAATACTCAATTTGTAATAAAATAATAATGTCCACAAAATTGGTTACAATGAGATGTCTTATGCCTCTCGTATTAAATCTTTGACTTTCTCCAAAAGAATTTTTTTGGTTTGTTCTCGTAAATGACCCGACTTTTTCAAGGTAAAACCATAAACAAGAACTTCCACATCCTCCATGCTTAGGCTATCCACGCGACATTGACTACGATGTGCTTTCTTTCCCTTTTTATTTACTCGAATCATCTCTGGATAATATTTTCCTGATAATGCATCATCTCCATTGACCTGGTACCGGTGGACCTCAATTGAGCTTACTTTTCCATTTTCCTCAAGGGCTTTAAGTACCTTTGCCAACCAAAAAGGATATCCGCTTTCATCATCTGTTGCTAACACTGCAAACATTGCACCTACAGTGAGCTCCTCAATATTTCCTTCCCACATTTCCTTCTCTTACAGCCATCATTGACTAGTCCTTCTAGCACTAACATACGCTTCGTGAGTCTCCCCATGCACCAATGTTTGCAATTCTTTAGGCAATTCTGTTTGTTGATTTATCATTTGAATATTATCATCACGGTCTTCAAGTTCTTGTACCCTCCAAAGAAAGGGCTTTGAACTTCCTCAATCAAGATTTCTTGCTCATGAAAAAATGTATTCCACCATCCAAGTGAGCAAGCTGGAAAATACACATGTGCTGATTGTATGGTCTCTTAAATTTCTATCAAACATTGCTGATAATTGATGGCTCGCTTTTCTTTTTGAGCTTTTGCTACTTCAATGCTTGATGCCAAAAGCATTTTTGCTGCGTGAAGAATTTGTCGTTCTGGGACACTGAGTAAAAACTTCAAACCATCCTGAGGATGCCATGCCTCTGAGTTAGAGTACTTCTTACACCACAAACGTGTTTCATCTTCTTTTTCTTTTATTTTGAATTGATGTTGGAAACTATGGTCATTAAGCTGAGTAAATGCAGGGCTTGCAAAATCTCCACCTGGCAAACTCTCTAAAATCATAGGTGCCTTTCAAAACATGAATTTTTGGCGCAGAATCATAAGCTTCTTTAAGAATTGTGCACACCTCTGGAAGGTCAAATGCACTTTTCTTAGCAAGTTTGACTGAAAAGCTGCTAAACATCTGATCAATTTGATCATGAGTGTGACCCACCAACAAAAATCCAAGTTTGACCTTTTTGAAAACTTTCTGTTGCACCAACATACTCAAATAAGCAAGCACTATTTGACTTTTGTTTTCCCTTGCCATATTATCTAGCTGCACATAAAGTGTGCCAGATAATTCTCCTTGCCATTCACTTACTATTTTCTGAATTATGGTGATGGTCAAGTTAGGATCGTTGTGTAAATTTTGAAAGTTTATAAAAACTTTCGACATCATGATGTCGATAAAGATGAGGGCTCCAACAACATGTAGTTGTATGAAATTCTCTTCCTTCAAATTCTTTGGAGCAAACATAAAATGGGGTATCAACGTCTTCTTTTGATCCATTCCATCTATGACTAATCCCAAATACATTTCTTTCTGCTCAAGGCACTTCTTTCGATGCTTTGCTAGCTTTTGACGCTCTGTACTTTGTTATTCTCGATGAGCTTTAAGTGCTTGTAGAATAGGACCTGAAAACTCAAAACAATGTAAAGCTAGTTTAAATTATACCACTTGGAATTCTCATTCATAAATTAAAACGTACAAAAAACACAAATCAAACATACCTTTTTCTTCAAATGTCTTTGCAACATCTCTTTTGGCTTTGAGCTCTGCACAAATTTGACAAACCCCCATTCTATTTTTCTTGGGAATTTTCACATCAGCAAAATATTGACTCCAAACTCTAAGAAATGGAGTTAATGAAAGAAATTACATGTTCCTTCCTTTTAACATTTCCACGTAGAGGTTGTAAACTTCTCCCTTTGTAAAATTATCAGGCAAATGGGTGAATTTTGAATTTGGCATGCGCTCACCATTGTAAGTGACAAATCGTTCCATCCAGCTCTTGAGAAAACACAACTGAGGAGTGTCACGTGTACTAAATGAGTACCCTGAATCTTCTTCCACCCGTTGCAACCGCTTTAAGATCTTTTGCATCCGCTGATTGCTTAAACAAAATACTTTCGACACACAATCGTGCCGAAAACTGTATATTTTATCTTCTCTCTCCAGACCTTAATAAAAAACCATGTAATGCTGTATTCTGTTGAGCATCTTTTAAAGCAAAGAAGTTTTCACATTCTTGCTTAATTTTTCTAAATCCAAGTGTCCTCAAGTAGTTTTTTTTACAACACTCCGCCCTACATGCCTCTCTCAATGCATTGCGATGCAAAAACTTGTCTTTTCTTCTCAAGGGAGCGAATGTCTCCACACGAATAGGCTGAACTAATGATGGAGAAACTGGAACATCAGTATCAAAATTTGATAAATAGTGGGCTTGTAACATCATCATCACTAATAGATTGGCTCAAACTTTTAGGAGTGAGTACGGATACAGGCACTTGAAAAGAGCAAAACAAGCTTGAGAGAGAATTTTGTTACCCTACCATCCATGACTAGGAACTTCAAACCTCTAAGTTTCTCTAAAAAAAAATAGTCTAAGCAACAAAGTGGAGTGTAATCTCAAATCCAAATAACTTACTTTTAATGGTTGGATTCAAAAAAAAAAAAATTTTAAATATTAAAAATTATTAATTATTATAAAAAATGGGTCTTAAAAGATGAGAGGAAGTCCTTTTTAGACACACATTCCAAGGGTCTGCCCGCTAAGAGAGCCACAAGAGCATTTTTTTGAATTTGGAGCATTTTTCTTGAGTTTAATTCTGTAAGGTATGCATTTTCTTGATTACTTTGTTATTTGCTACAATTTTGAATTTTTCTTTCATTGTTATTTGGTTCAAAGTTTGCTACGAGGAAATTATGGCTAGGAAGAAAAACAAAAACATTATCTAAGGAGGTAAGTGATTTCAAAAATAGACTTTTTTTTAAAGATGTTTTTTTGAAAGAATAGTTTGTCTTTTAAATACACAAAAATACCAAAAAGAAGATTTCATATGTAAATTAAGAGAAAAAGAGATTGAAAAAAAATATTTTATAAAATAAAGATTTAATCAATAATTTTTAAAAATTATAATGACTTCATTTTTTAAAAAGCTAATTCTTGTGTTGTATTCTGGAATACAACACAAAAATCGATAAGTGGCCATGTTTCTTGTGTATTAAGTAGTTTGTATTCTAGAATACAAAGCTTGAAGTCACATTTTTAAAAATTTAACACATGCACTTTGAGGTTGTATTCCAGAATCCATTGCTTGTACAAGTTGTATTTTGGAATATAACTTCTCTCAACACTTGAGTTGTATTCCAGAATATGAAGCTTTAACAAGCTGTATTCAAAAATATAATTTTTCTCTATACTTGAGATTGTATTCTAGAATACATAGCTTTAACAAGCTATATTCTAGAATACAACTTCTCTCAGTGCACTTGAGTTGTATTCCAGAATACACAGCTTCAGCAAGCTATATACCGGAATACAACTTCTCTCTGCACTTGAGTTATATTCTAGAATACAGAGCTTCAATATGCTATATTCTGGAATACAACTTCTTTCTACACTTGAGTTGTATTCCAGAATACATAGCTTCATCAAGTTGTATTCTGGAATTCAACTTCTCTCTACACTTCAGTTGTATTCCAGAATACACGGCTTCGACAAGCTATGTTCTACAATAACCCAAACTCAATGTAAACCATTAGAATAGACCTTCATGCAAAAAGGATTTGCTTTTTATCTAATTTTAGAAGACATGCAAAGAAAGCAACTTCTCTCTACACTTGAGTTGTATTCCAGAATACACGGCTTTGGCAAGCTGTGTTCTACAATAACCCAAACTCAATGTAAACCATTAGAATAGACCTTCATGCAAAAAGGATTTGCTTTTTATCTAATTTTAGAAGACATGCAAAGAAAGCAAAAGCTCTCGAGTTCGCGTCGCGTGCGCGCGACTAAAAAACAGCAAACTATAGTCTTAACATAAAAAACGGAGGAGGAGCGTCCTGGGTGTTGAGATATTGAGCTCTAGTGAGGCGGTGGACACTGATGACCCGCCTGGGGGATAGGCCCCACACTTACACCACTGGCATGGTTGGTGAGATCTTGGGTGATATGCGGCCAGTGGGATGACAGGCTGTGTGACAGCCACTCTAGAGACTGGCATAGTTATAGCGCAAGCTCATTTAGTCGGGTTCACACTATAGAGAACCCGTGTATGTATTTGGTTGAGTACCTTTCATATTGTGTGTACTCTTATTCTTGTATATGGTGTGTTGAGTGTTGAGTAGAGAAGAAGAAGATTTTCAGCCTCTCACCTTGTGTGTTCTCTATTAGGGTTTTGTGAGTGTGTGTGTGTGCTTGCAAGAGCTCAAGCTCTCTTCCCCCCTGCATCTTTTCATGGTATAAGAGCCTGGTTCGTGCTAAGGGCTGAGCTGCAAGCAAGAGAACCACAGGAAGCGGTACGAGGGTAAGAGCTTCAACTACTCTTCCCTATTGTGTTGGTGACTACACCCTTGTCGGGAGCTCTACGGGAGGCACCGGCAAACGATCTCCGATTGAGGAGCTTTCTTCGCGGGAGTGAAGCTACAGGGCAACTATACAGTCCTATGGACTATAATTTTCGGGCCGAAAACGCGTTTCGGGCGCGTCTGGACCTCCGTTTTTCAGAAAGCAGGCTATTTCGAGCACTGCGGGTAAGTCATCGATTCTCTGCATAACTCTGTTTTAAGTACTGCAGGAAGACAGATTGACTGTGCAGACACTGTGGGTGCTGCAAAGAGGTCTACAGTTGCCATTGGGTGTATGTATGTGCATTGAGGTCACTGGTTGTGACATTTGAGTGGATTGCAGTACCGCTGTGCAGAAAATACAGTAGTTGTGCAAGAAAAACCAGAGTGCAGTTTCTGGTAAAATTGTGTGTTTGGCAAGATGTCTAATGATGGTATAACACAGATTGTGGCTGAGAAGCTGGACAAGAATAACTTCCATGCTTGGAGGTTCAGGTTGACTAATTTCCTGATGGGAAAAGGCTATTGGGACTACATTGAAGGTGAGCATGAAGAGGCACCGGAGATACCGGATATAAATCCGACTGCTGCAAATGTGAAAGAGTTTAAAGACTGGAACCAAGGAGCCAGGAAGGTTATGTATTGGCTATCCATTAGTATACAGGACACCATGATTAGGCACATTCAGGATGCCAAGTCCCCCAAGGAGGCATGGGACACCTTGGTAAAGCTCTATGAAACAAATACCAAGGCACGTAAGATACAGTTGAAGAATGAACTTCATACTGTGGAGAAAAAGAGCATGTCTGTGAATGACTATGCGCTGAAGATAAAGGGTATTGTGGAATCCCTTGCATCTATTGGTGTGTCAGTAGATGATGACGACAAGGTGGAAGTCTGTTTACGTGGTCTCGGGCCACAATACAAGGCGTTCAAGACGTCTATTCAGACTCGGGAAAACATTCCCAACTTTATAGATTTGGTGTCTATGCTGATTATCGAAGAGAAGAACTTGGGTGAAGACCAACAGTCTTCACAAAGCAAAAACAGTTCAGAGCAACAGGCCTTCTACACGAGTTCAGGAAGAGGACGAGGTAGAGGAGGCCGTGGACGCGGTCAAGGAGGTGGCCGAACAGGTAATCAGAATTATGGCCAGCAGCAGCAGCAACAACAACAACAGTCCCAGAATCAACAACAACAACAACATGTAGGTGGAAGAGGCAGATTCAGAGGCAGGGGGAGTCAAAGAGGCCGTGGAAATTGGCAAAGGCAGTACAATGATGCACGTGAATGCTACTATTGTGGTAAGCCTGGACATGTGCAGGCAGAATGTTATAAAAAGCAAGCTGACATGCAAAATGGGAAAGTGCAGCAAAACAACTATGCATCCTCAAGCAGAAATAATGAGGATAATGAAAGGTTATTTGTTATGCAGCATGTCGTGAATGCCATGTCTGAAAATGTTGATGCAGCACAAAAGGATAATGTATGGTATGTGGATTCAGGCGCTTCGAACCACATGACGAGTCATGGAGAGTGGTTCAAGGAGATGAAAAACCCGGAAAGACCAGGTTTTGTGGAAACAGGGGATGACACTGCTCATCCAATTGCCCACATTGGAGATGTGCCATTGTCTATGCAGGATGGCAAAGTGAAGTACCTTGCAGATGTACTTCATGTACCGAACATAACAAAGAATCTGGTTTCAGTTGGCCAGATGATTGAGCAGGGTTTGCAGGTTCGGTTTAACCGTGATGGATGTTATGTTGAAGATTTTAAAGACAAGTGCAGGTTGGTTGCAAAAGGCAACAGAGTGGGCAGAATGTTTACGTTGGATGTAGACATGCCTGAAATGAGTGCTGCAATGTTTGCAAATGGTTCAGGAGTTGTTGCAGACACAGACATATGGCATAAAAGGATTGGTCATGTGAATGTGCAAAGATTGAAGTCTATGCAGACAAAAGGAATTGTGACAGGGCTGCCAAAATTTAAAGTGGAAGGTATGCAGAAAATATGTGAAGCATGCCAATTTGGGAAGCAAACAAAGCATGTGTTTCCACGTAACAGATATGTGAGCAGAAATGCACTAGATGTTGTGCATTCAGATGTATGGGGTCCTACGAAGACCATATCTATGGGAGGCTGCAGGTACTATGTGACTTTCATTGATGACCACACAAGGAAAGTGTGGGTATATTTCATGAAGGAGAAGAGTGAGGTGTTCACTCACTTTCAGAATTTCAGAGTTTTGGTTGAAAAGCAAACAGGAAAATATGTGAAGTGCCTAAGGTCAGATGGAGGGGGAGAGTACTTCTCCAATGAGTTCTCTGAATATTTGAAGAAGAATGGTATTCGGAGACAGTATACATGCAGATACACTCCGCAGCAAAATGGAGTTGCTGAGCGGAAAAACAGGCACATTGCTGAGATTGCGCGAGCATTGATGGAAGAGAAGAATATGCCGCATTGTTATTGGGCTGAGGCTGTTTCTACAGCAGTATACATCATGAACAGGACTCCAACTGCAGCCATACATGCTGTAACTCCAGAGGAGAGGTTTACTGGCAGAAAACCAGATTTGTCTCATCTGAAAGTCTTTGGATGCATTGCATATGTGCATGTGCCAGATGAGCTGAGAACTAAGCTGGACCCGAAAGCTGAAAAATGTGTGTTTATTGAATACTCCCTTGAGCAAAAGGGATACAGGTGTTATAACCCTACTACACGTGAGTTAAGGGTAAGCAGGGATGTTGTCTTTTGTATGGCTTAAAGCAAGCACCAAGAGCATGGTCTGACAAGATTTCTGAATATCTTGTCACTATTGGCTTTCATGTAGCCAATGCAGATTTCTCATTGTATGTGAGACATGGTGATAGAGGGGTTGTGCTTGTTGTCATCTATGTAGATGACTTGATCATTACGGGGGACCATGATGCAGAGATCTTTGATGTAAAGATCTTGCTTAGACAGAAGTTCGAGATGAAGGATCTGGGGGAGCTCAGATATTTCTTGGGCATTGAGGTGATTAGGTCACCACATGGTATTGGATTACTGCAGAGACAGTATGGCTTGGACATGTTGTCCAAGTATGGTATGACAGGCTGTAAGCCTATTTCTGTGCCATTGGATCAGAATGGCAAGTTGAGTGCAGATTCAGGAGAGATCTTGGAGGATCCTACTATGTACAGGAGCATAGTAGGAAGTTTGATCTACATGACGATCACCAGACCAGATTTGAGCTATGCTGTTGGGTTGGTGAGTCAGTTTATGCAGGTTCCACGGAAACCGCATTTGGATGCTGTGAGACGCATACTGAGGTATGTGAGGTCTACTTTGCATTGTGGACTATTCTATGAGACTGGGACAGAGATATGTGTACATGGGTACACAGATGCTGATTGGGCTGGTAGTATCTCAGACAGAAGATCTACCAGTGGATTCATGTTTTCTTTGGGGAGTGCTGCTGTGACTTGGAGCAGCAAGAAGCAGCCTACGGTTGCTCTATCGAGTACAGAGGCCGAGTACAGAGGAGCTGCTATGGCAGCATGTGAGGTAGCTTGGTTGAGAAAGCTACTTGCAGATTTGGGTCTATCAGTGGATAGACAAGTTGTCATTTTCTGTGACAACATTAGCAGTATACAGTTGGCCAAGAACCCAGTCTTTCATGCTCGTACGAAGCACATAGAGGTCCACTACCACTTCGTCAGAGAGAAGGTCTTGGTAGGAGACCTTGACCTTGTTTATGTCAGCACAGAGGATCAGGTAGCTGACATCTTCACCAAAGCATTGGGTACAGAGAAGCTCCGCAGATTCAGGGCTTCGCTTGGTGTACATGAGATGGAGTTGAGCTCGAGGGGGAGTGTTGAGATATCGAGCTCTAGTGAGGCGGTGGACACTGATGACCCGCCTGGGGGATAGGCCCCACACTTACACCACTGGCATGGTTGGTGAGATCTTGGGTGATATGCGGCCAGTGGGATGACAGGCTGTGTGACAGCCACTCTAGAGACTGGCATAGTTATAGCGCAAGCTCATTTAGTTGGGTTCACACTATAGAGAACCCGTGTATGTATTTGGTTGAGTACCTTTCATATTGTGTGTACTCTTATTCTTGTATATGGTGTGTTGAGTGTTGAGTAGAGAAGAAGAAGATTTTCAGCCTCTCACCTTGTGTGTTCTCTATTAGGGTTTTGTGAGTGTGTGTGTGTGCTTGCAAGAGCTCAAGCTCTCTTCCCCCCTGCATCTTTTCACTGGGAGTATTTGGACCAGGTGTGCTGATGTTTTACCCCCCTTTTGAAGCCAACAGAGCGGTCAGAATCTCCATCAAAGCAACGTAGCAGAAAATAGATTTTGGGGGTAAATTTTTCTCATATTGTGTTCAAGAAAGAGGTTCTGTAAGTCTCGGGGGGTGCACCTCAAAAAATGTAAGTCTACCACGTGCGATCATTAGGTGGGGTTTTTTTAATCCAAAATATTGGGTAAATTTACAGAAATACAATTACAAGAGGGGTATTTTAATTGTACTTTGGAAAAAAACCCGTAAGTCTATAAAGAAAAAGGGGTAGTTTTATCAGCTCAAAATTCACAGATAAGGGGTTTTTTAAATACCCCTTGAACGCACGTCATAGGAGGGGCTTCCATATAGTGCACCCCCCGAGCTGTAAGTACTTTGGTGATAAAAAGGGTCCTAATTATTTTGGGTTTGATGTATTCATCTCTTAGTGCTTTCTCCTCTCTTTTATATCTCTGTATTGTGTTTTGAAGCTTCTTGTGAGTTGTATTCTGGAATACACAGCTCTAGAAAGTCATTTGTTGAAATTCAATTACAAAACATATCTTTGGAGGAAAACAACCTGTTGTATTCTAGTATACATCTCTCTCTCCCTCTTTATCTCTAGTGTACTGAGGAGCTCTCTCTCTTACATTCCTATCTCATGTTTGCTTACACATCTAGGTCCGTTCTTGCATGGAGGTTAACACTCTCTCTCTCTCTCTCTTTCTCTCTATGTCTATTTGTTCTCTTTCACTTTTTGTCTTTCTCGTTTGTTACACACTCTCTCTCTCTCTCTCTTTCTCTCTATGTCTATTTGTTCTCTTTCACTTTTTGTCTTTCTCGTTTGTTTGCCCTACATACACGTTTGCTAATCTTAAATGTTGTTTCACTTAACAAATCATATTTTTTCATGAGAAATATGATTTTGTCTCTGTTTATTTATCTTAAATGAGATAATGATTTTTTATTGTCTTGTCTAGGATTAAGATGGCCTCACCAATACGTGATGCTCGAACTTCTAAGAAGCAAAAGAAAAGTAATCAAGCAACTACATCTATCCAGGTGGGTGGCTCAAGACGTTCAGGAGTCTTGACACCTTCCCGATCTCAACCTGCTCCAATTAGTCCTCACTTTCATGCACCTCTAGTGACTGTGACTCTTCCAAACCCTGATAGGCGTCCAAGTGAGCCAAGAAGACAACTTTTAGTAGCTCACCAGTTTCCAGAGCTACAAGATCAACCACCATAAGCAGAATGATTTTAGCTACTTATGGACTTCCTCCATCATCTAGGAAGCACACCTTTAACTCAACATCAGCAGAAAAAGTCTTCAAGCATCAAAGCGACAACTCTTTGGAGTAGTGCAAGAGATAAAGCACGAGAAGGATTTGCTTGAACAATTTACTTTGGCATGGTAGGTAAGCACAAGACAATCGTTAATCCAAACACAGCTTTCCTCGCTAAAGAAAAAGGAGACTACTCTAAAAATACAAAGTATTTAACTTATGGTCGCATTGTTGAAGTCAAAGAAAGTATATCTCGTGGGATCATTCATCATCTCGTAGACAACAACAAAGGGAAGTTTCTTGCAGTTAGAGTTTTCTCTGCAGATTTTCGGCTTAAAGAGATGAATCCTGTTTCTACCTAGCAAGAGTTTAAAGATTCAATGATTACTCGCAAATGGGTATGGATGTCTTTCTCTTGACCTTTTTTTCATTAGTGTAATTAAAAAAATTTCTTATCTTTGTGTATTCTGGAATATGTAGAGAACTGTTATTCTTTTTTTAGTTTGTTTGAGTCATGTCTTTCCAGCTCATATATTGGAATACGTAGAGGTCTAGTCAACTCTAGTTTGCATGTATTCTAATATACATGAAGTTTGTCTAGTCTAGTTTATATGTATTCTACTGTACGCGTAGTTCAAAAAACTTCTTGTCTTTGTGTATTTTAGAATACGTTGAGAACTATTCTTTGTTTTTTAGTCTATTTAATTCTTGTCTTTCTAGCTTATATCTTAAAACACTTAGAGGTCTAGTCAAGTCTAGTTTGCATGTATTCTAGTATACAAGAAGTTTGTCTGCTCTAACATATGCTAGAATGCATTCTAGTATACAAGAAGTTTGTCTTGTTTAGTTTGAATGACTTTTAGCAAGAAGAAAGTTTGGCTTACTTTTTATGTCTGGTTTACTGAGTTTACTTTGTATTCTAGTATACAGAGAGATGGTTATAGTGTTCTTACTTTTGCATAGGTTACGCTTTGGTTCTTACTTTTAAGTTCACTCTATCAAGTCTTCAAATGCTCTTCTACTTAGAATGATTTTTTCTTTTTTTTTTAATGTAGTCTTTTTTTGAAGCATTTCAAGAGCAGCATGACAATTTGTACGATACCAACCACTCCACTGATGATTCTGATTATGAAGAGAATGAAGGTATAGACATAGATGACTCAGAGGAAGATGTTGAAGTTCTTGAAGAGACTTCTGGGTTAAAGTCTCAAGATGTGAGTGATACTTTGCTTTCTGGACCTGGAGCTCCAAAGTCTGATCCTTCAGAATCTTCTGGTCTTAATATCATAAGAAATAAAGCCAAAAGGTTTCATATGGTTGATGAGAGACTCTTAATTTTACTAGTGTCTAACATAGAACGTCCTCCATTGGATCTTGTTTCAAATAAGAGACCACTAGAAGTTCGAACCATTGTCCCTGGACATGTGAGTAATCTTAAAGTAATGATGAAGGAGAAACCAACAACAAATGTTTTACCTCTTCTTGTTCTTGTGGATAAGTCTTCTTGTGTTAACAAAGAGAGTTTTGAGGGATCAAAAATCAATCAATACAAATACTTTGTCTTGGGAGAAACTCACTCTCTCATTGCTAAAAAAGAGTTATGTGCTGAGTATCCTCATGTAGAGAGCTATAAGACAGTCCTAGCATGGGTCTATGCTACTTTAAGTGATGATGATGCAAAGCTACTTGCCCTTGATCACAACATTGATTCCGAGATGCGACTATCCATGTCTTTCTTACAAAAGACAGGATTTTTTCACAATGATTGGATTAATCATATTCAGCAAGGTCATAAAGTTGATGAAGCTTTCAAAATCAAGCTTTGTGAGCAAGTTGGCCTTCTCTCACAAAGAAGTCAAGCAAAGCTAGACGCTCTGGAAAAACAAAATGTTCGAAGTCATGATAATTTCTTTCAATTGGCCTTTCGTGATGATGGAGAGATATGGGATCTACAAGAAGACATTTTCAAGCTTTGGGAGCAAGGTAAAATCAAAGGGCAAAAAGTAAAGCTCCCACCTGGAAGTCAAAAGGGGCAAAGGAACAGGGAATGAGGACACTTTGAAGCCAATTCCTGAAGAAATGAATATCACAAATTGGCGAGCAATGCAAGGAATACGCGAAAAAAATATTATCATACCCATCTTGGCATGAGTGAAAGGAGGTTCTTTGGCACTCGATGAAATGGCAAAGGAATTAGAACAGTACGTTGCTAATTCTACTTTTTAAATCTACTTATTTTATTTCATCTAAAGTTATTTTTTCATTTTGTGTTTTTTTGAAATAGGCAAAAGACTTTCTTGTACATGCAAAGAATCATGATTGAAAAAGACTTAATTACAAGGATTGGAACGAGGTTCAAATGTTTTATCCCATCACTAGTCAGCCAAGCTCCTTAGAGCGTTTCATTTATCTTTTCAAAAATGCGGTAAGTAAACTACATATTTGAATAGATTTTTTTTAAATTTGAGTGTTTTTGAAGGTTTTGAAAAAATTTAGATCAAATATTTCAAAAAATTGATTTTGATTTTTGTAATCTAGTCAATGTGTATTCTAGAATACATTTAATGTTTACTTATTTTCATTTTAACAAGTCTCGAGCACCTCGTGCTCCCATAAAGAGCATTCCTCAAGAGTTTGAGCAACATTTGAGTCGCACAAGGGCAGAGCGGAAGAGATTAGAAGAGGCACAAACTTTGGAGATCATTCAAGAGGCAAATATTTTCATTTCTGATGATGTGTCTGCAGAACCAGTTCAATATTTTGTTTATGAAGGCAAAGTAGAGAACATGGAATCGTTTGTGACTGCACAACATTTTACTTTAGCCATTGCTGATGCTCCGTATGGAGTTTGCAGATCTTGAGCCTTATGAAGATCCACATACTATGGATATTGATATTCCTCTTACGGAGTCAACACCACTCATTGTAGGACGCGAGCAAACTGATGAAGAAGTTAGTAATGAAGAGGAGGAATTTCCTGTGCTAGAATAGATTTAGACACTTGTAGTTTCAAACAATTTTTGGTATTTAAATCCTCATTGGGGGTGTTCAAGGATTTCAAGGGTTTTAAGAATGTTTTGAACAACGTTTGTTTGTATTCAAAACTAGCATCACAAATCTTTTTGAGGAGCTTTCGTTTTGAGATTGGTTCAAAAAATTGGTCAAATGTTGTCACTATTGAAGCATTTATAGGAATTGTCTCGTAATTAGACTTGTTTTTTAATTCAATGAAGATTAATTTAATCATGACATTGAAGTTGTGCGGTAAAAGTAGTTATATTTTGCTTTCTAGTAACGATAGCAATAATTTTGTATTCAAAGTGAAGCTCTTTGTTGTGAGTCTCTAATGCAACTTTTGTGTCATGTTTTTTTGTTTGAAATATTCTAAGATTTTGTGGTTGATAGGCTTGTACTTAGACATCAAACAGTGGAAAATTTGGCAAATTTTTAATTTAGCGAATAAAACACTTGCAAGTATGTTTTAAGTTAAGCAAAAAAGTCTCTTTTTAAAGTTCTACTTTATTGGACACGTCAAAGATTCTTTTGGTGCTAGATTTGGATTGTTTTTAAAGGATTTTTTTGGTCTCTCAAAACTACAACTCACGACCGGTTGTATTTTCAAATGGCTGGGTATTGCTTGTGCATTATGCCTATGCATCTAGGCTCTTATGCATAATCCTATGCATAGCTTGTGCATTAGGCTTGTACATAAGCTTTACATAATATGTGTATGCATAAAGCTTATGCATAGATCTTGTGCATTATGCTTATGCATAAGCTTATACAATAAGCATAAGCCTATACATCATAAGCTTAATGCATAAGCTCAATGCATAGAGTTTATACATGAGATTATGCATACAGCTTAGTGCATAAGCTCTATGCATTATATTGAACTTATGCATGAGCTCTATGCATTATATTGAGCTTATGCATGAGCTTAATGCATAAGCCTATGTATAGAGATTAATGCATAAGATCTATGCATTATATTGATCTTATGCATGATCTTAATGCATAATCCTATGCATAGAGCTTATGCATGAGCTTAATGCATAGAGCATGGGGGGAAATACATGATACCTCATGTCTCCACCACTAACACACCAAAGATGTGCCCTCCACCGCACATGAAGACAAAGCCACTGTTGATGGCTTCCCGACATCATCACCCTCATTGGATCCGGGCTGACACATGGAATACATGCATGTATACTTGTACACATGATAGCATTCATGCATCTTTACATGTTCCCTCACAAACAACTGCTCAGTTTTAGAAAGGGAGAATGGCATTAGAGTATTTTGTACACCATTCTCTCATCTCTATGGTGTGCTCCTCAGATATGAGGTACTTGCACACCCTATTTTCTGACATTTCTCACGTGCACGAAGACCATACATATTACAAATCAGTAATGGTGAATTGGTTTCAGGAATACCTCATATAATTGCTCCAAATGCTAGTTGGCATGCCGTTTTGGTGGGGTTGGTTTATGGAGAGCCCAAGCAATTCCCGTGTGTCTCCCACATTGAGGTTAAGATTCGATGGAGAGTTCATAGTATAATTGGGGAAGATCTTGTGATGGAGGCTAGCTAGGCACTCATTCGATGCTTGTATGCTCAAATTGTTTGCACTAGTATGGAATATGTCTGTAAAATCAATATGTTGTATCAATTAAGACATACGCACCCTTCACACATAGATATTTGGCGACATCCACGGACAATTAAACATATGCAACAATTACACACGAGTTGAACTATCGATATGTGTCAAGTTGTAGTAGAGTGTTTACATGATTTACCGCTAATGTTCGACATGTGACCCCCAGTCGTCTTTATACTCCTATACAGCTGCACAGTTAGAGGAACAACACCCGACATAATCCCAATATCAGGGCAACCTAGAGGACCAGAGTAACTGTTGACATGAGAAAAGAAGATCATGAACAGAGAAATTACTCTCATACGTATAGACGCCTTTGTGACTTGAAAGCGGGCTAATTAGTAATTACATATTCAAGATTGTGGATAGAATATTCAGGTACCTGTAGGTGGCTCTTCACATGAGCCAATGTTAAGTCCTTGATATTCATAAGCTGCATCACTGACTTGGGTGTTGCTCCTTTTAACATCAACAGAAACATGCAAGCATGTCAAGAAGAAGAATATTCATCTTCAAAGGCTACAAGGATAGACATTATAAGAGAATCAATTCAATACTGCTATTTTAAGGCTTATTGTAATTAATGATGTATGTAACTAAAGAAACGAAATGCAATGGTTATAGTTAAATAAGATAGAGAACTGTCACAAGCAAAATATCCTTGGTGATTACTGTTTCTCTCAACATCATCATCTCCTGAATTGTGTTAATGAGCTGTTTCCAATTTCTTAATATAAGCTGCCTTTTATTTGATTTAAAAAAAAGAAATGCAGTGGTTATGTACAACCATAATTTCAACTTTACTACCAAGTGTAGATGTAAGTTAGGTGAGCTAGCTAATCAAATTGCGAGGGTGCCCTCACGCTTCTCTTGGGGATGGGCTGCTTCCCTTGGACGCCCAACTGCTTCGACGGCCGCATGACGAGACTGCTTTGAGAAGCCTGCAACTGCTGTGCGGGCGCCATTCTACTGCAGCTAGGTGAGTACGCCGCAGCTGCAGCGTTGAGATTTAACAGAGCAGCATCTGATGTGCTGATCGAATTTCTATTGACGGACGTCTCCATGATCTGATCTGCCTTTGAGCTGCAGCTTGCAAAAAAGATCAGGGGATCGGCCACTACCGGGGCTTTGCTTGTTGCAGGTCTAGATAGCTGATTTTGCCAAGCTAAGCCAGAAGTCGAGCTTACAGGCTTCGTGGAGAGCATATAATTGGAGCTTCCTGGGGAGAAAGGCTGACGAAAGAGAGGGTACCGCATCTTCTTTGTAATTTGTGTATCAACTATGGTTTCCAAGCGTGAATGCGAGATTGAGTGGCTTCTCGTGAGACGTACTGCGGAAGCACTTGCCAGATCCTGCGCCATATCTAGGTCGTACTGTGCTTCCTTGGCCGAGATATTGGCTGAGGTGGGGTATGCCAAGCAGAGGTCCGTGGAGGCGCCCGCCACTTGATCTCCTTGCCTCTTCTTTTCTGCTGCAGCTACATGTAGCTCTACGTCTACAGTGGAGCTGTCACTGATCTGGCAGGCGCTGTCAGACCCGCTACTCATCATGTGGATCTGACGATCATCGTCGGCCTTCTTCCATAGCTCCAAGCGGAGATCATGTGAAGCATCATACGCGTTGCTCGCACTATATTCTGGAAAGCTGATGTTCAGTGTCAAGTCAGGAACACCAGCTGCTTCATCATTTGTACACATAAAAGGGCTTCTGCGTACAGTATATTTCGAGCCAGTCGACGCCTGCACAGACGGAGAAACAGAAATTAGGAAATAGTTAGCACAGTGCAGGTATCCTCCGGCTTATTAACTCTTGGTTGCAAAATCATGAGTTGTCAATAGCGGCTGAAATTAAGGGATGTTGCTCTATCGATATCACTCTAGCGTTAACTCATACGGTTGAGAAAATGTACGAAGGTGGATTAAAGCAGACGTAGTGTGCAAGTAAGCATGCAGATTACGATTAAGCAAGTGTGTGTGTGTGTGTGTGTGAGAGAGAGAGAGAGAGAGAGAGAGAGAGAGAGATCGAATAATCACTACAACCGATAATCACTACCTGCAGCTGTCTCAGAAATCAGGAGGCGCGATTAGTAGCCGCTATTAGGAGGTGAAATAAGGCTGACTCGATCAGTCCCCCACAACTTACAGACGCAAGGCTGAAATTCGCTGCAACCCCTCTTAGATTTCAAAATTACGGCCTTCAATTTCAAGGCTGAAAGCCAAGATACCGGCCTAGGTCTCAGGTGAAACCCATTACTCCACAGTCTTTTCTTCAAACCCAAGTTTCAAAGATGAGTTTCATTTGAAGCTCAACGAAAGGAAACCTTCAAATTTCATCTCTGGCTAGACGTTGTTTGCAAGACTCCGTACCTAGAAAGTAGAAGGTCAATAAACAAGCTTATAGTTGAGCATTCCGCAGGAATTGGAGTAAGACCCTAAGCGAACAACAGGCTTGTTGATTTCAGGCTAGACGTTGTTTGCAAGACTCCATAGTTTTCAAGGTCACAAAGTACGCGGCCTAGAATGTAGAAAGTCAATAAACAAGCGTACAGGTGAGCATTCCGCAGGAAATGGAGTAAGACCCTAATTAGCGAACAACAGGCTTGTTGATCTTAAACAAACTGCAGGCAATTTCTAATTAGCCTCCTATCAGGGTCGAAGAGCCTAAAGGTGCGTGAGTACGAGTGTGTACTACGAGGAGGCCGATGAAGATGAAAGACTAAAGCGGTGGTAAAATAGAAGCTACCAGTATTAAATTTTTAATCTGCTTTCTTGATAGTCGATCGAACTTCTTTCTAATCATGTATTAAATTTCTAATCTGCTTTCTTGATAGTCGATTGGGCTTTCAAGGCTTCCATCGCCGACAGTGTAATCAAGGCGCGACCAGTTTTTTGGGTCTCTCTAGTAATTGCCCAACGGGCAAAAAAGTGCCCACCAGTGTTTATTTTTGCAAGTAGGGTATCCTTTTGCTTAAAAACGTCTCTTTCAAATTTGTCTTTCAGTGTGAAGGGCATATTTTTTTCTTTGCCCTTCAAGAGAGAGCCAACATAAAGGTTATCTTTTAAGTTCCTCTATAAAACATTTACAAATGAAATAAAATTGTTAAGTCCATTGACGCACTATCAGATTAAGCGTATTACAATTCCTTAGCTTATAAGTTTGTTTTTCTTGATCACCATGGTTCTGCTATAAAGCTTCATCATCTTTCTCAATAAGCTATCAATGAATGTCTTTAAAAAAAAGTAATTGATGTGTAATGTGTATCTAAAGAAACAATAAATTAATACCTACATGCCCTTCATGTGCAAGGTTCAATTTTTTCCACCCTTCCATGTTAAGGGCAATTTTTGTTATAGCACTTCAAGAGCAATACTCGACTCTTTCTCATACTTCTTTCGCAGGTCAAATTTCCCCTAGAAGGGGGCTCTGCAACCTTCAAAAATAAACACTGGTGCCCACTGCCAACCAAGTACTCTAGGCTCGAGGGGGAGGGGCCGTGCCAGCAACTAGTGTATTTGTACCCGCCAGAATTAATACAAATGGGCTGAGATTTTAAGTAGGCCCTCTCTTATCTTAAAGAATGAATTTTCATACATTTTAGTTATAAAATCGGCATATTGGGAAGGTTTCGAAAAAAAAAACCGAATAGATTTAACAGTTTGTCCTTATTTTGATTGGTTGAAAAATATGTTTTTTCTTAGCACTGCCTGAGGACTGGAAGCCGAGATTTTGAGATGGTTATTAAATCCCAAGGTGGCACTGCTTGTTTTTTGAATACTAAAAATTAAATGGAGGCATCTGCACCCTATAAATAATGGTTGAAATAAAAGGTTAAACTTTAAGGAATCAAAAGAGAGGGCACCTAGAGACTAGCACCCTCTGATTTATGGTTGGGAGAAAAGGTTTAAACTTGAAGGAAGCAAAAGAAAGGGCCCCTCAATCCTCTCGAAGCTCTCCCTGTCAAGGTGCCATGTCCCGCCTCGGCTAGTGGGCTTACAAGCATAAGCTGCAACAGAGGTCCCATCATTTACATATGGAGGGCTTCATGAATATAGCTAATCATAAGCTAAAACATAGATGCAAAATATCTCTATAATTAGCAAAAGCATTTCATTGAAAGAAAAGGGGAGGTCCCATCATACATATGGAGGGCTTCATGAATATAGCTAATCATAAGCTAAAACAAAGATGCAAAATATCTCTATAATTAGCAAAAGCATTTCATTGAAAGAAAAGGGGATGGCATTTTTACAAGAAACTAGCATGTTACCTTCATTTTCAATCGAAATAGTGGTGCTTGTAAAGAAGAGCCAAAAATACTCTATTCAATAAAAAATTATGCCCCTCCTCCTGCTTATACTAACTAAAGCGGAACATGGGTCTCTAAGGCCATCTTCCTACATGCCAAGTTTAACTTGGCCAAATAATTCAATACGCATTTATTAGGATGGTGTGAGTTCATTCCCACGTTGATTCTCTCCAAGTTTTTCTTGCAAAAACCTAGCTCTGCCATTTTTGGCCCAATTAGAAACTCCATGGCCAAGTTAATTGGGCTCGTGTGAAAAGGTTACACGACATGGGTATCCTACAAGCCATGGCCCAGTTAATTGCATCAAGAAAGGAGAATCTTATAGCAAGAAACTTAACTTGCTAAAATTCTAATTGTGCTAGAACCGGCAAGGTTAGGTTGAGTTCATGTTGGGCCTCCAAGTACTCCTAGTGGAGTTGCAAAAAGCTCTAACATTGGAGCTCCATACCCATGCCAGTCATGCACTCGTCATGCAAGCAGTGTGCCAGCAAGAAAACAAATTGTAACCATCAGACATTCTTGAAAAAATCCTTGCATTGTTTGAAACTTCTGAAGCTTGCCAAAGCATTTTGGACCTGCCCCCCCCCAAAAAAACCCCACCCCTTCGCCCCCTACCCATCCCCATCTCTCCTAGTTTAAGGCCTTCAAAGAGCATCAAAGCCCTTCAAACCTTCTTAAGAAGGCCTCCTACATAATAGGGTTGCAAAAAGAAAGCCACTATTTGAACTTTTTTCTAAATTTTAGACATGAACATATATATAATGTAGCTACTTTTGAATGCCAAGCTAGTTTATGGCCTTCAAATTTGAGCCGTTTTCTCCATGGTGTTTAAGAATGCTCCCATAGAGCCTCCCACACTTGTTGTATTCACACATTTCCTTAGTTAGACGTAGCACTTGTAGGCGTTCATGCAGATGCACCTAAACATGCTCTTAGAATTTGTAAGAAAAACTTGGCCAAAGAACCACCATGAAGTCTCCTTCTCGATTAAGTGGTGATTTCACCTGACCAAACAATTGCATGGGAAAGCGATGTAGTTATAGAGTGTGCTTGCAATGCTCTTAGAATTGGGAGATAAACTTAGCAAAAGCAGCACCGTGACGTCTCCTTCTCGATTTAGTGGTGATTTCACCTTACCAAATTGTTGCATGGGAAAGTGATGCAATTGTAAAGTGCACTTGCGGGTTTCACTCTCAAGTCCCACCAGCTAGTCTCCCTTGGGGCCCACAATAGGGTTTATTTTTGCAAGTTGCAGCACCCTTCTAAGAGGCATTTAGCCTTCAAGACAATTGGAAAAAAATTTAACCCTTAATAAAAGGTTAAAGTTAAAAATTAGCCTTCTAAAAGAAAAGGCAAAAAAAAATTCCTTTATATCGAATAGTGGTTTTGTGACATATTTTTTGGAAATAACTTATATTAATAAATATAAAATCAACCTTGTTATTAACATTACATTTTTGGGTCCTTGTAATCTTCCTAGTAGCCAAGGCTAGTTGAAATGGAAGTTACATAGTACATTTGACTTGGTATTGCAACTTGCAAGTTTTGCAACCGTGTTCTGAAGACATAGAGGGCGTTCACACGGTGTAAGTGCAATGCCCTCTAGTGGGCACCTCGTGGTCTATAAATTTGTTTACACATCGTTTTGAAAACCACGGATGGCCGCCTCTAACTCATTGATAGCTAGTTTTACACCCTCTTCAGTAAAACACACAGCATTGCCATACATCTCTAATGGTCCACCCCATTCACTGAGGGACAAACAAGCTTCCAAGTATGTTCGGCTTATGGTTGTTGCATGCCTTGGGGAAAAATTCAAACAAGCTTCCTCCAATGGAATCAATCATTCATGGTGGGAATGAGGAAATTAACAATCCAACCACTGGGGAAAATAGGCTTAGGAAACAGTGCCAGGGGTAGGCCACTAGTTGGTAGAGTTATCTCATGCCTAAGTTATTCATTTTTCATATTTTAAGCTCTTTGAGGTAGCAAAAGTCTTTAGTCCAAAGGACTATCCATAGGATCACAAATCTTACTTTGCCATGGGTAAGATATGGATGTATGTTTTGATGGAAAAGTTTGCAAATTTAGCATGTGAGATGCAATACAAAGACTTTATGATTAGATTGAAGTGAGCATACAATACAAAGATTTTATGATTAGATTAAAGTGAGCATGTCCAAGGATGAGTATTCATGTAGCATGAAAGTTTTGTGGTCATGATGAGGAGTCAGATCAAACCTATGGTGAAATGAAGAAGCTTTGGCATGCATGCCTAGTCATTGTTGCAAGCATGGTGGATTACGAGAGGGTTTTTTCAAAGATGAATTGAATCAAATATGAAGATCAAAATTTGTTAAACTTGGAAGTATTGAATATGTTTATGTCTCTCTCTTACAATGGCTCTAAAAACTTGATAGAGTTGGATTGAGATTCTAGATCTATCTTTTATGGGATGACTTAAAGCACCATCGTAATCCCAAGGTCATGCCTACCAAGAAACTAAATGTGGTTATACTTTTTTGGTACTCTATGTTAACTCCATAAGAGTTATAAAGATATATTTTATAGATGAAGCTATGTATGTGTGGAATGTTTTGAAGAGCCATCGTATTTTCAAGGTGACTAAACTTAGAAAGTAAATGTGTCTATACTTTTTTGTTAATCTATCTTACCTTCTTAAGAATATTGAAGATGCATTTTGGAGATAAAGCTATGTATATATCCAAGTGTAGATCATGTAGTCCTTTTCTTTGGCTAATAGTTTGAAATCATGTTTTTTGTTAATGCTTATTGAAACTTTTTTTCTTTATCCATCATAATATGAGAAATAAATATTTTATTTTTTTGTCTGATTTTCATGAAACCTTATATATCTTAAGTGAAGGTTTCCATGTGGCAACCTCCCAAGAGCTCGTAGCATAGAGTCCTGCCACAGAGTTTTTAGATTAAATATTTGATACAAGAGTAATTTTTTGGGTTGTTTATTTGTAGGATGTCTTCATCTTCAACAAGTAGCTCCAGTGAGGATGAATCCCTCCGTATCCACCATCGCGAAATGTGGTTGGAGCAAAAAATCAAATGTATGTGTGATCGATGTCGAGGAAACATGTATCGTGCACACAGGATTACACTCAATCACATCTCAAAGTATGGAGAATGGGATGCGACCGTAAACATGGTAAGTGTTCAAGAGTTAAGGTTGATTGAGATACCTATGGGTGTTCATATGTTTGAGTTATGATCCCGTTTTAATTTGATACTACAGGATGCTCGTCGTGAGGAGGCAAAGCATCGGCGATATGAGGTGGGATCTTACGGATGCATGAAGTGATGGTGATAGTAGCCCTCCGCCATTACCTCATGAAGCGGAGTAGGAGGTGTTTGATGATATGGTGCAGGATTTATATGTCCATCAATCCGAAAGGGAGGGATGATAGCATGAAGCAGGATGATCTTTTTACCGTAGCATCGACTCCACTGTTTGAGGGGTGCACATTCTCTGTTCTACGTGCCTCCCTTAAGTTACTAAACTTGCAAACCATCTATGGATGGAGCAATGCAAGTTTGAATGCATTACTCAAGTAAGCTTTAAAGTCTTTTGCTAACATGGTGAATTATGCTAGTGGGTCAATTACTCGAATGCTTTTCCTCATTTATGGTCTTCACGTGCAGGCTATTGTGTAAAATGCTTCTAAGGGAGAATAAATTACCGACCTCAAGAGATATGGCAAGGCAACATGTGACCTCTCTTGGAGGATTAGATTACAAGCGCATCCATGCATGCGTCAACGATTGCGTCAACGATTGCGTTTTGTTTCGTGGGCTACATAAGAATGCAAGAGAGTGTCCTACTTGTGGAGAGGCAAGATATAGAGCAGATCTCAAAACTTTGGATGTGCCTCATAAGGTTTTGTGACATTTTCCCATAATCCCTCGCATCCAACATATGTTCAAGTGCAAATCCATTGCACAGCTCATGTCATGGCATTCCTCCCATCGATCAACCGATGGCAAGTGGAGAACTCCCGCAGACACTCTTGCGTGGAAACATATTGAAGACACATGGCCAAGCTTCAAGGAAGAACCTAGGAGCTTGAGACTTGGATTGGGTATGGACGGTGTGAACCCATTTGGTCTCAAAAGCACCTCTTATAGTGTATGGCCAGTGATATTAGTGAATTATAATCTTCCACCCTCTATGGCGATTAAGAAAGGACATGTTATGTTATCCCTTCTAATTCTAGGGAAACATAAAGTCAAAAATCCTGATGTTTATTTGGAGCCTCTGATTGACGAGCTAGAGATACTTCGGAGAGGTATCGAGGTGCATGATGTGAGCAGGCCTCCCTCGTCATCACGAGACTTCAACTGCAAAGCAATCTTGATGTGGACGATGCATGACTTCCCAGGCTATGGCGAGTGTTCAGGTAAGCATTGCACTTCTAATTATGAGTAGGCAAAGGATGTGGCACCCTAAACCCACCTTCAACTCTTAATTGAATCTATTGTTCAGGTCTCACTACATCGGGTTACCATGCATGTCCTATTTGTGGTCCTTTGATTGTTGCCTCATGGGACAGACACATTGAATAAGGTCATCTATGAGAATCACCATCGATTTCTCCCACCTGATCATCCTAGATATGTTGCCCCTTGGAATGAAGTCCTCCCACAATCACTCACTGCGGGAGATTGGATGAGAATTTGGGACGGTTCCATGACTCCTCCACCACTTGGCATGAGCCGGTAAGGGTTTGTAACTATTGTGTGCTATATTGGCTAGAAATAAAGATTGCCCGCCGCTAACACCAGCTTTTGTTTAGATACTCCATCTTTTATCATTTACCATATTGGTCCCACCTCAAGATCAATCAACTGCTTGATCCCATGCGTATCTTCAAGAATGTGGCATCTACCATTTGGGAACATTTGAATGGGACACGAGATTCCGTAGGCATAAGGGAGGATCTACGTACCACAGGGAGGATGCGTGAAGCTTGGCCATAAGAGAGACCAAATGGGCGTGTTTTTTTACCTCGTGCACCGTGGAGGTTATCAAAGCTAGAGATGGTGACAGTGAAGCGTGCTATTACTACAATTTGTACTCCCACTGTGGATGCATGAGGTGTTTGAAGGGGGCCTTTACAAAGAGCAAGAAAAGAGGTGTAGAGCAATTATATGGCTTGAAATCTCATGATTGGCACAAGATGCTCCAAGTAAGTATTTTATGTGCATAATATCTTTTTCCTTTCAAATTTGTGAGTGAATTAGAAGCAACTAATCAACCATTCCTCGTGTGTTCTCAGTTCATACTACCTACTAGCATTTCTCGTAGTGCATCGAAGGACGTGAAAGATTGTATTTATAAGATGGGCAAGCTTGTGAGGTACTTTACATGATACAAAATGTGATGCATATCAATGCTCCATGCAAGGTGTTCATATTGCTAATATGGTGTACTTTTTCATTTCTAGGTATGTGAACTCAAAGAAAATATATCCCACCACGCTTGAGAATGCTCGAGTTATGTCAGTGGAGGTGGTTTGTTTAGTAGAGGAGACATTTCCACGTTCTATTCTCACAAGCTAGCTACATCTCATAGTGCATTTGGTGGATGAGATTGCTATATGCGGTACTATACATGCACGATGGTTGTTCTTCCTCGAGCGCTTCATGAAGACCTTGAAGGGTTTCGTGAGAAAAAATGCAAGACCCAAAGGTAGCATGGCCGAGGGTTGGTTGGTACAAGAGTCACTTGTATATATTTCTGAGTTTCTTGTTGATGTGGATAGCTCTCTCCCACGACTATGGAGAGATGATGAAGACCTAAGGATGACCTCAAGGGAAAGGACGCAACAAAGTAATAGACATGGAGTTGCTTAATAATATCAACCTCTATTGCGTGCTTAATAGTGATGTGATGAAAAGATGGGTGACAAGATACGAGGATGCAAAGGCAAGAAGACAAGAAGAAAGGGCCCTCTTTCGTACACACCACGGATCTCGTGTGCCATACCCTCACTATCTAAGAGCACTTCCAAAGGATATTCATGTGGATTGGCTACTTGACAAAATGGAGAAAGCAGAGAAAGATGAGGGGATGCATATCACAATGGAAGAATGGGAGTATGCTAGGGGATGCATGAGCAAGGTCGGTATATAGAATGTTATGCATAAGTTAGGAGCTTTCAATAATTTAGATTGCTTATTTAATTGATTTTATCTTGGTGTAGTGCACTATGTTCAATGCTATATGGTGTCAGGGCAAGCATTTTCGAACACAATGGATTGATGATAAGAGAAACACACAAGATTGTGGCATCATTGCTAGCTTTGAGGGATCCAATGGAGCCATGGATGATTATTGTGGCATAATCCAAGATATTATTAAGCTTGACTTTCGACACTTCTTTGTGTATGTTTTGGATGTAAAGTGGTTTAAGAAAGTGGTGCAAAGAGGCCCTAATGCAACAATCAAACGCCATGCAAGTGGCTTTGTAACTATTGACTCCACAAAGTTTTGACAAAGTAAGAAGGACACACTAGTACTACCGCAACAATGTGAACAGGTACTGTACACACATATAAAAATACTCACTTTTAAATATTTGATACCTTCGATGCAAGGAAAATAACATGATTGTATTTGTGTTTGAATTAGGTTGTCTATCAACCAATGGTGGATAATAATAGATGGTGGCATGTCATACCTATTATGCCACGTTCCAAAGTGATGTATAGTACATTTACGAATATGGAGCGTATGGAGGATGATCATGGCCATGGAGGTGATGATGACCGTGATACGAGAGAGGAGGATGATCATGAGATAGGAGATACAGATATTGAGGCCATTACCCGTGAGGACGAGCCTACCATTGGTGATGCTGATTTCGATGAGCACATGAGTAGCACAAGTAGTAGTGGGTTGAATGTATTTGTAGATCTAAACACTTGTTTGAATTTTGAAGTAGATAGTTTGGCAAGGGTTGATCTCATTGAGGATGAGATTGAGAACCGTAGCCCATCATTGATATTGGCAAAACTATTTTACATATTGTCTCATTCTCCTCACCTCACTTAATTTTTGTATATGTGGGTTTGCAAAAAAGCATTGATGTTTTTGTTAAAAATATGTGCTTTGGTAATCATGGGCAATTTTTGGAAAGCAGTGATGTACATTTACCAGGCTACACCAAAATCTCACTTTTTGTATTCTCTATTTTGCGTCTAAATACGCGTCTAATTCTCAGTGTAGATGCACTAATAGACGCGCTAATACACGCGTAAATAGATGCGCTGTTAGACGCAGTGTTAGATTCTCAGTGTAGATGCGCTAATAGACGCGTCAATACACGCGCAAAGACACGTGCTATTAGACGCGCTATTAGACGTGCCCGTAATTTCTCTATTCAAGCAACGCCTATAGACGCGCCCGCTATTTTGCACGTCTATCAAGCACGTCTATAGTTGCTTTGTGTTGTTGTGGGTGTCTTAGACGCTCTCGTGGAGGGGTAAATGCATCCGTGGCACTACCACATCCCACAACAAACACCACTACCCCTACGACATGTACCGCAACTGCGGTTGGAGGAACGGCCTGAGTGTGGGGGGGTTTAAGTAGGGGATGGTATGGGTGTAAGTGTGACCATGGTGGTGGTTGATGATGGGCATGCAACTAGCTCACCATGGGTAAAATAGGCTCTAGCCATTTGTGACAGTCGTGAATCTAACCATATCTTAATCGTATAACTTAATCTAACCATATCTTAATCGTACAACTTAATCTAACCATATCTTGATCGTACAACTTAATCTAAGAAAACATTAAACTCACTTAATCTTGCTATTTCTACATATCAATACAATCAAATCAACCTTCTAAAATAGCAAACAAGCATGCATGCCATATCTAAGGTTCGTATCACATAAGCAAAGAATCATGTAATCTCAAACAAACATCCACATGATATAAATCGCATCTCAATCAATCACAATGTATGTGTCTATCTCAAGATTCTATCATCATCACTATGCTCGACAACATGGTTAGTCATAATGACCAAAATCTAGCCAATCTAGGGCTTTCTCCGATGCCCGTCCACCCAACCTCCACACTGGACATCGCGGCTATCCCAAGTATGCCTCTCTGAATCTCATCCTCTCTAGGTTCTACCACATGGCTCCGAGAGGGCATAAATCTTGTTCTCTGTCTGGCGTTCCTTGTCTAAGGACGGTCGGCCCGAGTCTCATCACACACATGCATATCAATCAGTCATATGCATGCATATCAATCATTCATCTCAAAACAAAGAAATCATAACTCATACATATCATCTCACACTCATCTCTAGTCCATAATCTTTCAAGGCATGCATATTCAAATCAATCACAATCAATTTCAAGTATAAAATAAGCTTTTAATTTAAACAGTCTTTAACTTCTCTTTATCTTTAAAGTCACATGGGAGTCCTTGTTTTTAACATAATCAATTATCATGTTCTAATGAGCGAGGTCATCTTTAACTAAGTCTTAACTATGCTTATGCATTAGTCCATCCGGTCTATATAGACAAGGTAGTCAATCTTAATAGCAATTTCTAAGGCAAAGCCTAACAACTGGTCTCTTTGGGAGAGTAATATCTTCCAATCTATGTAGAATTAGAGAAAGGCCAAAACTATAAAGTATTAGGACTTCTAATGCTCTATAAAGCATGTCTCAGTGATGGTTCTCTAAAAATGAGTTCTAAGGTCTCTTTGAGAGCATTCAAAACAGCCAAAGTTGTATTTTCAGCACAAAACTGCTGCACAAAACTATTAAAAATAGCTAAGTGCCCCACTTTGCACTCGAATAACTTAAAAATAATAGGAATTTGGCTTTCTAGAGTCTCATCCACTCTTGTAGAGTTTCTTGCCGTCTAAAACTTTCATGTTTACATCAAAATTTGATTCTAAATGTAGGGAAATATAAACTTTTTGCAAAATTTTCCCCCTAATGAAGGTTTTATCGAGAATCTAGTCATAAACTAGTTAAATATTATATCTTCCAATTCTTTATGTCCAAAAGTGTTTATTCTATGAGTTACATAGACTAAATAGATTTTGTATAATTAATAAAGTCAAGAATTACTCATCATTAAGCGCGCCCTATATCGACTTAGATTCTCTCATATATGCACTTATTGATTTATTTATTTAATCTCAAAAGAATTTAAAGCAAAATAATAGAAAGAGTGTTTGTGTACTTCCCCAATATATTTGCTAATGTCTTGATTGATTCGAAATCCATGTCTACTCTCCGGAAGAGCTACTTGTAGATTTGGCAAGCCTCTTAGATATGCTATGAGGGCTGCAATATGCAACAAGTATAACTCTGCACAGAGTTATCAGATACTAGTCGTGTGGATACTTAAAATTACGAGAACACATGTGGTCTACAACCCATCGTGGGTGAAATTGCCAAAATAATGTGAAAGTCACCTCCAAAAATTAGGTAACGTTTTACTTTTTTGTCAAATTTCAATTTTCATGTCCATCTACACAATTAAAGGCTTCCTTTGCGCATACTAACTAATTGAAAAATCAATATTAAACTTTTACTTAATTTTAACACTTAGAATTTTTGCTTGCTCTGCTGGAATTCATTACTAAAATCTGTAGCATCCAAAACTTAAGATTATCTTTAATCATAACTTAGTTAATCTCGGAGGTATGTTACACCATGGCTGCTTGCTCGAGGGTGGCTTGTGCAATGAAAGCCCGAAATTGGTCAATGCCCATAACGCATGGAGTAGGTAGGATAGTTTGTTGGGGAGTAATTCTTGGGGTGATTTCTGGGCTATATGTATGTCAACTGAAATGAAGCAAAGATTTGGGACAAATCATTACGTTGATTATCATGCAATTATCAAGAAATCATGCATAATGCCTAAGTGATTTAGCCTTTCACCAAAGGATGGAAATAGCCTTCCATAAGCCAAGGTTGAAACACATGAGGCTCCAAGAGTCATGATGACCAAAGGATGGAAATAGCCTTCCATAGGCCAAGGATGAAAGCCATGAGGCTCCAAGAGTCAAAAGGTATAATAGTAGTCCATGAGCCTCCCCTTTTATACTTGAGCCCATGACCAAGGTTCTAAACCTAATATAAAGTTGTTGCTTCATTACAATTAGAGACTTCCACCTTAGCCATATCAATAGGAGGTGGTCTACAATACTTGACCTTTTCTAACTCCTCTCCCCAATCATCTATAAACTTTTGAAATAAGCCAAATGCACCGATGTACTGGAGCCATTGGGCAGTAGTTGTTCTTTCTTGTAGCCTTTTATGATAATTCATTGGATAGCGTTTACATCCTGCCATCTTCGGAAATGCTCCTTGCAATCTTGATGACAAACTTTGCCCCCTTCCTAAAATTTGGAATCCGTATCAGATTCGAAGCTGCTCCTTGCAGTTTCTTTGGATGTTGTGGGCTCTATTTTTCTTGTATTTATTGATGAGTTGGTTTCACTTTTAGTCTGTATTTTAGACCCCTTCACCACTATTGGTACTTAATCTTGAGTCATCCCATGTGAACTCAAGTTCACTATAGCCAATCCCCTCGGTATCAGAAGGTGAAGCACAAATCATTCGTACTGGCATGACCTTAGCGAGCTCCTCACCATCAGGTGTAAAACATGTAGATCCTCTAGCTCCCTAGCTATGATTATAGCCCTCATATGTATCCCATTTATATCATCTTTAGGCTCAATAGGTTATTTTTTAGCATCTTTGCATGGTGGGTCCTTCCCTACATCAGTTTCTTATCTCTGATGTTGCAAAGAGGTTGAATGGATGGTAGTATCAGATCTATGGTCGCATAGTCCAACACTACCGATTGGATGTACGTGACCAATCACTAGGTCTACTCTAAGGATTGAGTCATCAAATTGTAGGTAGACATGGTTTTTGGACCAATCATGGACCATTTTAGCCATTAGGATAAATTTGGACTCACAAACTAACCCTCTAAGTGCTTTCTCTCTCTTCTATGGATCAAGGAAAAGTGCAAAAATAATGTTATAATATTGCTCCTCTCTCTTCTCTTTTTGAATCTTGTACATCTCAAAATATTAGTTTTATAATAGATTCACTTATATTATTTTATTGACTGTCCAAGAACTGTACCAAACCTACTCAAAACTCGAATATCTCAAAAACTATTTTTTTATTTGAGCTGGTTTCAAATATCTCAAAAGATATGACATTCTTAAATGCCCAGATTCATTTTTAACTGAATATATGACATTCTTAAATGCCCACATTCATTTATAACTGAAGAAACAATCATTTCGTGATTCTAAAAGAATTTTATCCTAAAAATGGAATATCTTGATTTGTACTTTATATTTCATAATTTCTTTTTACAAGTACGTAGATCCGTGCTTTATCTACATTCTGGTGCATTTTTTATGTTTTTTAATAGAGATTTGAAGACAATAGACATTTTTTAAGATTTTAAGAATGTGTTTAGATTTGTTATTTTAGAGAATAGTGCATTACGAATTCTCCTTTTTTTGTGATAGAGCTTTTTCTTCTCTTTAGGTCATTTCTTCTTTTCATAGCTCATTTCTTCTTCTACTTTCAAAATTGCATCTCCAAATATTTTGTATTTCCCTCCATCTCCAAACAGTTTATATTTCCCTCCTGTTCTTTTGCACTTATTCACTCTACAGTTCACTCTACAAAGCTAGAGAATGAAGAGTGATTTGATTTTTTGGTGTCAACAAACCATTCCCCTCTTCATTAATCTTGCTATTAAGGAAAGAAGCAACAAAGAGACAACACAAAGCCAACACAAAGAAGCAAGAGAGAACAAAAATGGAGGTTAGTAGTGTTTTGATGTTGGTTATGTTCAATTAAGCTCTATAAGTTATGTTTTCCTGTTGGTTATGTGCATTACTATTTGTAAATAATAAAGTTAATAGTAAGATATATTTTATTGTTGGTTAATAATAATAGTATGTGCATCACTGTTGGTTAAAAATAATGTGTTAAAGTTGATGTTAAGTTACACATATGTGTTAATAATCATGAGATAGTGATGTATCTAAGTGTTTCTAGTTTTTTGATGTTTTAGAAAGCAAGAAGCTCTAAGAAGAGAAGTATACACTTCCAGCTAGATGAAGAGTATGCCCCATTGTACAAGAGAATTGAGGTTTCAATGATGAATCCATCGATGATGCAATTACACAGAATAGTAGGGAAAAAACATATAGATCTTTGGGTTGATGGATCTATATATCCACCTGATCCTATCACACAACAATCTCCCCAATTCTCAGGACTAACATCATTTTTCAAGTATGTTTGTGAGGGTAATGCAGGGTTATAGGGTTATACTTGGAGACTTGCAACCCAAGCCCATGTTTGTGCACAACAGATCATGAAACTTAATAGATCATTGTTGGCAAAACAAGAAGAGAAGAATGTTTTGCAAGATGCTATGCATGACATGGTAATGCAAAATGCCACTTTCCTTAACCAGGTTAATGATTTATAGGCTAGCAATAAGAAGATGAAGACAATGCTAGAAAAGACTGTCACTTATGGGCCCACAATGACACAGGAGGTACGTAAATGCCAAAGGTCATATAAACTTATGCACATGTTGGCAAAGACAAGCGAAGGATCTATGCACAATGTGATAACATACAAAAGATGTTTAGCAATCTAGAAAATGAAGTGAATAAGGGAATAAAAAAGTTACTCACTAAAGATATGCTGAAGTCTACGCTTCAATGCCCAAAGTTTAAGTCAGTTTTGGTGATGAAGTTATCATACAATGCTTACAAGAGGTAAGTGATTCCTTCACATCAAATGAGATGCAGGGAATATGTGATAAGGTAAGAGAAAGTTCTCAGTCTTATGGCATGATATACAAACATTTAGATACAAGGTTTAAAAAAGTATTGCAAAAGAAAAGGGTATTGCCTCTTCCTAAACCATTTCATGTGGTGCAAGCATGGCAATCATTAGACAGTAAGGTGGAACAATTAATTGGTGAGCCAATGCACTTATGTCACAGACATGTATGCGAGTATGGGTGAAAGGAAGTGCCATTTGTCTCACACACAAATAACAATTTTGTATTAGATGTATGAAAGTTACAATCTCTAATGGTAAAATTTTACAGTATAATGTGGAGGCAAGCTAAAATTTATTTTGAAGCTTGATGAAAGTGAGGTTATCAAAGGTCAGAAGTTAGAACGTGGTAGTCTAACTCTCATGAATAGAGCACTGGATCCTAACATCTTGCCTGGTCATCCTGATTACTTTAGTGTACAATCTGAGAATGAAATTTGGTGGCTTGCTTCATTTGAAGTACCAAAGGAAGATCATGAGATTTTGAACATTTTCTTTAACTTGACAAAGATACCTAATATAGTGCAATGTCAAAATCATGGTGAAAGTTTGCACGTGGAAGGTTATGGTGAGTATCAAGTGGAATGGCACCTTGCTGGAGATCTCAAAACTTTGAAGTGCATGTTTGGTGTGTCAAATGTAACAAATGCAGAGTTTCCTTGCATATGTTGTATGTGGTCTAGAAAGAAAGGTAAGAATGGGAAGAAACAATGGGAAGAAACAGGCAGAGAAGGGTGCCCTACATGTGATCAATTTATTTGCCGTGGGGGCCAAATGGTACGAGTAGATCCTAAGTGGGATCCTATTCTTGACATCCCCTTGACACAAGAGTACACCTTTGGACTTTGCATACACTAGTGAGGATCATAGAAAAATTCGTTTAGGAATATGTGTGTTTTGCTTATAAAATGCAGCCAGCTTCTGATGCCCAAGAAACATGTAAAAGGGTGGAAGAAGTATTATCTGGGATGGGTTTACATCGAGGCCACGTAGAAATAAAGAATGATGAAAAAAGTTCAAAGCAAGCAGCAATGTACCATGCAAGCCTTACTTTGGAGGCTCAAAATCAAGGAAATTCCACTCTACACCACAAAATGAAAATGGAGAACTACTAGTACAACCAGAGAAATATGAAGCATGGAAAAAGTTACATATGGTCATTCCTAATCGAAGCAATGGAGGAAAGACTAGAGTAGAAAAAGAAAACGTGTGGATTACTCTTGACAAATTAACAGTGCTTTTGTAGAAGATGACATTTGGACCAGATGATTCCAAGGAGTTTAAGGAGGTGATTGGTATATTCTATGCATCAGTTGTTGAAGCCTGGACTTCAAGTAATATAACACATTACATGGTAAGTGTGACATTACAATAAGTGTTACATTATAATTAATTTATATGGTTTTAGAGACAAACAATAATTACCTTGTTTATTGATGTAGCATATATTACATGCTCATGCTCAAGTGTGACATGCAAATGAAGGAAGTTTAGAAATATGGTCTGCATAGGGCATGGGGAGATCTCATTGGCAAGCATGATGTGCTTTCCAAAAGACAACTACTCATGGGAGGTGGAATCTATGATGTCAATCCAATGAAACAATTACTTTTATGGTGGTATAGAAAGATAGTAATAAGGTTAGAGGAGAAGAAACCTATGTCCAATGGATCACAGGCAAACACAGTCATATGTGAGGTTAGAAAGGAACGATTTGAGAATTCATCAGGTATAGAGAGAAACATGCTGAATGGTTGAGAACTCAAGAAAGAGAGGGAAGCAAGTGGAAAACCCGAGAGTCAAGTGTTTCAAATTAGCAAATGCAAGTTGAAACTCTGTAATTTTTTGTTGATGCAAGTATTACGCTACTAAACCAAAATGGCTTTCACATAGAGCTTGTAAACCAATTTGATATATTACCCATAATCTCACTAACTATAACCATAATATTAAATAATTTTATGTGTGAGAGTATATGCATACTTGTGTGTGAACAGTTGTGTTATTTTTTTAAAGTTGAATAAAGTTGACTAAACTATTACTTACAAGTGCTCATAAGTGGTGAGACATTTACATTTTATAGTCTTCTAGCTTTCAAGGCATGGCACGCACCAAGCAAAGTGCTAAGAGGAACCCTACTAAGACTCTCCCAACACAGCCCCAGGTCAATATACCAATGGAGATTGATAGAGTGAGGGCACTCAATCTAACAATCCAGGAGGCACTACTACAAGTACAACGCATCCACATCAACGCATCCACATCAGCCACATCACAAGAAGCATAGATGGAGACCAGGCGCTGCTGCTCTTCGAGAAATAAGGAAGTATCAGAAAAGTACAAACTTAATCATATCAAGGGTGCCATTTGCAAGACTGGTGCGAGAGATATTGCAAGATCTCCAATGAATGTCTCTTAATAGTTTCTATTCAAGACTTAGTTCTACAGTCACAATGTGCAACAACGATGGTTAGCCCAAGCGTTGCTTGATCTTTAAGAAGCAGCTGAGGCATATTCAGTGGACCTCATGCACGATGGTCACTTGGCAGCCATTCATGCAAAGCCCATCACTCTTATGGACAAGGATAAATGAGACTTGTAATAATGGCGATGTCTTCAGTTTGAACATGGATAATATGATTTGAGTAAATCATATGATGCATTATAAACGTGTGTTTCAATGTACTTGTAATCTATGAGAAGTGTTTTTAATACATGTACAATTTGATGTTTCTTTCTCAATATCTTGGCTGTTATTATCTTTTTCTCTCATATAGTTTTTCAAGTTTATCAGAAGCATTATTTTTTTGTTCACACGCCTCATATGGATTTAGGATTTCTCACACAACAGAAAGACTATAATAAGTGTATAAAATTTGAATGAGTTTAGAAAATTTAAAAATTATGCCTTTACTAAAAAAATATAATAAAAATTACTCTAAAAATTAGATTACTTTAAACATGGAACAAAGTTTTAGAAACCCTAGGGAACTAGTGAGATGTTGCATCAGAGGGGCTCTTATAAATAAGAAAATTACTTAAAAAAAAAATTAGTTAAAAATTTAAGAGTTATTTATTTTCATTCTATAAAAATATAAATATAAGTTATATTTTCAGTTTTTGAAGCTATACATATAAGTTTAGAGTCTTTCATTTTCATTCTATTCTTGTTTTATCTTCTTCAAAAGAACATGGCTCACACCAATCAAATTTCCAGGAGGATTGATCCCATGGAGGTCAGGCCCCCAGCACCGCCCACACATCGCAAACGTTGGTGGAGACCTGGCATCGTTGCTCTTCAAGACAAGAAACTATCGAAAGACGACAAACCTTCTAATCCCAAGGAGACCTTTTCATCGCCTCGTTAAGGAGAGCATGGATGATTTGAACGTGAGCCGGATATCTCAATGGCCTCGTTGGGGTCAACAATAGTGAGGCTCCCACACGATGGACAGTAGTAGCTTTGGAAGCTCTTCAAGAGGCTGCTGAAGCTTTTTTGGTGGACATGTATGGTGACACAATGTACGCAGCAGTCCATGCCAAGAGAGTCACCATCACTGACAAACTCTACGCCTCTTAGAACTAGGCTTAGGAGAGTCAGTAGGAAGCAAAGGAATTACAACAAAATTTCCATCGAGCTCGAGTTGTATAGCATGAAGATCAATCTTCCCAGTAGCAAGGCCTAGGCCAACAAGTGAATGAATCTTCCCTCCACACTGAACTTTGAACAAATATAGGAGCTTCGAGCGCTTCACAAGCACCACCTTCTTTAAGCTTAATTTCACAGGCATGGACTTGAATGCAGAAATCTTTGTTAAAGCCTTGATCTTCATGAGAGAGCCTTGTCCATCAGGGGAGCATACTTTGTGAAAGACAATGATGTCTTGGAAGATCTTGCAAATATACTCCTTCAAAGTTACATCCTGGACTCTTCCTCTGCCACCACTTGTTCCACCAGCTCTTGATACAAACTCATCGACATAGACAATTTCCTAAAGAAAATATTTACATGCAAAAATAAAATGTCAAAAATTATTCCAGAATACAATTTCATGAAAAGAAAATATTTTCAAATGAGTTGAAATTGTCTGTGTGCGGGGCCTCAGGGGCCTAGGGACCCCACACATATGATCTGGCATGCATCGGGGCCCTCCACGCATGCCAGCCAAAGGTTGGTGAGGATGGCCCTGATTCTAGTGAGGATGGCCCTGATTCTGCAGAATCAGGGCCATCCTCACCAGGGCCATCCTCGCCAACCCTCGGCTAGCATGCCGCCTAAAGGGCCCCGATGCATGCCAGATCACATGTGTGGGTTCCCTAGGCCCTACACCAAAATTTTCAATCATGAAGATTTTTAAAAACATTTACGTACCCTCTCAGCGTCATCATTATGTTTCCCGATCGGTGCATCTAGGTCTACCCCTAGTGATCGCTCTATCACCATGTAGAGAGTCCAAGAGGTCAATGCGTGGTCGAGGTCCAAAGAGCTCCTCTTGCAACCTCTCAAATTCTGCATCTGAGATATCATAGTCAGGAGCAACTTCTACAGCACTTCTTTGGATGTGGATGATTGCAGAGACATTGTCCATGATCACGCCATCGTATCAACCAATCTCAGTTACTTGTGGAGGGACATCCACAATGTCAAAGTATGAGGTCTTCATCAGCATCCCGAACAAGGTGGCAGTACAACTCTTCCTCCCTCAAATCCAAGACCTCAAGGACATCCTGCATGAGCAAGTACTCAACACCATCTATAGTGATGGCACTCAATGATGCAAGTTTTGCATTCTCAGTAGGATGGGCTGCCTCTTGGTGGATAGTCGATAAGTCCAAAGACAAGCTACATGCCTCCTCCTCTATTGTCTCCTATGGCTCCTTCTCTTCATAGGTGAGAAGAGGCACCATTGGCTCCTCATCATTATCCTCTTCAAAATCAGAGCATAATATACAAATAGCAAAGGCAATATACTGCTCGCGATGAGATCGATCGGGTTTGCCTCCTCAAAAGTGAGGGCACAAAGGTAGATCGAAAGGCAGAGGGGAACATGGGCAAGTGCTCTTTGCACAACCTTTCTATGGCTGTCACCACTCTTCATGGAGAACTGAGCTATCGGGCTCTAGAGTCCTTAATATATTCTCTAGCTCAAACTATAACAAAACCTAGGGTAAATCTGGTCCCACATCTGACCATAAACCGGTTTCACTCATCCACTGTGCGAACGTATCAATGAGAAGCCATGGTGAAGGCGTAAAGGGAGCAACAAGCAAGGTGGATAGAAAGTGAGAGATAGAGAATGCAATAGAAGTGAATGAAAATAACCCCTACTTATACTTATAAATATAAATTTATATATTATTTCATTAAAACTTTAATAAAATAATATATATTTTATTAAAATTTTAATGGAGTAGTATTTATTTCATTAAAACTCCAAGAGCTCCAACCCATCCTACATGAGGAGGTACTCCACCCTTCAATGGTGATGGCACTCAATGAAGCTAGTAGTGGGTTATGACTTTGGGTTTCATGAGGCTGGATGGATGCAATTTATACCTATGTTTATTATTGTACTTAAAATATCTATAAACTTATATTTATTTTAATACCTTATGTTTATACTTTAGTAAATAAAGGACACTTCAATAAAATATAATAAATAATAAATCATACTTCTACTTCTTATTACATATTATTATTATATTATATTATTTACAAAGTTACTTATATTATTATTTTCACTTAAATATATACTTAAAGTTATATTATTTTTATACTTATATCCATAGACTTAAAATTAATGACACTTCATTAAAATATAAGAAATCATAAATCATATTTATATTTCTAAGATAATTAATTATATTATTGTTTACACTTAAATGTATATTTATACTTATATTTACAATTATACTTACTTATACTTATATTTATTTTCTTACATATTAATGGATCTGAAACACAATAGACTTAAAAAAACCACTACAATTTATGAAAATGAAATAAAATTAAATTTACAACACTTTTAGAGAAACAATTTTTAATATTCACTTGGAAGAATAAGAATTACATGGACTCTACAATTTCAAGGATGTGTGGAGTAACACACTGCTTTTATGTTTTGCAATGTTCACTTCGACTCCCAACCTTCCTACCATCCAACTTGAAATAAAAGTTATAAGGGGGATCATTGGACATGAGTTGGATTTCCTGCCTTAGAAAACTAAGGGGCCAATGACTTTCTACATTAACACTAAAAGGTTCATGACCCTCCCAAAGAATATTCACATCAATGAGTGCTGAATGTGTGCCATCTCACATGTCTTTGAGCCACTCCCCTCGTAGAAGTCACCACCTTCTATACTTGAAGCGAATGCACAAAGTTTTTCTTGCAATGAAGTATCTGTCATAAAAAACAAACAACTGACATAAAAACATAAAAATAATAATCAACAATCAACAACAAATATAAAAACATAAAAACAACAATAACAATCAACGATCGGTGTCCTCCTGTAATGAAGCACTTATGAATAAAAACTATAAACAATCAACAGCAGTGTAATCTTACCTAAAGGTAACATTTTGACACAGTGATTCTGCACTCAATGATATCATCATGGTGAGTCCTCTTGAGATGCCATGACTCACCTAGTAACTGAGTCATCCAATCCTTAGATGGGCACTTGCATTGATACGTAATCTTAGTTTTCTTTACTACTTCATAGGATCCAAACAATTGTGCAAACAAAATAACTGGAACAAACCAACTTAGATGCACATCTCTAGAGCCTGTGGAGTATTTCATGGCAGCATGAATATCAATTTTTATATTTACCCTACATGCTTCGGGTATGTCTAAGCTAGGATTATACCATTCCTGGCTAGACAACGGTGGTAGTAGAATGTACTCCAAACTATGTCTCTCCACAACATATGTGGAATCATAAAAGTAAACATTCTGAGATGCCAATTTGCTTGCACTCTTGTTGTCATAGATCAAGGCACCTATCTCTGCATGTAAAACATTTAGCTTTCCACTTAAGCACTCTACATTTTGCCATTCATGCGCAGAGTTGATGGATATAAAGCTACAAGCACCAAACATGCTTGTATTAAAACTCTATCTAATAACCATGGACTCAAAGCACAAGAACACAAAGCACATAGATATAAACTTACTATTAGGTTTATGTCTCGCAAGAACTAAAGTGGTCATGATGCACTCGAATATCTTTGTGCATATAAACATGCTAAATGAAAGCCTCTATTATTGTACCATACCAGCATCTCTTGAACTCTATGATTCTACCTTTCCATTGTTTGTTGGGGTCTGTTACATCTTTGAGCTTGACCTTGAAACTCCCACGAGTACTTGGTCTCATTAAAATCCAATTTAACTTATTGTATTGATCACGGATCTAATTACCTTCGTCATCTCTCCTATTAAACACCTCGACTGTGTGATATAGGATGGATGTGGATGTATGTGAAAGGATAGATGTGGATGTATGTGAAAGAATGGATGTGGATGTATGTGAAGAATGGATGTGGATGTATGTGAAGAATGGAAGTGGATGTATGTGAAAGAATGGATGTGGATGTATGTATGTGAAAGGATGGATGTAGATGTAGGTGAAAGGATAGATGTGGATGTCTATGTGATGAGTATGGATGTGGATGTACGTAGAAGAATATATGTAGATGTGAATGTGATGAATATGAACGAGAATAGAGGCAATGAGATGTGATGTAAATTGGATAGATATGAATGATAAGGGATGTGAATTAATGATAGGATGTGAATGAATGTGATAGCCTGTGAATCAGGATGTGAATGAATGATAAGGGATGTGAATCAGGATGTGAATGAATGATAAGGGATGTGAATGAATGTGATAGCTTGTGAATCGGGATGTGAATGAATGATAAGGGATGTGAATGAATGTGATGGCATGTGAATCGGGATGAGAATGAATGGTATGGGTGGGGATGTGAGAATGGATGTGATGTCATGTGAATCAGGATGATGTGAATGAATGATATGGGATGTGAATGGATGTGATGGGATGTGAATCGGGATAGATGTGAATGAATGTGATGTGATCTGAATGAGATATGTGTGAATGAATGTGATGTCGTCTGAAATAGATGTGTTGTGAATGAATGTGATGTGGTCTGAATGAGATGTGATGTGAGTGAATGTGATGTGGTCTGAATAAGATGTGATGTGAGTGAATGTGATGTGGTCTGAATGAGATGTGATGTGAGTGAATGTGATGTGGTCTGAATGGATGAGATGTGATGTGATGAGATGTGGATATGGGTAAATGCGAGTGGATGAGATCTGATGAGGATATTTGAGGAAAGAAATGATGTGATTGGATGAGAATGTGATGTGATGAGATGTGGTCTGAATGGATGAGATGTGGATATGGGTAAATGCGAGTGGATGAGATCTGATGAGGATATTTGAGGAAAGAAATGATGAGATGAAAAATGAAGTGATTGGACGAGAATGGGAATTTATATGAAATGAATGTGGATTAAGTAATGTTGATTAATGTGGAAAGATAAGAGTTCGTTATAGAAATTATATTTATGACCTTTAAATGACTGTTTTTATGTCAAGAATGCTGGGGAAGCATTTTGACCGTCTTGTGAATGAGGTCGTAGAGACCTAGCTGATAAAGTTGCAACAGCTAACGGAGAGTCAACGAAGGATGTCTCGCATAGCTAGGTCGGCCGAGGTCTTGACCAGCCTCGGTTTGATTCAAATGGTGAGCTTCCAGTATGGTGGATGAGCGGCCTATGAGTGAAGCCCTAGGATACCTACGAAGGATCCTAGAGGGTGCTGACCATACGGTGCATGGGCTCTGGGTCGCCGAAGATACCCACAAGTACATCGGGGAAGATATTGAATAAGGAGTAAGAGTTGTTTTCTAAATTCGGGCATGGATCTGGTTGATTTACCTTAGTGGTCCTCAATGGATGAGTCCATGGCTCTTTTATATGGACCCGTTGGTTGATCTTGCTGATCTTCAATGAAGATTCCATTTTGATATGTGAATATATTGCTAGTTACTACTATGAGCTAGGAACTATCAAAAAGGCCCCTAAGTGGACAAGTGGTGAGCGTTCTAGTTGCCAATGATGCCATAGGTACACCGATGAAGGAATGATTGAAAATAAGGATTTAACCAGAGATTTTGAGGAATATGATTAGTGACACCATGGTTTCATTAAATGATTGTTTTTAAAGATAGCTGATTCTGTGAAAAAGGCGATTTCATATTGGGTGTGTAAGTGGTGTGACTAGTTTATGTTTGCATGAATATCTGGCTAGGGGGCTTGGGAACTCTTTTCCCTAGTACTCGGGACAAAACCTAACCAAATTCCTAATTGGATCCCATCACTACAGTGGTTGGGCAGCTGGCTAACCCATGGGACTGCATGGCTGCATGGGGTTAGGCTGGACTGATGGATCCCTAAAACGAGACTTCTTTCTGTTATGGTACGATAGATGAAGTAAACCCCGGATAAAAATTGTTCTATGGAAAAGAATCAACGGCTGTGCCTCTCAATGAGGAAAAAAGCGTTGGTTCCTATGATCGAAGTGCAATCTTTTCCTTGATCTGACTTTGATACTATGAGTTTGGTCCAAGCGTTGGTCCCTATGATCCAAGTGTAATCTTTTCCTTGATCTAACTTTGATACTACGAGTTTGGTCAGATCAGTTCAGTTACTTAAGGCTTTTGACTATGTTAGAGAAAAGTTATCCTCGAGGAATCGCCCGTGCTTTCTAGGCAAGGGAAGTTTTTCCGGGTTCGGAAGAACCGATGGATTAGTCTCTTGTCCAGATATTCGTGGGTGAGGCCCCGAGTGTGGGACCCTGCCCTGCGCAAGAAGTGCTACTTCCACTGCTAGCACCCTTGAATTTGTTGCGTGGTGGGGACAGGGATCTTACAATTCCAGTTCCATTGTTTTATAATCAAGTGTGATCTGGTCTCTCCATTGAAGACCGGCTAGTCAACCAACGAGATCCAATTTCATAGTTTCCAATTTACTTAAATAAATTTCTTGCCTCTCCATGAAGATCTCCCTCGACATATGCATGGGTTTTCTCGTACCCGGTCAGCGGAGCATCGCCTGGTTAGAACCCTTTAGGATCCTCCTTAGGTGTGCTAGCACTTCACTCAAGGACCAAGCCACTATTTGCGTTTTTTTTTCTAAATTTTAGACATGAACATATATATAATTTAGCTTCTTTTGAATGTTAAGCTAGTTTATTGTAAGATTCCTCCCCAGCCTCTCAAGATGTCCAGCATCTTTCCCTCTAATCAAATCCCTCTTCTTCAGAAATATAAAAGATCTCGTTTCTACTAGTTTTGGCCTAGAGAGAGAAAATATTCTAGAGAGTGGTAATTCAGTTTTGAAATATTTTTGGATAGAAAAATATCTCATCTTATTTTAAAATAAGTTCCCCTGAAACAGAAGTTCAAAAAGATTTTCAGAAGGTGCATTAGAAATTAAGTATAATCTCAAGAGGCATTATCCTGGGAGTCAAGATTTTTTGAAATTTTAAATTAAGGTTCCTATGGACCAATAAGATTCATCCAAATGTAGGGAGGAGATAAATAGAAGAATAAAAGGAAAATCTCCCAAAAATGAGTAAATACTCACATAAGATGAAGAGTTGACTAAGGACAAGGTTAATAGTTAAAAAAGAGAGATATTTAGGTGAAATGATGCATTTTTGACACCTCAGTATGGGGAAATTCCCCTCATGAAGGAGGCGCCTATTTCACATGCTTGAATGAGTTTTAAACTCCCAAATAATGAGATATTTTTATCTCTCCTCTCTCCTGTTTCAACTAGATCCAAAAAGTGGACTAAACTGATCCAAAAATGGTCAAAAATTGACCAAACTGATCTGGAAAATTCTAGAATCAGTTGGCTTGGTTAGAAGCTCACTTTTTCCTATAAATAGAAGCCTTCCCCTTTGTTGAAATTTGTAAGCAAATATTCATCGAACGAAATCTAGAAAAAGAGAAATTGAAATAGTACCTTTCGAGAAAGATAGTTTAGGAAGAACCTTTCCAGACCCAAACTCTGATTCAGACTATTGACCAAGACCTAATTTCTTCGTCAATGACGATGTGCTCAGTTCAGGAAAAATGCACTCAAAACACCCACCGAATCTGAAACTAAGTTAAGACTTTTGATTTTGATCTGAGAATCAAGTTAACAGAATTCGAGGAATTCTGTTTGGAATTCAAACCTGGATCTAGAAGTATTGAGATACGGATTTAAGATTATTCATAGTTTTCAAACAAAATCAAAACTGAAAACTTGCATAGAAATCCTGTTTTCTTAAAGGATTGTCTTACGCCAGAATGCTGGAGGGAGCATTTGGCATATACATTTATCTAAGGGAAGTTCGGTTGCAGCGGCTGGTGGGGAGTGTTCGAGGGACAGCTCACGCGGCAAAAACCTGCCCAGGTCATCTTGACCAGCCTAGGTATGGTGAAAAATGGTGTGCTTCTGGTACGATGGGCGAGGGCCGACAAAGCGGTCCCTGAGTGAAGTTCCAGGACAGCTAAGGAGGATCCTGGAGGGTTCTGACGAGGCGATGCACGGGCTCACGGTGCTTAGGACACCCATACATATATCGAGGAAGATATATATATGTATGTTGATGAAGTGATTATTGTAATCTGTTATGGATCTCATGCTGACCAGCTGGTCCCAACGGAGAGTCCAGATTGGTACTATTTTTGTGAAACAAGGGATTGAATGAAATTTTGAATTATGAAATCTGTGATCATATCTGTTTTGTCAATGGATTATTTTAAGTTTTAAAGAGGAGTGTGTGCGTATCTGTTTTTTAAAGCTAAAGTTAAGAAAGGTATTTCAATTATGAGTGGGTGAGTACTTGTTTGGATCTACCGATTCCAGTGGGGACAGGGTGGTGGCTAACCCATGGGCCGGATGGGGTTAGGCTAGAATCAATGGAGTTTTAATAATCAAACTGAAAAATCTTAGGATTACGCTAGGATTCGAGTAGTTAGTTAATTCCCTGATAATTTTCTCAATTGAGTGGATCAACTGCTGTGCCTAACCTTGATTAGGAAAAAGTGTTGAAATCGCTCAGATGATCAAATTATATCAGTGATAGTTTCCTTCTATCTGGTTTATTCAGGTGAGGATAGTTTAGATTTGATCTCGTTAGAAAAATTCGTTAAGAAAATTCAAAAAGGTGGAATCGTCCCCGCATTCCGAGCATGGGAAATTTTTTTGATTTCGGTTTTCGGAGTGACCACCAGCTTAGTCTCGTGCCTGGACATTCGTGGGGGCGAGGCCCCGAGTGAGAAACTCTACCCTACGCATCAGGGGACTGCTTCCGCTATCAGCTATACCAGGAGTCCCCGGTGCGTGGAGGGGGCAGAGGGATCTCACAGTTGGTATCAGAGCAAAAATTGCCTAAATTTTTAATAGAAATCTGGAAAAGAAATGTTTTTCACTTGTTAATACTATGAGAATGAACTTCAAAAATTGAAAACTTATGAATTGAATTGGAAATTTATAGATGGACACCCCGAACCTATCTGGAATTCCTGGACTCTCTCAGAGTCAAGATATGATAGCTTTTGCATTTGATCACCTTGTCAATTCTGCTATACGACCCGAATGAGCAGAGTTAGACTCGCTCGCCATTTTGAGAGTCTTTACTTTCGTGATCCTCTTGAGTGACAATGGTATATGTGGTTCAATGGAGGACGTTGTATTAATATCAGTACCAGTCAGTGTCAGAGGCTGAGGCAAAATATTTCCTTGGCCATGATTCTGATAAGACTAGGGCTTGTTCAGCATGTTCAACTCTTTGATCATTCACCCAGGAACTTCAGAACTTCATGCCGATTTTTTAGACTTCTTAGCCGCTTTATCCTGAGAAATAGAATTACAGCACCTCTTTGTGCAATGAATTGTGTGTACCATGGTATGTCTTCTTCACAGTTTCGCTTCTTTATATGATTACGTCTGAGGCAGTGATTCTGGAGCCGAGATGCTCTATGTACATATTGCAACTTTTATATAAATATAAAAATATTTTCGAAGAAAAATTTCCTGTTGTATAAGTGATTGTTTACGGACGATCTGATAAACAAAAATCTGTTATCGGACATATGTCATAAGTGATTGTTTATGGATGATCTGTTGTATAAGTGATTGTTTACGGACGATCTGATAAACAAAAATCTGTTATCGGACATATGTCATAATCTCCAATAAGATTAGTGTCTTGTTTAAGAAATTGTTTTCCGAACTTCTTAAGTCTTAGGATCTCGTGGATGATATCAAAATAAAAATTTAATAATATATAAATTTTTGACAGAATCATGAGACGAGGAAACCGTGGCCCTCAGCCAGACCCTCTCTCTGAAAGATGACGAGCTTGACCCTGATGTTCGCAAGGCTCTTCATAGGACTCAGCCAGGACCCTTCAAAGGAGAAGGAGAGAACCTGGGCGAGGTTGTGGAGAAATGGGTGGAAGCCATGGAAGGGTATTTTGACGTCACAGGCTACAATGAGCGGAGCCAAATGGCTCTTGCCCAGCTGAAAATAGTGGAAATAGCCAGGGTAGCATGGAGGAACCACTGTGACACCAACCGTCTGGATAGAAATACTCAGTCCTGGAATGACCTAAAAACCTATCTAAGAAAGAGATTTTGTTCCCTTGGATTTTTGGAAATCAAAATGAACGAATTCTTAGAGTTAAAGTAGGAGAGCGAAACCATCAAGGAATATCACCAGGCCTTTGCTCTTCTACTCAAATATTCACCACCTCTAGATGAAGAACAACTCATGGCCAGGTTCATTCGGGGAATGAACGAACCCTTGGACACACTGATCAAAAATGCCAAGCCAGTGTCCATGGCTGAAGCAGTAAAAATGGCAAAGGATTTTGCCAAAGCCTTTGTAGTAAAGGTTCCGCCAAAGCCTGCACCCTCTAACTTTAAAAGATTCTAAGCCCAGGGAAGTACTTTAAACTTTCCACCCCCGAAGAGGCAGCAAGGCCCGAATCAGAATTAGGATGCAAGAAGATTCCGAAGTGAAGGAAGACCCTTCCCCTAGAATACTTTCTCAGGATCCCCCCCTCTTTCAAGAAATCAGAGGGATGAGCTCAGAAGTGAAAATCGATGTTTTGGATGCCAAGGTTTCGGTCACCAACTGAAAGACTGCCCGACTCTTGCCATGTCAAGGGGACAGGGAAGTCAAGGACCCCGAATTCACAACCCCTTCATACCAGTCCAATCAAGGTCCGTCTCGCCCAAGCCAGGGTAACCCCAGAAGAACTCCAGCTCAGCCATCTGCCTCTGTCCAGAGTAACCTCAGAACTGCTTCCCAGAACTGGGGCAACCAAAGAGAAAGAGTTCCACCTCAGACTGCAGAGCAGTCACAATTTCAGATGTAGTAGAAGAGGAAAGAGGGCAAATCTTTGCTTCAATTGAAAACCAAGGACCTAACCGTCAGTTCTCACTCATCCATACTCCAACAGAATATCAGGGTAAGCCTTTTAAGCTTTTGATTGATTCAGGCAGTTCTCATTCATTCATTTCCCCTAGATGCTTGCGTAAGCTAGTCTTAGAACAGAAATCAGGGAAACCTATGCAAGTTAAATTGGCCAATGGGAAGACTCTTTTCACTCACCATGAGACAGATCTTATCCAGTTCAAACTAGATGGTAATGAAGCCGACTGTCAGTTCAAAGTCTTACCTCTGGGAGTTTTTGATGGGATCCTTGGAATGGATTGGCTCCACAAAAATCAAGCTGACATACACTGTCACAATGGAACCATTTCCTTCCATGACCTTCACGGGAACAAAGTCCAAGGAACTGGAGTTTCCGGATCCCCAGACCTTCAATTAATAAAAGCTTCCAGGTTGCTAAAAGGACTTCGGAAGAAGCAGCAAATTTATGTTGTCAAAATGAACCCAGTAGACTCAAAGCTTAAGGCTAAAGAACCAGAATGGTTAAGTGAATTTGATGATCTATTCCTAGCAAAACTAACTGAAATGCCTCCAATTCGGGAAGTAGATCATGTGATTGAATTGACCCGCGGAGCTCAGCCCAGTAGCCCTACGCACGTACAAAATGCCAGTTCTTGAAGCCATCGAACTCAAGGAACAGCTTAGACAGCTGTTAGAACAAGGGTTTGTAAGACCCAGTGTTTCACCTTGGGGTGCACCAGTTCTCTTTCAGAAAAAGAAAGATGGAAAGTTTAGACTCTGTGTGGACTACAGAGGTCTAAATCAGCTGACAGTTAAGAATAAGTATCCTATTCCAAGAATTGATGAGCTTTTGGACAGGCTAAATGGAGCCCAGATCTTCACATAAGGATTAATGAGCAAGATATCTTGAAGATAGCCATCAATACTCGGTATGGGCATTATGAATTCACTGTCATGCCGTTTGGATTGAAAAACGCCCCAGCTATATTCAATCGCTTAATGCAGGACATTCTCAAAGAATACTTAGATGATTTTGTTCTTGTTTTCTTTGATGATATTCTGATTTACTCAAAGAATGCAGCTGACCATGAAGCTCATGTCACAAAAGTTCTTGAGATTCTAAGGAAGCACCAACTCTTTGCAAAAAAGAGTAAATGTACTTTCTCTGCTGACCATGTTGAATACTTGGGCTTTCTGGTATTAAAAGATGGAATTTTTGTAGATTCCGCAAAAGTCCAAGCAGTCATAGATTGGCCTGAACCAAAGACAGTAAAAGAAGTCAGAGAATTCTTGGGATTGACTGGTTGGTATAGAATTTTTATACCAAAGTATGCTCTTATAGCTTCCCCCCTGACTAACGTTCTCAAAAAGAATACCCCATTTTAGTGGTCTGCCGCCAGGTGTGCCAGAGTGCTTTTGATAAGCTGAAGACCGCCTTGATAACCAGTCTCGTTCTGAAGCTGCCAGATTTCTCTCTACCCTTTGAGGTAGTAACTGATGCAAGTGGTTTTGCCCTGGGAGGTGCACTCATGCACGAAGGTCATGCAATGGCCTATGAATCCCAAAAGCTCCGAACACATGAGAGGAATTATGCTGTCCATGACCTGGAATTACTTTCAGTAGTCTATGCCTTAAAGTTGTGGAGACATTACCTATTGGGAAAAAGATTCACTTTGATGACAGATCATCAGAGCTAAAGTGGATCTTTACTCGGAAGGACCTCAACATGCGCCAAAGAAGGTGGATGTAGACCCTGCAGGAATTTGATTTTGAAATCAAGTACCGCCCATGCAAAGAAAATGTGGTAGCAGATGCCCTCAGCAGAAAAGCCTCCTTGCTTGCAATTACTGTAGTATCAAATCCCTTGATTATTGAAGCAAGAGAGAAGATCATGCTGGATAGGTTCCTTGGCCCTATTGCTACCCTACTTATGCAGGAAAGCAAAACTCCTCAGGAGTTGAACAGAGTTCAAGGGTACAGCCTCGATGATGGCATTATGTATTATAATCGCAGGCTATGCATTCCCAATGATGAGGGAACCAAGGATCAAATTCTGAATGAAGCCCATGACAGCCTTATAGCAGGACATCCAGGTTTCATCAAAACCTACATGTGTGTAAAGAAAAGCTTCTTTTGGCCTGGTTTGAAAAAGGATGTACTGAATAATGTATGTCAATGTCTGACATGCCAGAAAGTCAAAGCTAAAAGAGTAAAAATGATTGGGAAGTTACATCCATTGAAGTGGGAATGTATCAGTATGGATTTTATTACTGCATTAGCTTCACATGTTCCTTCCTTTCAACATTTCCACGTAGAGGTTGTAAACTTCTCCCTTTGTAAAATTATCAGGCAAATGGGCGAATTTTGAATTTGGCATGCGCTCACCATTGTAAGTGACAAATCGTTCCATCCAGCTCTTGAGAAAACACAGCTGAGGAGTGTCACGTGTACTAAATGAGTACCGTGAATCTTCTTCCACCCGTTGCAACCGCTTTAAGATCTTTTGCATCCGCTGATTGCTTAAACAAAATACTTTCGACACACAATCGTGCTGAAAACTGTATATTTTATCTTCTCTCTCCAGACCTTAATAAGAAACCATGTAATGTTGTATTCTGTTGAGCATGTTTTAAAGCAAAGAAGTTTTCACGTTCTTGCTTAATTTTTCTGAATCCAAGTGTCCTCAAGCTGTTTTTTTTATAACACTACACCCTACATGCCTCTCTCAATGCATTGCGATGCAAAAACTTGTCTTTTCTTCTCAAGGGAGCGAATGTCTCCACACGAATAGGCTGAACTAATGATGGAGAAACTGGAACATCAGTATCAAAATTTGATAAATTAGCAAATAGTGGGCTTGTAACATCATCATCACTAATAGATTGGCTCAAACTTTTAGGAGTAAGTACGGATACAGGCACTTGAAAAGAGCAAAACAAGCTTGAGAGAGAATTTTGTTGCCCTACCATGACTAGGAACTTCAAACCTCTAAGTTTCTCTAAAAAACAATGGTCTAAGCTACAAAGTGGAGTGTAATCTCAAATCCAAATAACTTACTTTTAATGGTTGGATTCAAAAATAATAATATTAATTTAAATATTAAAAATTATTAATTATTATAAAAAATGGGACTTAAAAGATGAGAGGAAGTCCTTTTTAGACACACATTCCAAGGGTCTGCTGCTAAGAGAGCCACAAGAGCATTTTTTTGAATTTGGAGCATTTTTCTTGAGTTTAATTCTGTAAGGTATGCATTTTCTTGAATACTTTGTTATTTGCTACAATTTTGAATTTTTCTTTCATTGTCATTTGGTTCAAAGTTTGCTACGAGGAAATTATGGCTAGGAAGAAAAACAAAAACATTATCTAAGGAGGTAAGTGATTTCAAAAATAGACTTTTTTTTAAAAGATATTTTTTTGAAAGAATAGTTTGTCTTTTAAATACACAAAAATACAAAAAAGAAGATTCCATATGTAAATTAAGAAAAAAAGAGATTGAAAAAATAATATTTTATAAAATAAAGATTTAATCAATAATTTTTAAAAATTATAATAACTTCATTTTTTAAAAAGCTAATTCTTGTGTTGTATTCTGGAATACAACACAAAAATCGATAAGTTGCCATGTTTCTTGTGTATTAAGTAGTTTGTATTCTAGAATACAAAGCTTAAAGTCACATTTTTTAAAATTTAACATATGCACTTTGAGGTTGTATTCCAGAATCCATTGCTTGTACAAGTTGTATTTTGGAATACAACTTCTCTCAATACTTGAGTTGTATTCCAGAATATGAAGCTTTAACAAGCTGTATTCAAAAATATAATTTTTCTCTATACTTGAGATTGTATTCCAGAATACATAGCTTCAACAAGCTATATTCTAGAATACAACTTCTCTCTGTGCACTTGAGTTGTATTCCAGAATACACAGCTTCAGCAAGCTGTATACCGGAATACAACTTCGCTCTGCACTTGAGTTGTATTCTAGAATACAGAGCTTCAATAAGCTATATTCTGGAATACAACTTCTTTCTACACTTGAGTTGTATTCCAGAATACACAGCTTCATCAAGTTGTATTCTGGAATACAACTTCTCTCTACACTTGAGTTGTATTCCAGAATACACGGCTTCGGCAAGCTATGTTCTACAATAACCCAAACTCAATGTAAACCATTAGAATAGACCTTCATGCAAAAAGGATTTGCTTTTTATCTAATTTTAGAAGACATGCAAAGAAAGCAACTTCTCTCTACACTTGAGTTGTATTCCAGAATACACGGCTTCGGCAAGCTGTGTTCTACAATAACCCAAACTCAATGTAAACCATTAGAATAGACCTTCATGCAAAAAGGATTTGGTTTTTATCTAATTTTAGAAGACATGAAAAGAAAGCAAAAGCTCTCGAGTTCGCGTCGCGCGCGCGCGACTAAAAAATAACAAACTATAGTCTTAACATAAAAAACGGAGGAGGAGCGACCTGGGAGTATTTGGACCAGGTGTGCTGATGTTTTACCCCCCTTTTGAAGCCAACAGAGCGATCAGAATCTCCATCAGAGCAACGTAGCAGAAAATAGATTTTGGGGGTAAATTTTTCTCATATTATGTTCAAGAAAGAGGTTCTGTAAGTACTTTGGTGATAAAAAGGGTCCTAATTGTTTTGGGTTTGATCTATTCATCTCTTAGTGCTTTCTCCTCTCTTTTATATCTCTGTATTGTGTTTTGAAGCTTCTTGTGAGTTGTAGTCTTGAATACACAGCTCTAGAAAGTCATTTGTTGAAATTCAATTACAAAACATATCTTTGGAGGAAAACAACCTATTGTATTCTAGTATACATCTCTCTCTCCCTCTTTATCTCTAGTGTACTGAGGAGCTCTCTCTCTTACATTCCTATCTCATGTTTGCTTACACATCTAGGTTCGTCCTTGCATGGAGGTTAACACTCTCTCTCTCTCTCTTTCTCTCTATGTCTATTTGTTCTCTTTCACTTTTTGTCTTTCTCGTTTGTTACACACTCTCTCTCTCTCTCTCTCTTTCTCTCTATGTCTATTTATTCTCTTTCACTTTTTGTCTTTCTCGTTTGTTTGCCCTACATACACGTTTGCTAATCTTAAATGTTGTTTCACTTAACAAATCATATTTTTTCATGAGAAATATGATTTTGTCTCTGTTTGTTTATCTTAAATGAGATAATGATTTTTTATTGTCTTGTCTAGGATTAAGATGGCCTCACTAATACGTGATGCTCGAACTTCTAAGGGGTGGTTGCAAGATGAGGGTGCCCAGTTTTGTCCACTCAAGTATCCTGTAAATAGTAAAAAAACAGGCATTAGTTTACCTTTAGTGGCTAATCTCTTCTAGCTAACAAGGGAATTTCCTTTCAAGTTCTTTTGTTGGAACATCACATGCAAAGTTGGAAATATATTTGCATGATTTGATTAATCATTAGATATTCCAAAGTCCTCATTTCCTTAGGTACAAAGTCAATGTATACACCCTGTCCCAAATTTGGACTGATTCCATAACATGCTAATATCTTTTACATATAAACTCATATGAGATTCCCACTTTGCACCTTAGATCTTCACATAATAAAGAGATTAACTTGATTTTTTGAGAAAACTTTAAGCTTATTTTCTATTTTAATTAAATATTTCAAGGTCTTTAAAGTGTTATAATATATACCACTTTTTGTACCCACAATAACTACCACTTAAAATGCCCAATCTTGTAGATCAAAAGAGTGGTAGATAGTGAGACATTAGTAGAATGTGGTGGTTAGTCAAAATTGCAAATCCAATGGTTGGATTTTTAATGATCTCTTTTCCAAAATTCTTCCAAGCTGTCAAAAGGCCTGCAAATATTAATAATCTAATTAGTAAAATTACATTTTTGATGTAAATCATCTAAAACCTATAGGGACTAGTGTAATTGTAATGGTGCATCGATGGAAAAAAATTTGGATCACTCTAAGTATGGAAAGATCATTTTATTAGTTTTGATTAATTAGACTAATTTATATTAATTTAAGTTATATTGGGTTAATTTGAGTGCATATGTATTTTCTATTAGCTTCTTGATCTCATTTGAAGTACATGGCCCCCCCAAATTTACTCTCCAAGCATTGTCCCAGTCTAGCATAAACTGGACAAAACTGGATACCCTGATCTTGCAACAACCCTAAGACGGTAAAAAAAAGTAATCAAGCAACTACATCTATCCTTGTGGGTGGCTCAGGACGTTCACGAGTCTTGACACCTTCCCGATCTCAACCTGCTCCAATTAGTCCTCACTTTCATGCACCTCGAGTGGCTGTGACTCTTCCAAACCCTGATAGGCATCCAAGTGAGCCAAGAAGACAACTTTTAGCAGCTCACCAGTTTCCAGAGCTACAAGATCAACCACCATCAAGCAGAATGATTTTAGCTACTTATGGACTTCCTCCATCATCTAGGAAGCACACCTTTAACTCAACATCAGCAGAAAAAGTCTTCAAGCATCGAAGCGACAACTCTTTGGAGCAGTGCAAGAGGTAAAGCACGAGAAGGATTTGCTTGGACAATTTACTTTGGCATGGTAGGTAAGCACAAGACAATCATTGATCCAAACGCAGCTTTCCTTTCTATTGCTAAAGAAAAAGGAGACTACTCTAAAAATACAAAGTATTTAACTTATGGTCGCATTATTGAAGTCAAAGAAAGTATATCTCGTGGGATCATTCATCATCTGGTAGACAACAACAAAGGGAAGTTAGAGTTTTCTTTGCAAATTTTTGGCTTAAAGAGATGAATCCTGTTTCTACCCAGCAAGAGTTTAAAGATGCAATGATTACTCGCAAACGGGTATGGAAGTCTTTCTCTTGACCTTTTTTTCATTAGTGTTAAAAAAATTTCTTATCTTTGTGTATTCTGGAATATGTAGAGAACTGTTATTCTTTTTTTAGTTTGTTTGAGTCATGTCTTTCCAGCTCATATATTGGAATACATAGAGGTCTGGTCAACTCTAGTTTGCATGTATTCTAATATACATGAAGTTTGTCTAGTCTAGTTTGTATGTATTCTAGTGTACGCGTAGTTCATAAAACTTCTTGTCTTTGTGTATTTTAGAATACGTTGAGAACTATTCTTTATTTTTTAGTCTATTTAATTCTTGTCTTTCTAGCCCATATCTTAAAACATTTAGAGGTCTAGTCAAGTCTAGTTTGCATGTATTCTAGTATACAAGAAGTTTGTCTGCTCTAGCATATGCTAGAATGCATTCTAGTATACAAGAAGTTTGTCTTGTTTAGTTTGAATGACTTTTAGTAAGAAGGAAGTTTGGCTTACTTTTTATATCTGGTTTAATGAGTTTACCATGTATTCTAGTATACAGAGAGATGGTTATAGTGTTCTTACTTTTGCATAGGTTACGCTTTGGTTCTTACTTTTAAGTTCACTCTATCAAGTCTTCAAATTCTCTTCTACTTAGAATGATTTTTTCTTTTTTTTTATGTAGTCGTTTTCTGAAGCATTTCAAGAGCAGCATGACAATTTGTACAATACCAACCACTCCACTGATGATTTTGATTATAAAGAGAATGAAGGTACAGACATAGATGACTCAGAGGAAGATGTTGAAGTTCTTGAAGAGACTTCTGGGTCAAAGTCTCAAGATGTGAGTGATACTTTGCTTTTTGGACCTGGAGCTCCAAAGTCTGATCCTTCAGAATCTTCTGGTCTTAATATCATAAGAAATAAAGCCAAAAGGTTTCATATGGTTGATGAGAGACCCTTAATTTTACTAGTGTCTAACATAGAACGTCCTCCATTGGATCCTGTTTCAAATAAGAGACCACTAGAAGTTCGAACCATTGTCCCTGGACATGCGAGTAATCTTAAAGTAATGATGAAGGAGAAACCAACAACAAATGTTTTACCCCTTCTTGTTCTTGTGGATAAGTCTTCTTGTGTTAACAAAGAGAGTTTTGAGGGATCAAAAATCAATCAATACAAATACTTTGTCTTGGGAGAAACTCACTCTCTCATTGCTAAAAAAGAGTTATGTGTTGAGTATCCTCATGTAGAGAGCTATAAGACAGTCCTAGCATGGGTCTATGCTGGGTTAAGTGATGATGATGCAAAGCTACTTGCCCTTGATCACAACATTGATTCCGAGATGTGACTATCCATGTCTTTCTTACAAAAAATAAGATTTTTTCATAATGATTGGATTAATCATATTCAGCAAGGTCATAAAGTTGATGAAGCTTTCAAAATCAAGCTTTGTGAGCAAGTTGGCCTTGTCTTTCAAAGAAGTCAAGCAAAGCTAGACGCTCTGGAAAAACAAATGTTCGAAGTCATGATAATTTCTTTCAGTTGGCCTTTCGTGATGATGGAGAGATATGGGATCTATAAGAAGACATTTTCAAGCTTTGGGAGCAAGGTAAAATCAAAGGGCAAAAAGTAAAGCTCCCACCTGGAAGTCAAAAGGGCAAAGGAACAGGGAATGAGGACACTTTGAAGCCAATTCCTGAAGAAATGCATATCACAAATTGGCGAGCAATGCAAGGAATACGCGAGAAAAATATTATCATACCCATCCTGGCACGAGTGAAAGGAGGTTCTTTGACACTCGATGAAATGGCAAAGGAATTAGAACAGTACGTTGCTAATTCTACTTTTTAAATCTACTTATTTTATTTCATCTAAAGTTGTTTTTTCATTTTGTGTTTTTTTGAAATAGGCAAAAGACTTTCTTGTACATGCAAAGAATCATGATTGAAAAAGACTTAATTACAAGGATTGGAACGAGGTTCAAATGTTTCATCCCATCACTAGTCAGCCAAGCTCCTTAGAGTGTTTCATTTATCTTTTCAAAAATGCGGTAAGTAAACTACATATTTGAATAGATTTTTTTTTATTTGAGTGTTTTTGAAGGTTTTGAAAAAATTTAGATCAAATATTTCAAAAAATTGGTTTTGATTTTTGTAATCTAGTCAATGTGTATTCTAGAATACATTTAATGTTTACTTATTTTCATTTTAACAAGTCTCGAGCACCTCGTGCTCCCATAAAGAGCATTCCTCAAGAGTTTGAGCAACATTTGAGTCGCGCAAGGGCAGAGCGGAAGAGATTAGAAGAGGCACAAACTTTGGAGATCATTCAAGAGACAAATATTTTCATTTCTGATGATGTGTCTACAGAACCAGTTCAATATTTTGTTTATGAAGGCAAAGTAGAGAACATGGAATCGTTTGTGACTGCAGAACATTTTACTTTAGCCATTGCTGATGCTTCGTATGGATTTAAGGCACCACACTCAATACACGACAAAGTAAAGTACGGTGTAAGTGCATATAAAAGAGTCATCGATGCTTTCAAGAAGGTCACAATGGCTGAATCATGGGCAATGGTAGTTTTTCATGCTCATGATCAAATCTCTGCTGAGAAAGCATTCGTTGACAATCAAATGGTCCATCAGCTATGCATATGGTATGTTAAATTTCAAGGGTTCTTTTGCAAGTTATAAAAGCTTAAGTTAAAGCCTAACTTTTTCTTTTGTAGGACAAAGCCTAACATCAAAGGCTATAAGCTTGACAGACTTTCTTTTGCTGCGGAGTTTGCTACCATTGGTTTTTGGTCTCCTGCGAATTTGAACAGATTTGAACAATAAATGAAATTTTAATTTTGCTTCAAAACCTAACCAAACAAATATTTTTGATAGACCAGGCGTGTGTCGAAAGCTTAGGGATCTTTTTGGTGATTCAAATGAGATCATGAATCCTTATCAAAAACCACAACTTTTGATGATGGATTTAATCGAGCTTCTATCTTTAAAAAGGAGAGTGGATCATGGATCTTTTTGTGGGGACAGGTAATCATGTAACCTTAACTTTTTACATATTTTATATTGCTCATTTAAGTGAGCTTTACCATGTTGATTCTTTTTTTCTTAGGAACAACCACTATTAGTGCTCTTAAAAAAGGAAGGAATGTTGTTGCTATTGAGCTAGATCTAGTTCAAGTTGGTTTTATTCAACAACGAGTCACTGCAATGAAAGAATTGTCAGACGAGTTTCAAGAGGTTGGAATGAAAAACATGGCAGCAAACCCAAGAGTGGTGGATGCGTCTGGAGAACCTCAGCCTCCCTTTGGACCTAATGGTGAAATGCAGTTTGCAGATCTTGAGCCTTATGAAGATCCACATACTGTGGATATTGATATTCCTCTTACGGAGTCAACACCACTCATTGTAGGAACTGAGCAAACTGATGAAGAAGTTAGTAATGAAGAGGAGGAATTTCCTCTGCTAGAATAGATTTAGACACTTGCACCTTTTCCATTGGTGCTTTCTATTCTACTCTAACTCTCTATGTTGATCTCCTGAGTGCCATTCAAAGGAATGTAGCTTGATCACCGTTACATTCGTCCACTTTTCAACAAATGGGGGGAAATACATGATACCTCATGTCTCCACTGACACACCAAAGATGTGCCCTCCACCGCACATGAAGACAAAGCCACTGTTGATGGCTTCCCGACATCATCACCCTCATTAGATCCGGGCTGACACATGGAATAAATGCATGTATACTTGTACACATGATAGCATTCATGCATCTTTACATATTCCCTCACAAACCACTGCTCAGTTTTAGAAAGGGGGAATGACATTAGAGTATTCTGTACACCATTCTCTCATCTCTATGGTGTGCTCCTCAGATATGAGGTACTTGCACACCCTATTTTCTGACATTTCTCACGTGCACGAAGACCATACATATTACAAATCAGTAATGGTGAATTGGTTTCAGGAATACCTCATATAATTGCTCCAAATGCTAGTTGGCATGCCGTTTTGGTGGGGTTGGTTTATGGAGAGCCCAAGCAATTCCCGTGTGTCTCCCACATTGAGGTTAAGATTCGATGGAGAGTTCATAGTATAATTGGGGAAGATCTTGTGATGGAGGCTAGCTAGGCACTCATTCGATGCTTGTATGCTCAAATTGTTTGCACTAGTATGGAATATGTCTGTAAAATCAATATGTTGTATCAATTAAGACATACGCACCCTTCACACATAGATATTTGGCGACATCCACGGACAATTAAACATATGCAACAATTACACACGAGTTGAACTATCGATATGTGTCAAGTTGTAGTAGAGTGTTTACATGATTTACCGCTAATGTTCGACATGTGACCCCCAGTCGTCTTTATACTCCTATACAGCTGCACAGTTAGAGGAACAACACCCGACATAATCCCAATATCAGGGCAACCTAGAGGACCAGAGTAACTGTTGACATGAGAAAAGAAGATCATGAACAGAGAAATTACTCTCATACGTATAGACGCCTTTGTGACTTGAAAGCGGGCTAATTAGTAATTACATATTCAAGATTGTGGATAGAATATTCAGGTACCTGTAGGTGGCTCTTCACATGAGCCAATGTTAAGTCCTTGATATTCATAAGCTGCATCACTGACTTGGGTGTTGCTCCTTTTAACATCAACAGAAACATGCAAGCATGTCAAGAAGAAGAATATTCATCTTCAAAGGCTACAAGGATAGACATTATAAGAGAATCAATTCAATACTGCTATTTTAAGGCTTATTGTAATTAATGATGTATGTAACTAAAGAAACGAAATGCAATGGTTATAGTTAAATAAGATAGAGAACTGTCACAAGCAAAATATCCTTGGTGATTACTGTTTCTCTCAACATCATCATCTCCTGAATTGTGTTAATGAGCTGTTTCCAATTTCTTAATATAAGCTGCCTTTTATTTGATTTAAAAAAAAGAAATGCAGTGGTTATGTACAACCATAATTTCAACTTTACTACCAAGTGTAGATGTAAGTTAGGTGAGCTAGCTAATCAAATTGCGAGGGTGCCCTCACGCTTCTCTTGGGGATGGGCTGCTTCCCTTGGACGCCCAACTGCTTCGACGGCCGCATGACGAGACTGCTTTGAGAAGCCTGCAACTGCTGTGCGGGCGCCATTCTACTGCAGCTAGGTGAGTACGCCGCAGCTGCAGCGTTGAGATTTAACAGAGCAGCATCTGATGTGCTGATCGAATTTCTATTGACGGACGTCTCCATGATCTGATCTGCCTTTGAGCTGCAGCTTGCAAAAAAGATCAGGGGATCGGCCACTACCGGGGCTTTGCTTGTTGCAGGTCTAGATAGCTGATTTTGCCAAGCTAAGCCAGAAGTCGAGCTTACAGGCTTCGTGGAGAGCATATAATTGGAGCTTCCTGGGGAGAAAGGCTGACGAAAGAGAGGGTACCGCATCTTCTTTGTAATTTGTGTATCAACTATGGTTTCCAAGCGTGAATGCGAGATTGAGTGGCTTCTCGTGAGACGTACTGCGGAAGCACTTGCCAGATCCTGCGCCATATCTAGGTCGTACTGTGCTTCCTTGGCCGAGATATTGGCTGAGGTGGGGTATGCCAAGCAGAGGTCCGTGGAGGCGCCCGCCACTTGATCTCCTTGCCTCTTCTTTTCTGCTGCAGCTACATGTAGCTCTACGTCTACAGTGGAGCTGTCACTGATCTGGCAGGCGCTGTCAGACCCGCTACTCATCATGTGGATCTGACGATCATCGTCGGCCTTCTTCCATAGCTCCAAGCGGAGATCATGTGAAGCATCATACGCGTTGCTCGCACTATATTCTGGAAAGCTGATGTTCAGTGTCAAGTCAGGAACACCAGCTGCTTCATCATTTGTACACATAAAAGGGCTTCTGCGTACAGTATATTTCGAGCCAGTCGACGCCTGCACAGACGGAGAAACAGAAATTAGGAAATAGTTAGCACAGTGCAGGTATCCTCCGGCTTATTAACTCTTGGTTGCAAAATCATGAGTTGTCAATAGCGGCTGAAATTAAGGGATGTTGCTCTATCGATATCACTCTAGCGTTAACTCATACGGTTGAGAAAATGTACGAAGGTGGATTAAAGCAGACGTAGTGTGCAAGTAAGCATGCAGATTACGATTAAGCAAGTGTGTGTGTGTGTGTGTGTGAGAGAGAGAGAGAGAGAGAGAGAGAGAGAGAGATCGAATAATCACTACAACCGATAATCACTACCTGCAGCTGTCTCAGAAATCAGGAGGCGCGATTAGTAGCCGCTATTAGGAGGTGAAATAAGGCTGACTCGATCAGTCCCCCACAACTTACAGACGCAAGGCTGAAATTCGCTGCAACCCCTCTTAGATTTCAAAATTACGGCCTTCAATTTCAAGGCTGAAAGCCAAGATACCGGCCTAGGTCTCAGGTGAAACCCATTACTCCACAGTCTTTTCTTCAAACCCAAGTTTCAAAGATGAGTTTCATTTGAAGCTCAACGAAAGGAAACCTTCAAATTTCATCTCTGGCTAGACGTTGTTTGCAAGACTCCGTACCTAGAAAGTAGAAGGTCAATAAACAAGCTTATAGTTGAGCATTCCGCAGGAATTGGAGTAAGACCCTAAGCGAACAACAGGCTTGTTGATTTCAGGCTAGACGTTGTTTGCAAGACTCCATAGTTTTCAAGGTCACAAAGTACGCGGCCTAGAATGTAGAAAGTCAATAAACAAGCGTACAGGTGAGCATTCCGCAGGAAATGGAGTAAGACCCTAATTAGCGAACAACAGGCTTGTTGATCTTAAACAAACTGCAGGCAATTTCTAATTAGCCTCCTATCAGGGTCGAAGAGCCTAAAGGTGCGTGAGTACGAGTGTGTACTACGAGGAGGCCGATGAAGATGAAAGACTAAAGCGGTGGTAAAATAGAAGCTACCAGTATTAAATTTTTAATCTGCTTTCTTGATAGTCGATCGAACTTCTTTCTAATCATGTATTAAATTTCTAATCTGCTTTCTTGATAGTCGATTGGGCTTTCAAGGCTTCCATCGCCGACAGTGTAATCAAGGCGCGACCAGTTTTTTGGGTCTCTCTAGTAATTGCCCAACGGGCAAAAAAGTGCCCACCAGTGTTTATTTTTGCAAGTAGGGTATCCTTTTGCTTAAAAACGTCTCTTTCAAATTTGTCTTTCAGTGTGAAGGGCATATTTTTTTCTTTGCCCTTCAAGAGAGAGCCAACATAAAGGTTATCTTTTAAGTTCCTCTATAAAACATTTACAAATGAAATAAAATTGTTAAGTCCATTGACGCACTATCAGATTAAGCGTATTACAATTCCTTAGCTTATAAGTTTGTTTTTCTTGATCACCATGGTTCTGCTATAAAGCTTCATCATCTTTCTCAATAAGCTATCAATGAATGTCTTTAAAAAAAAGTAATTGATGTGTAATGTGTATCTAAAGAAACAATAAATTAATACCTACATGCCCTTCATGTGCAAGGTTCAATTTTTTCCACCCTTCCATGTTAAGGGCAATTTTTGTTATAGCACTTCAAGAGCAATACTCGACTCTTTCTCATACTTCTTTCGCAGGTCAAATTTCCCCTAGAAGGGGGCTCTGCAACCTTCAAAAATAAACACTGGTGCCCACTGCCAACCAAGTACTCTAGGCTCGAGGGGGAGGGGCCGTGCCAGCAACTAGTGTATTTGTACCCGCCAGAATTAATACAAATGGGCTGAGATTTTAAGTAGGCCCTATCTTATCTTAAAGAATGAATTTTCATACATTTTAGTTATAAAATCGGCATATTGGGAAGGTTTCGAAAAAAAAAACCGAATAGATTTAACAGTTTGTCCTTATTTTGATTGGTTGAAAAATATGTTTTTTCTTAGCACTGCCTGAGGACTGGAAGCCGAGATTTTGAGATGGTTATTAAATCCCAAGGTGGCACTGCTTGTTTTTTGAATACTAAAAATTAAATGGAGGCATCTGCACCCTATAAATAATGGTTGAAATAAAAGGTTAAACTTTAAGGAATCAAAAGAGAGGGCACCTAGAGACTAGCACCCTCTGATTTATGGTTGGGAGAAAAGGTTTAAACTTGAAGGAAGCAAAAGAAAGGGCCCCTCAATCCTCTCGAAGCTCTCCCTGTCAAGGTGCCATGTCCCGCCTCGGCTAGTGGGCTTACAAGCATAAGCTGCAACAGAGGTCCCATCATTTACATATGGAGGGCTTCATGAATATAGCTAATCATAAGCTAAAACATAGATGCAAAATATCTCTATAATTAGCAAAAGCATTTCATTGAAAGAAAAGGGGAGGTCCCATCATACATATGGAGGGCTTCATGAATATAGCTAATCATAAGCTAAAACAAAGATGCAAAATATCTCTATAATTAGCAAAAGCATTTCATTGAAAGAAAAGGGGATGGCATTTTTACAAGAAACTAGCATGTTACCTTCATTTTCAATCGAAATAGTGGTGCTTGTAAAGAAGAGCCAAAAATACTCTATTCAATAAAAAATTATGCCCCTCCTCCTGCTTATACTAACTAAAGCGGAACATGGGTCTCTAAGGCCATCTTCCTACATGCCAAGTTTAACTTGGCCAAATAATTCAATACGCATTTATTAGGATGGTGTGAGTTCATTCCCACGTTGATTCTCTCCAAGTTTTTCTTGCAAAAACCTAGCTCTGCCATTTTTGGCCCAATTAGAAACTCCATGGCCAAGTTAATTGGGCTCGTGTGAAAAGGTTACACGACATGGGTATCCTACAAGCCATGGCCCAGTTAATTGCATCAAGAAAGGAGAATCTTATAGCAAGAAACTTAACTTGCTAAAATTCTAATTGTGCTAGAACCGGCAAGGTTAGGTTGAGTTCATGTTGGGCCTCCAAGTACTCCTAGTGGAGTTACAAAAAGCTCTAACATTGGAGCTCCATACCCATGCCAGTCATGCACTCGTCATGCAAGCAGTGTGCCAGCAAGAAAACAAATTGTAACCATCAGACATTCTTGAAAAAATCCTTGCATTGTTTGAAACTTCTGAAGCTTGCCAAAGCATTTTGGACCTGCCCCCCCCCAAAAAAACCCCACCCCTTCGCCCCCTACCCATCCCCATCTCTCCTAGTTTAAGGCCTTCAAAGAGCATCAAAGCCCTTCAAACCTTCTTAAGAAGGCCTCCTACATAATAGGGTTGCAAAAAGAAAGCCACTATTTGAACTTTTTTCTAAATTTTAGACATGAACATATATATAATGTAGCTACTTTTGAATGCCAAGCTAGTTTATGGCCTTCAAATTTGAGCCGTTTTCTCCATGGTGTTTAAGAATGCTCCCATAGAGCCTCCCACACTTGTTGTATTCACACATTTCCTTAGTTAGACGTAGCACTTGTAGGCGTTCATGCAGATGCACCTAAACATGCTCTTAGAATTTGTAAGAAAAACTTGGCCAAAGAACCACCATGAAGTCTCCTTCTCGATTAAGTGGTGATTTCACCTGACCAAACAATTGCATGGGAAAGCGATGTAGTTATAGAGTGTGCTTGCAATGCTCTTAGAATTGGGAGATAAACTTAGCAAAAGCAGCACCGTGACGTCTCCTTCTCGATTTAGTGGTGATTTCACCTTACCAAATTGTTGCATGGGAAAGTGATGCAATTGTAAAGTGCACTTGCGGGTTTCACTCTCAAGTCCCACCAGCTAGTCTCCCTTGGGGCCCACAATAGGGTTTATTTTTGCAAGTTGCAGCACCCTTCTAAGAGGCATTTAGCCTTCAAGACAATTGGAAAAAAATTTAACCCTTAATAAAAGGTTAAAGTTAAAAATTAGCCTTCTAAAAGAAAAGGCAAAAAAAAATTCCTTTATATCGAATAGTGGTTTTGTGACATATTTTTTGGAAATAACTTATATTAATAAATATAAAATCAACCTTGTTATTAACATTACATTTTTGGGTCCTTGTAATCTTCCTAGTAGCCAAGGCTAGTTGAAATGGAAGTTACATAGTACATTTGACTTGGTATTGCAACTTGCAAGTTTTGCAACCGTGTTCTGAAGACATAGAGGGCGTTCACACGGTGTAAGTGCAATGCCCTCTAGTGGGCACCTCGTGGTCTATAAATTTGTTTACACATCGTTTTGAAAACCACGGATGGCCGCCTCTAACTCATTGATAGCTAGTTTTACACCCTCTTCAGTAAAACACACAGCATTGCCATACATCTCTAATGGTCCACCCCATTCACTGAGGGACAAACAAGCTTCCAAGTATGTTCGGCTTATGGTTGTTGCATGCCTTGGGGAAAAATTCAAACAAGCTTCCTCCAATGGAATCAATCATTCATGGTGGGAATGAGGAAATTAACAATCCAACCACTGGGGAAAATAGGCTTAGGAAACAGTGCCAGGGGTAGGCCACTAGTTGGTAGAGTTATCTCATGCCTAAGTTATTCATTTTTCATATTTTAAGCTCTTTGAGGTAGCAAAAGTCTTTAGTCCAAAGGACTATCCATAGGATCACAAATCTTACTTTGCCATGGGTAAGATATGGATGTATGTTTTGATGGAAAAGTTTGCAAATTTAGCATGTGAGATGCAATACAAAGACTTTATGATTAGATTGAAGTGAGCATACAATACAAAGATTTTATGATTAGATTAAAGTGAGCATGTCCAAGGATGAGTATTCATGTAGCATGAAAGTTTTGTGGTCATGATGAGGAGTCAGATCAAACCTATGGTGAAATGAAGAAGCTTTGGCATGCATGCCTAGTCATTGTTGCAAGCATGGTGGATTACGAGAGGGTTTTTTCAAAGATGAATTGAATCAAATATGAAGATCAAAATTTGTTAAACTTGGAAGTATTGAATATGTTTATGTCTCTCTCTTACAATGGCTCTAAAAACTTGATAGAGTTGGATTGAGATTCTAGATCTATCTTTTATGGGATGACTTAAAGCACCATCGTAATCCCAAGGTCATGCCTACCAAGAAACTAAATGTGGTTATACTTTTTTGGTACTCTATGTTAACTCCATAAGAGTTATAAAGATATATTTTATAGATGAAGCTATGTATGTGTGGAATGTTTTGAAGAGCCATCGTATTTTCAAGGTGACTAAACTTAGAAAGTAAATGTGTCTATACTTTTTTGTTAATCTATCTTACCTTCATAAGAATATTGAAGATGCATTTTGGAGATAAAGCTATGTATATATCCAAGTGTAGATCATGTAGTCCTTTTCTTTGGCTAATAGTTTGAAATCATGTTTTTTGTTAATGCTTATTGAAACTTTTTTTCTTTATCCATCATAATATGAGAAATAAATATTTTATTTTTTTGTCTGATTTTCATGAAACCTTATATATCTTAAGTGAAGGTTTCCATGTGGCAACCTCCCAAGAGCTCGTAGCATAGAGTCCTGCCACAGAGTTTTTAGATTAAATATTTGATACAAGAGTAATTTTTTGGGTTGTTTATTTGTAGGATGTCTTCATCTTCAACAAGTAGCTCCAGTGAGGATGAATCCCTCCGTATCCACCATCGCGAAATGTGGTTGGAGCAAAAAATCAAATGTATGTGTGATCGATGTCGAGGAAACATGTATCGTGCACACAGGATTACACTCAATCACATCTCAAAGTATGGAGAATGGGATGCGACCGTAAACATGGTAAGTGTTCAAGAGTTAAGGTTGATTGAGATACCTATGGGTGTTCATATGTTTGAGTTATGATCCCGTTTTAATTTGATACTACAGGATGCTCGTCGTGAGGAGGCAAAGCATCGGCGATATGAGGTGGGATCTTACGGATGCATGAAGTGATGGTGATAGTAGCCCTCCGCCATTACCTCATGAAGCCGTGGAGTAGGAGGTGTTTGATGATATGGTGCAGGATTTATATGTCCATCAATCCGAAAGGGAGGGATGATAGCATGAAGCAGGATGATCTTTTTACCGTAGCATCGACTCCACTGTTTGAGGGGTGCACATTCTCTGTTCTACGTGCCTCCCTTAAGTTACTAAACTTGCAAACCATCTATGGATGGAGCAATGCAAGTTTGAATGCATTACTCAAGTAAGCTTTAAAGTCTTTTGCTAACATGGTGAATTATGCTAGTGGGTCAATTACTCGAATGCTTTTCCTCATTTATGGTCTTCACGTGCAGGCTATTGTGTAAAATGCTTCTAAGGGAGAATAAATTACCGACCTCAAGAGATATGGCAAGGCAACATGTGACCTCTCTTGGAGGATTAGATTACAAACGCATCCATGCATGCGTCAACGATTGCGTCAACGATTGCGTTTTGTTTCGTGGGCTACATAAGAATGCAAGAGAGTGTCCTACTTGTGGAGAGGCAAGATATAGAGCAGATCTCAAAACTTTGGATGTGCCTCATAAGGTTTTGTGACATTTTCCCATAATCCCTCGCATCCAACATATGTTCAAGTGCAAATCCATTGCACAGCTCATGTCATGGCATTCCTCCCATCGATCAACCGATGGCAAGTGGAGAACTCCCGCAGACACTCTTGCGTGGAAACATATTGAAGACACATGGCCAAGCTTCAAGGAAGAACCTAGGAGCTTGAGACTTGGATTGGGTATGGACGGTGTGAACCCATTTGGTCTCAAAAGCACCTCTTATAGTGTATGGCCAGTGATATTAGTGAATTATAATCTTCCACCCTCTATGGCGATTAAGACAGGACATGTTATGTTATCCCTTCTAATTCCAGGGAAACATAAAGTCAAAAATCCTGATGTTTATTTGGAGCCTCTGATTGACGAGCTAGAGATACTTTGGAGAGGTATCGAGGTGCATGATGTGAGCAGGCCTCCCTCGTCATCACGAGACTTCAACTGCAAAGCAATCTTGATGTGGACGATGCATGACTTCCCAGGCTATGGCGAGTGTTCAGGTAAGCATTGCACTTCTAATTATGAGTAGGCAAAGGATGTGGCACCCTAAACCCACCTTCAACTCTTAATTGCATCTATTGTTCAGGTCTCACTACATCGGGTTACCATGCATGTCCTATTTGTGGTCCTTTGATTGTTGCCTCATGGGACAGACACATTGAATAAGGTCATCTATGAGAATCACCATCAATTTCTCCCACCTGATCATCCTAGATATGTTGCCCCTTGGAATGAAGTCCTCCCACAATCACTCACTGCGGGAGATTGGATGAGAATTTGGGACGGTTCCATGACTCCTCCACCACTTGGCATGAGCCGGTAAGGGTTTGTAACTATTGTGTGCTATATTGGCTAGAAATAAAGATTGCCCGCCGCTAACACCAGCTTTTGTTTAGATACTCCATCTTTTATCATTTACCATATTGGTCCCACCTCAAGATCAATCAACTGCTTGATCCCATGCGTATCTTCAAGAATGTGGCATCTACCATTTGGGAACATTTGAATGGGACACGAGATTCCGTAGGCATAAGGGAGGATCTACGTACCACAGGGAGGATGCGTGAAGCTTGGCCATAAGAGAGACCAAATGGGCGTGTTTTTTTACCTCGTGCACCGTGGAGGTTATCAAAGCTAGAGATGGTGACAGTGAAGCGTGCTATTACTACAATTTGTACTCCCACTGTGGATGCATGAGGTGTTTGAAGGGGGCCTTTACAAAGAGCAAGAAAAGAGGTGTAGAGCAATTATATGGCTTGAAATCTCATGATTGGCACAAGATGCTCCAAGTAAGTATTTTATGTGCATAATATCTTTTTCCTTTCAAATTTGTGAGTGAATTAGAAGCAACTAATCAACCATTCCTCGTGTGTTCTCAGTTCATACTACCTACTAGCATTTCTCGTAGTGCATCGAAGGACGTGAAAGATTGTATTTATAAGATGGGCAAGCTTGTGAGGTACTTTACATGATACAAAATGTGATGCATATCAATGCTCCATGCAAGGTGTTCATATTGCTAATATGGTGTACTTTTTCATTTCTAGGTATGTGAGCTCAAAGAAAATAGATCCCACCACGCTTGAGAATGCTCGAGTTATGTCAGTGGAGGTGGTTTGTTTAGTAGAGGAGACATTTCCACGTTCTATTCTCACAAGCTAGCTACATCTCATAGTGCATTTGGTGGATGAGATTGCTATATGCGGTACTATACATGCACGATGGTTGTTCTTCCTCGAGCGCTTCATGAAGACCTTGAAGGGTTTCGTGAGAAAAAATGCAAGACCCAAAGGTAGCATGGCCGAGGGTTGGTTGGTACAAGAGTCACTTGTATATATTTCTGAGTTTCTTGTTGATGTGGATAGCTCTCTCCCACGACTATGGAGAGATGATGAAGACCTAAGGATGACCTCAAGGGAAAGGACGCAACAAAGTAATAGACATGGAGTTGCTTAATAATATCAACCTCTATTGCGTGCTTAATAGTGATGTGATGAAAAGATGGGTGACAAGATACGAGGATGCAAAGGCAAGAAGACAAGAAGAAAGGGCCCTCTTTCGTACACACCACGGATCTCGTGTGCCATACCCTCACTATCTAAGAGCACTTCCAAAGGATATTCATGTGGATTGGCTACTTGACAAAATGGAGAAAGCAGAGAAAGATGAGGGGATGCATATCACAATGGAAGAATGGGAGTATGCTAGGGGATGCATGAGCAAGGTCGGTATATAGAATGTTATGCATAAGTTAGGAGCTTTCAATAATTTAGATTGCTTATTTAATTGATTTTATCTTGGTGTAGTGCACTATGTTCAATGCTATATGGTGTCAGGGCAAGCATTTTCGAACACAATGGATTGATGATAAGAGAAACACACAAGATTGTGGCATCATTGCTAGCTTTGAGGGATCCAATGGAGCCATGGATGATTATTGTGGCATAATCCAAGATATTATTAAGCTTGACTTTCGACACTTCTTTGTGTATGTTTTGGATGTAAAGTGGTTTAAGAAAGTGGTGGAAAGAGGCCCTAATGCAACAATCAAACGCCATGCAAGTGGCTTTGTAACTATTGACTCCACAAAGTTTTGACAAAGTAAGAAGGACACACTAGTACTACCGCAACAATGTGAACAGGTACTGTACACACATATAAAAATACTCACTTTTAAATATTTGATACCTTCGATGCAAGGAAAATAACATGATTGTATTTGTGTTTGAATTAGGTTGTCTATCAACCAATGGTGGATAATAATAGATGGTGGCATGTCATACCTATTATGCCACGTTCCAAAGTGATGTATAGTACATTTACGAATATGGAGCGTATGGAGGATGATCATGGCCATGGAGGTGATGATGACCGTGATACGAGAGAGGAGGATGATCATGAGATAGGAGATACAGATATTGAGGCCATTACCCGTGAGGACGAGCCTACCATTGGTGATGCTGATTTCGATGAGCACATGAGTAGCACAAGTAGTAGTGGGTTGAATGTATTTGTAGATCTAAACACTTGTTTGAATTTTGAAGTAGATAGTTTGGCAAGGGTTGATCTCATTGAGGATGAGATTGAGAACCGTAGCCCATCATTGATATTGGCAAAACTATTTTACATATTGTCTCATTCTCCTCACCTCACTTAATTTTTGTATATGTGGGTTTGCAAAAAAGCATTGATGTTTTTGTTAAAAATATGTGCTTTGGTAATCATGGGCAATTTTTGGAAAGCAGTGATGTACATTTACCAGGCTACACCAAAATCTCACTTTTTGTATTCTCTATTTTGCGTCTAAATACGCGTCTAATTCTCAGTGTAGATGCACTAATAGACGCGCTAATACACGCGTAAATAGATGCGCTGTTAGACGCAGTGTTAGATTCTCAGTGTAGATGCGCTAATAGACGCGTCAATACACGCGCAAAGACACGTGCTATTAGACGCGCTATTAGACGTGCCCGTAATTTCTCTATTCAAGCAACGCCTATAGACGCGCCCGCTATTTTGCACGTCTATCAAGCACGTCTATAGTTGCTTTGTGTTGTTGTGGGTGTCTTAGACGCTCTCGTGGAGGGGTAAATGCATCCGTGGCACTACCACATCCCACAACAAACACCACTACCCCTACGACATGTACCGCAACTGCGGTTGGAGGAACGGCCTGAGTGTGGGGGGGTTTAAGTAGGGGATGGTATGGGTGTAAGTGTGACCATGGTGGTGGTTGATGATGGGCATGCAACTAGCTCACCATGGGTAAAATAGGCTCTAGCCATTTGTGACAGTCGTGAATCTAACCATATCTTAATCGTACAACTTAATCTAACCATATCTTAATCGTACAACTTAATCTAACCATATCTTGATCGTACAACTTAATCTAAGAAAACATTAAACTCACTTAATCTTGCTATTTCTACATATCAATACAATCAAATCAACCTTCTAAAATAGCAAACAAGCATGCATGCCATATCTAAGGTTCGTATCACATAAGCAAAGAATCATGTAATCTCAAACAAACATCCACATGATATAAATCGCATCTCAATCAATCACAATGTATGTGTCTATCTCAAGATTCTATCATCATCACTATGCTCGACAACATGGTTAGTCATAATGACCAAAATCTAGCCAATCTAGGGCTTTCTCCGATGCCCGTCCACCCAACCTCCACACTGGACATCGCGGCTATCCCAAGTATGCCTCTCTGAATCTCATCCTCTCTAGGTTCTACCACATGGCTCCGAGAGGGCATAAATCTTGTTCTCTGTCTGGCGTTCCTTGTCTAAGGACGGTCGGCCCGAGTCTAATCACACACATGCATATCAATCAGTCATATGCATGCATATCAATCATTCATCTCAAAACAAAGAAATCATAACTCATACATATCATCTCACACTCATCTCTAGTCTATAATCTTTCAAGGCATGCATATTCAAATCAATCACAATCAATTTCAAGTATAAAATAAGCTTTTAATTTAAACAGTCTTTAACTTCTCTTTATCTTTAAAGTCACATGGGAGTCCTTGTTTTTAACATAATCAATTATCATGTTCTAATGAGCGAGGTCATCTTTAACTAAGTCTTAACTATGCTTATGCATTAGTCCATCCGGTCTATATAGACAAGGTAGTCAATCTTAATAGCAATTTCTAAGGCAAAGCCTAACAACTGGTCTCTTTGGGAGAGTAATATCTTCCAATCTATGTAGAATTAGAGAAAGGCCAAAACTATAAAGTATTAGGACTTCTAATGCTCTATAAAGCATGTCTCAGTGATGGTTCTCTAAAAATGAGTTCTAAGGTCTCTTTGAGAGCATTCAAAACAGCCAAAGTTGTGTTTTCAGCACAAAACTGCTGCACAAAACTATTAAAAATAGCTAAGTGCCCCACTTTGCACTCGAATAACTTAAAAATAATAGGGATTTGGCTTTCTAGAGTCTCATCCACTCTTGTAGAGTTTCTTGCCGTCTAAAACTTTCATGTTTACATCAAAATTTGATTCTAAATGTAGGGAAATATAAACTTTTTGCAAAATTTTCCCCCTAATGAAGGTTTTATCGAGAATCTAGTCATAAACTAGTTAAATATTATATCTTCCAATTCTTTATGTCCAAAAGTGTTTATTCTATGAGTTACATAGACTAAATAGATTTTGTATAATTAATAAAGTCAAGAATTACTCATCATTAAGCGCGCCCTATATCGACTTAGATTCTCTCATATATGCACTTATTGATTTATTTATTTAATCTCAAAAGAATTTAAAGCAAAATAATAGAAAGAGTGTTTGTGTACTTCCCCAATATATTTGCTAATGTCTTGATTGATTCGAAATCCATGTCTACTCTCCGGAAGAGCTACTTGTAGATTTGGCAAGCCTCTTAGATATGCTATGAGGGCTGCAATATGCAACAAGTATAACTCTGCACAGAGTTATCAGATACTAGTCGTGTGGATACTTAAAATTACGAGAACACATGTGGTCTACAACCCATCGTGGGTGAAATTGCCAAAATAATGTGAAAGTCACCTCCAAAAATTAGGTAACGTTTTACTTTTTTGTCAAATTTCAATTTTCATGTCCATCTACACAATTAAAGGCTTCCTTTGCGCATACTAACTAATTGAAAAATCAATATTAAACTTTTACTTAATTTTAACACTTAGAATTTTTGCTTGCTCTGCTGGAATTCATTACTAAAATCTGTAGCATCCAAAACTTAAGATTATCTTTAATCATAACTTAGTTAATCTCGGAGGTATGTTACACCATGGCTGCTTGCTCGAGGGTGGCTTGTGCAATGAAAGCCCGAAATTGGTCAATGCCCATAACGCATGGAGTAGGTAGGATAGTTTGTTGGGGAGTAATTCTTGGGGTGATTTCTGGGCTATATGTATGTCAACTGAAATGAAGCAAAGATTTGGGACAAATCATTACGTTGATTATCATGCAATTATCAAGAAATCATGCATAATGCCTAAGTGATTTAGCCTTTCACCAAAGGATGGAAATAGCCTTCCATAAGCCAAGGTTGAAACACATGAGGCTCCAAGAGTCATGATGACCAAAGGATGGAAATAGCCTTCCATAGGCCAAGGATGAAAGCCATGAGGCTCCAAGAGTCAAAAGGTATAATAGTAGTCCATGAGCCTCCCCTTTTATACTTGAGCCCATGACCAAGGTTCTAAACCTAATATAAAGTTGTTGCTTCATTACAATTAGAGACTTCCACCTTAGCCATATCAATAGGAGGTGGTCTACAATACTTGACCTTTTCTAACTCCTCTCCCCAATCATCTATAAACTTTTGAAATAAGCCAAATGCACCGATGTACTGGAGCCATTGGGCAGTAGTTGTTCTTTCTTGTAGCCTTTTATGATAATTCATTGGATAGCGTTTACATCCTGCCATCTTCGGAAATGCTCCTTGCAATCTTGATGACAAACTTTGCCCCCTTCCTAAAATTTGGAATCCGTATCAGATTCGAAGCTGCTCCTTGCAGTTTCTTTGGATGTTGTGGGCTCTATTTTTCTTGTATTTATTGATGAGTTGGTTTCACTTTTAGTCTGTATTTTAGACCCCTTCACCACTATTGGTACTTAATCTTGAGTCATCCCATGTGAACTCAAGTTCACTATAGCCAATCCCCTCGGTATCAGAAGGTGAAGCACAAATCATTCGTACTGGCATGACCTTAGCGAGCTCCTCACCATCAGGTGTAAAACATGTAGATCCTCTAGCTCCCTAGCTATGATTATAGCCCTCATATGTATCCCATTTATATCATCTTTAGGCTCAATAGGTTACTTTTTAGCATCTTTGCATGGTGGGTCCTTCCCTACATCAGTTTCTTATCTCTGATGTTGCAAAGAGGTTGAATGGATGGTAGTATCAGATCTATGGTCGCATAGTCCAACACTACCGATTGGATGTACGTGACCAATCACTAGGTCTACTCTAAGGATTGAGTCATCAAATTGTAGGTAGACATGGTTTTTGGACCAATCATGGACCATTTTAGCCATTAGGATAAATTTGGACTCACAAACTAACCCTCTAAGTGCTTTCTCTCTCTTCTATGGATCAAGGAAAAGTGCAAAAATAATGTTATAATATTGCTCCTCTCTCTTCTCTTTTTGAATCTTGTACATCTCAAAATATTAGTTTTATAATAGATTCACTTATATTATTTTATTGACTGTCCAAGAACTGTACCAAACCTACTCAAAACTCGAATATCTCAAAAACTATTTTTTTATTTGAGCTGGTTTCAAATATCTCAAAAGATATGACATTCTTAAATGCCCAGATTCATTTTTAACTGAATATATGACATTCTTAAATGCCCACATTCATTTATAACTGAAGAAACAATCATTTCGTGATTCTAAAAGAATTTTATCCTAAAAATGGAATATCTTGATTTGTACTTTATATTTCATAATTTCTTTTTACAAGTACGTAGATCCGTGCTTTATCTACATTCTGGTGCATTTTTTATGTTTTTTAATAGAGATTTGAAGACAATAGACATTTTTTAAGATTTTAAGAATGTGTTTAGATTTGTTATTTTAGAGAATAGTGCATTACGAATTCTCCTTTTTTTGTGATAGAGCTTTTTCTTCTCTTTAGGTCATTTCTTCTTTTCATAGCTCATTTCTTCTTCTACTTTCAAATTTGCATCTCCAAATATTTTGTATTTCCCTCCATCTCCAAACAGTTTATATTTCCCTCCTGTTCTTTTGCACTTATTCACTCTACAGTTCACTCTACAAAGCTAGAGAATGAAGAGTGATTTGATTTTTTGGTGTCAACAAACCATTCCCCTCTTCATTAATCTTGCTATTAAGGAAAGAAGCAACAAAGAGACAACACAAAGCCAACACAAAGAAGCAAGAGAGAACAAAAATGGAGGTTAGTAGTGTTTTGATGTTGGTTATGTTCAATTAAGCTCTATAAGTTATGTTTTCCTGTTGGTTATGTGCATTACTATTTGTAAATAATAAAGTTAATAGTAAGATATATTTTATTGTTGGTTAATAATAATAGTATGTGCATCACTGTTGGTTAAAAATACTGTGTTAAAGTTGATGTTAAGTTACACATATGTGTTAATAATCATGAGATAGTGATGTATCTAAGTGTTTCTAGTTTTTTGATGTTTTAGAAAGCAAGAAGCTCTAAGAAGAGAAGTATACACTTCCAGCTAGATGAAGAGTATGCCCCATTGTACAAGAGAATTGAGGTTTCAATGATGAATCCATCGATGATGCAATTACACAGAATAGTAGGGAAAAAACATATAGATCTTTGGGTTGATGGATCTATATATCCACCTGATCCTATCACACAACAATCTCCCCAATTCTCAGGACTAACATCATTTTTCAAGTATGTTTGTGAGGGTAATGCAGGGTTATAGGGTTATACTTGGAGACTTGCAACCCAAGCCCATGTTTGTGCACAACAGATCATGAAACTTAATAGATCATTGTTGGCAAAACAAGAAGAGAAGAATGTTTTGCAAGATGCTATGCATGACATGGTAATGCAAAATGCCACTTTCATTAACCAGGTTAATGATTTACAGGCTAGCAATAAGAAGATGAAGACAATGCTAGAAAAGACTGTCACTTATGGGCCCACAATGACACAGGAGGTACGTAAATGCCAAAGGTCATATAAACTTATGCACATGTTGGCAAAGACAAGCGAAGGATCTATGCACAATGTGATAACATACAAAAGATGTTTAGCAATCTAGAAAATGAAGTGAATAAGGGAATTAAAAAGTTACTCACTAAAGATATGCTGAAGTCTACGCTTCAATGCCCAAAGTTTAAGTCAGTTTTGGTGATGAAGTTATCATACAATGCTTACAAGAGGTAAGTGATTCCTTCACATCAAATGAGATGCAGGGAATATGTGATAAGGTAAGAGAAAGTTCTCAGTCTTATGGCATGATATACAAACATTTAGATACAAGGTTTAAAAAAGTATTGCAAAAGAAAAGGGTATTGCCTCTTCCTAAACCATTTCATGTGGTGCAAGCATGGCAATCATTAGACAGTAAGGTGGAACAATTAATTGGTGAGCCAATGCACTTATGTCACAGACATGTATGCGAGTATGGGTGAAAGGAAGTGCCATTTGTCTCACACACAAATAACAATTTTGTATTAGATGTATGAAAGTTACAATCTCTAATGGTAAAATTTTACAGTATAATGTGGAGGCAAGCTAAAATTTATTTTGAAGCTTGATGAAAGTGAGGTTATCAAAGGTCAGAAGTTAGAACGTGGTAGTCTAACTCTCATGAATAGAGCACTGGATCCTAACATCTTGCCTGGTCATCCTGATTACTTTAGTGTACAATCTGAGAATGAAATTTGGTGGCTTGCTTCATTTGAAGTACCAAAGGAAGATCATGAGATTTTGAACATTTTCTTTAACTTGACAAAGATACCTAATATAGTGCAATGTCAAAATCATGGTGAAAGTTTGCACGTGGAAGGTTATGGTGAGTATCAAGTGGAATGGCACCTTGCTGGAGATCTCAAAACTTTGAAGTGCATGTTTGGTGTGTCAAATGTAACAAATGCAGAGTTTCCTTGCATATGTTGTATGTGGTCTAGAAAGAAAGGTAAGAATGGGAAGAAACAATGGGAAGAAACAGGCAGAGAAGGGTGCCCTACACGTGATCAATTTATTTGCCGTGGGGGCCAAATGGTACGAGTAGATCCTAAGTGGGATCCTATTCTTGACATCCCCTTGACACAAGAGTACACCTTTGGACTTTGCATACACTAGTGAGGATCATAGAAAAATTCGTTTAGGAATATGTGTGTTTTGCTTATAAAATGCAGCCAGCTTCTGATGCCCAAGAAACATGTAAAAGGGTGGAAGAAGTATTATCTGGGATGGGTTTACATCGAGGCCACGTAGAAATAAAGAATGATGAAAAAAGTTCAAAGCAAGCAGCAATGTACCATGCAAGCCTTACTTTGGAGGCTCAAAATCAAGGAAATTCCACTCTACACCACAAAATGAAAATGGAGAACTACTAGTACAACCAGAGAAATATGAAGCATGGAAAAAGTTACATATGGTCATTCCTAATCGAAGCAATGGAGGAAAGACTAGAGTAGAAAAAGAAAACGTGTGGATTACTCTTGACAAATTAACAGTGCTTTTGTAGAAGATGACATTTGGACCAGATGATTCCAAGGAGTTTAAGGAGGTGATTGGTATATTCTATGCATCAGTTGTTGAAGCCTGGACTTCAAGTAATATAACACATTACATGGTAAGTGTGACATTACAATAAGTGTTACATTATAATTAATTTATATGGTTTTAGAGACAAACAATAATTACCTTGTTTATTGATGTAGCATATATTACATGCTCATGCTCAAGTGTGACATGCAAATGAAGGAAGTTTAGAAATATGGTCTGCATAGGGCATGGGGAGATCTCATTGGCAAGCATGATGTGCTTTCCAAAAGACAACTACTCATGGGAGGTGGAATCTATGATGTCAATCCAATGAAACAATTACTTTTATGGTGGTATAGAAAGATAGTAATAAGGTTAGAGGAGAAGAAACCTATGTCCAATGGATCACAGGCAAACACAGTCATATGTGAGGTTAGAAAGGAACGATTTGAGAATTCATCAGGTATAGAGAGAAACATGCTGAATGGTTGAGAACTCAAGAAAGAGAGGGAAGCAAGTGGAAAACCCGAGAGTCAAGTGTTTCAAATTAGCAAATGCAAGTTGAAACTCTGTAATTTTTTGTTGATGCAAGTATTACGCTACTAAACCAAAATGGCTTTCACATAGAGCTTGTAAACCAATTTGATATATTACCCATAATCTCACTAACTATAACCATAATATTAAATAATTTTATGTGTGAGAGTATATGCATACTTGTGTGTGAACAGTTGTGTTATTTTTTTAAAGTTGAATAAAGTTGACTAAACTATTACTTACAAGTGCTCATAAGTGGTGAGACATTTACATTTTATAGTCTTCTAGCTTTCAAGGCATGGCACGCACCAAGCAAAGTGCTAAGAGGAACCCTACTAAGACTCTCCCAACACAGCCCCAGGTCAATATACCAATGGAGATTGATAGAGTGAGGGCACTCAATCTAACAATCCAGGAGGCACTACTACAAGTACAACGCATCCACATCAACGCATCCACATCGGCCACATCACAAGAAGCATAGATGGAGACCAGGCGCTGCTGCTCTTCGAGAAATAAGGAAGTATCAGAAAAGTACAAACTTAATCATATCAAGGGTGCCATTTGCAAGACTGGTGCGAGAGATATTGCAAGATCTCCAATGAATGTCTCTTAATAGTTTCTATTCAAGACTTAGTTCTACAGTCACAATGTGCAACAACGATGGTTAGCCCAAGCGTTGCTTGATCTTTAAGAAGCAGCTGAGGCATATTCAGTGGACCTCATGCACGATGGTCACTTGGCAGCCATTCATGCAAAGCCCATCACTCTTATGGACAAGGATAAATGAGACTTGTAATAATGGCGATGTCTTCAGTTTGAACATGGATAATATGATTTGAGTAAATCATATGATGCATTATAAACGTGTGTTTCAATGTACTTGTAATCTATGAGAAGTGTTTTTAATACATGTACAATTTGATGTTTCTTTCTCAATATCTTGGCTGTTATTATCTTTTTCTCTCATATAGTTTTTCAAGTTTATCAGAAGCATTATTTTTTTGTTCACACGCCTCATATGGATTTAGGATTTCTCACACAACAGAAAGACTATAATAAGTGTATAAAATTTGAATGAGTTTAGAAAATTTAAAAATTATGCCTTTACTAAAAAAATATAATAAAAATTACTCTAAAAATTAGATTACTTTAAACATGGAACAAAGTTTTAGAAACCCTAGGGAACTAGTGAGATGTTGCATCAGAGGGGCTCTTATAAATAAGAAAATTACTAAATATAATAAAAATTAGTTAAAAATTTAAGAGTTATTTATTTTCATTCTATAAAAATATAAATATAAGTTATATTTTCAGTTTTTGAAGCTATACATATAAGTTTAGAGTCTTTCATTTTCATTCTATTCTTGTTTTATCTTCTTCAAAAGAACATGGCTCACACCAATCAAATTTCCAGGAGGATTGATCCCATGGAGGTCAGGCCCCCAGCACCGCCCACACATCGCAAACGTTGGTGGAGACCTGGCATCGTTGCTCTTCAAGACAAGAAACTATCGAAAGACGACAAACCTTCTAATCCCAAGGAGACCTTTTCATCGCCTCGTTAAGGAGAGCATGGATGATTTGAACGTGAGCCGGATATCTCAATGGCCTCGTCGGGGTCAACAATAGTGAGGCTCCCACACGATGGACAGTAGTAGCTTTGGAAGCTCTTCAAGAGGCTGCTGAAGCTTTTTTGGTGGACATGTATGGTGACACAATGTACGCAGCAGTCCATGCCAAGAGAGTCACCATCACTGACAAACTCTACGCCTCTTAGAACTAGGCTTAGGAGAGTCAGTAGGAAGCAAAGGAATTACAACAAAATTTCCATCGAGCTCGAGTTGTATAGCATGAAGATCAATCTTCCCAGTAGCAAGGCCTAGGCCAACAAGTGAATGAATCTTCCCTCCACACTGAACTTTGAACAAATATAGGAGCTTCGAGCGCTTCACAAGCACCACCTTCTTTAAGCTTAATTTCACAGGCATGGACTTGAATGCAGAAATCTTTGTTAAAGCCTTGATCTTCATGAGAGAGCCTTGTCCATCAGGGGAGCATACTTTGTGAAAGACAATGATGTCTTGGAAGATCTTGCAAATATACTCCTTCAAAGTTACATCCTGGACTCTTCCTCTGCCACCACTTGTTCCACCAGCTCTTGATACAAACTCATCGACATAGACAATTTCCTAAAGAAAATATTTACATGCAAAAATAAAATGTCAAAAATTATTCCAGAATACAATTTCATGAAAAGAAAATATTTTCAAATGAGTTGAAATTGTCTGTGTGCGGGGCCTCAGGGGCCTAGGGACCCCACACATATGATCTGGCATGCATCGGGGCCCTCCACGCATGCCAGCCAAAGGTTGGTGAGGATGGCCCTGATTCTAGTGAGGATGGCCCTGATTCTGCAGAATCAGGGCCATCCTCACCAGGGCCATCCTCGCCAACCCTCGGCTAGCATGCCGCCTAAAGGGCCCCGATGCATGCCAGATCACATGTGTGGGTTCCCTAGGCCCTACACCAAAATTTTCAATCATGAAGATTTTTAAAAACATTTACGTACCCTCTCAGCGTCATCATTATGTTTCCCGATCGGTGCATCTAGGTCTACCCCTAGTGATCGCTCTATCACCATGTAGAGAGTCCAAGAGGTCAATGCGTGGTCGAGGTCCAAAGAGCTCCTCTTGCAACCTCTCAAATTCTGCATCTGAGATATCATAGTCAGGAGCAACTTCTACAACACTTCTTTGGATGTGGATGATTGCAGAGACATTGTCCATGATCACGCCATCGTATCAACCAATCTCAGTTACTTGTGGAGGGACATCCACAATGTCAAAGTATGAGGTCTTCATCAGCATCCCGAACAAGGTGGCAGTACAACTCTTCCTCCCTCAAATCCAAGACCTCAAGGACATCCTGCATGAGCAAGTACTCAACACCATCTATAGTGATGGCACTCAATGATGCAAGTTTTGCATTCTCAGTAGGATGGGCTGCCTCTTGGTGGATAGTCGATAAGTCCAAAGACAAGCTACATGCCTCCTCCTCTATTGTCTCCTATGGCTCCTTCTCTTCATAGGTGAGAAGAGGCACCATTGGCTCCTCATCATTATCCTCTTCAAAATCAGAGCATAATATACAAATAGCAAAGGCAATATACTGCTCGCGATGAGATCGATCGGGTTTGCCTCCTCAAAAGTGAGGGCACAAAGGTAGATCGAAAGGCAGAGGGGAACATGGGCAAGTGCTCTTTGCACAACCTTTCTATGGCTGTCACCACTCTTCATGGAGAACTGAGCTATCGGGCTCTAGAGTCCTTAATATATTCTCTAGCTCAAACTATAACAAAACCTAGGGTAAATCTGGTCCCACATCTGACCATAAACCGGTTTCACTCATCCACTGTGCGAACGTATCAATGAGAAGCCATGGTGAAGGCGTAAAGGGAGCAACAAGCAAGGTGGATAGAAAGTGAGAGATAGAGAATGCAATAGAAGTGAATGAAAATAACCCCTACTTATACTTATAAATATAAATTTATATATTATTTCATTAAAACTTTAATAAAATAATATATATTTTATTAAAATTTTAATGGAGTAGTATTTATTTCATTAAAACTCCAAGAGCTCCAACCCATCCTACATGAGGAGGTACTCCACCCTTCAATGGTGATGGCACTCAATGAAGCTAGTAGTGGGTTATGACTTTGGGTTTCATGAGGCTGGATGGATGCAATTTATACCTATGTTTATTATTGTACTTAAAATATCTATAAACTTATATTTATTTTAATTCCTTATGTTTATACTTTAGTAAATAAAGGACACTTCAATAAAATATAATAAATAATAAATCATACTTCTACTTCTTATTACATATTATTATTATATTATATTATTTACAAAGTTACTTATATTATTATTTTCACTTAAATATATACTTAAAGTTATATTATTTTTATACTTATATCCATAGACTTAAAATTAATGACACTTCATTAAAATATAAGAAATCATAAATCATATTTATATTTCTAAGATAATTAATTATATTATTGTTTACACTTAAATGTATATTTATACTTATATTTACAATTATACTTACTTATACTTATATTTATTTTCTTACATATTAATGGATCTGAAACACAATAGACTTAAAAAAACCACTACAATTTATGAAAATGAAATAAAATTAAATTTACAACACTTTTAGAGAAACAATTTTTAATATTCACTTGGAAGAATAAGAATTACATGGACTCTACAATTTCAAGGATGTGTGGAGTAACACACTGCTTTTATGTTTTGCAATGTTCACTTCGACTCCCAACCTTCCTACCATCCAACTTGAAATAAAAGTTATAAGGGGGATCATTGGACATGAGTTGGATTTCCTGCCTTAGAAAACTAAGGGGCCAATGACTTTCTACATTAACACTAAAAGGTTCATGACCCTCCCAAAGAATATTCACATCAATGACTGCTGAATGTGTGCCATCTCACATGTCTTTGAGCCACTCCCCTCGTAGAAGTCACCACCTTCTATACTTGAAGCGAATGCACAAAGTTTTTCTTGCAATGAAGTATCTGTCATAAAAAACAAACAACTGACATAAAAACATAAAAATAATAATCAACAATCAACAACAAATATAAAAACATAAAAACAACAATAACAATCAACGATCGGTGTCCTCCTGTAATGAAGCACTTATGAATAAAAACTATAAACAATCAACAGCAGTGTAATCTTACCTAAAGGTAACATTTTGACACAGTGATTCTGCACTCAATGATATCATCATGGTGAGTTCTCTTGAGATGCCATGACTCACCTAGTAACTGAGTCATCCAATCCTTAGATGGGCACTTGCATTGATACGTAATCTTAGTTTTCTTTACTACTTCATAGGATCCAAACAATTGTGCAAACAAAATAACTGGAACAAACCAACTTAGATGCACATCTCTAGAGCCTGTGGAGTATTTCATGGCAGCATGAATATCAATTTTTATATTTACCCTACATGCTTCGGGTATGTCTAAGCTAGGATTATACCATTCCTGGCTAGACAACGGTGGTAGTAGAATGTACTCCAAACTATGTCTCTCCACAACATATGTGGAATCATAAAAGTAAACATTCTGAGATGCCAATTTGCTTGCACTCTTGTTGTCATAGATCAAGGCACCTATCTCTGCATGTAAAACATTTAGCTTTCCACTTAAGCACTCTACATTTTGCCATTCATGCGCAGAGTTGATGGATATAAAGCTACAAGCACCAAACATGCTTGTATTAAAACTCTATCTAATAACCATGGACTCAAAGCACAAGAACACAAAGCACATAGATATAAACTTACTATTAGGTTTATGTCTTGCAAGAACTAAAGTGGTCATGATGCACTCGAATATCTTTGTGCATATAAACATGCTAAATGAAAGCCTCTATTATTGTACCATACCAGCATCTCTTGAACTCTATGATTCTACCTTTCCATTGTTTGTTGGGGTCTGTTACATCTTTGAGCTTGACCTTGAAACTCCCACGAGTACTTGGTCTCATTAAAATCCAATTTAACTTATTGTATTGATCACGGATCTAATTACCTTCGTCATCTCTCCTATTAAACACCTCGACTGTGTGATATAGGATGGATGTGGATGTATGTGAAAGGATAGATGTGGATGTATGTGAAAGAATGGATGTGGATGTATGTGAAGAATGGATGTGGATGTATGTGAAGAATGGAAGTGGATGTATGTGAAAGAATGGATGTGGATGTATGTATGTGAAAGGATGGATGTAGATGTAGGTGAAAGGATAGATGTGGATGTCTATGTGATGAGTATGGATGTGGATGTACGTAGAAGAATATATGTAGATGTGAATGTGATGAATATGAACGAGAATAGAGGCAATGAGATGTGATGTAAATTGGATAGATATGAATGATAAGGGATGTGAATTAATGATAAGGGATGTGAATGAATGTGATAGCCTGTGAATCAGGATGTGAATGAATGATAAGGGATGTGAATCAGGATGTGAATGAATGATAAGGGATGTGAATGAATGTGATAGCTTGTGAATCGGGATGTGAATGAATGATAAGGGATGTGAATGAATGTGATGGCATGTGAATCGGGATGAGAATGAATGGTATGGGTGGGGATGTGAGAATGGATGTGATGTCATGTGAATCAGGATGATGTGAATGAATGATATGGGATGTGAATGGATGTGATGGGATGTGAATCGGGATAGATGTGAATGAATGTGATGTGATCTGAATGAGATATGTGTGAATGAATGTGATGTCGTCTGAAATAGATGTGTTGTGAATGAATGTGATGTGGTCTGAATGAGATGTGATGTGAGTGAATGTGATGTGGTCTGAATAAGATGTGATGTGAGTGAATGTGATGTGGTCTGAATGAGATGTGATGTGAGTGAATGTGATGTGGTCTGAATGGATGAGATGTGATGTGATGAGATGTGGATATGGGTAAATGCGAGTGGATGAGATCTGATGAGGATATTTGAGGAAAGAAATGATGTGATTGGATGAGAATGTGATGTGATGAGATGTGGTCTGAATGGATGAGATGTGGATATGGGTAAATGCGAGTGGATGAGATCTGATGAGGATATTTGAGGAAAGAAATGATGAGATGAAAAATGAAGTGATTGGACGAGAATGGGAATTTATATGAAATGAATGTGGATTAAGTAATGTTGATTAATGTGGAAAGATAAGAGTTCGTTATAGAAATTATATTTATGACCTTTAAATGACTGTTTTTATGTCAAGAATGCTGGGGAAGCATTTTGACCGTCTTGTGAATGAGGTCGTAGAGACCTAGCTGATAAAGTTGCAACAGCTAACGGAGAGTCAACGAAGGATGTCTCGCATAGCTAGGTCGGCCGAGGTCTTGACCAGCCTCGGTTTGATTCAAATGGTGAGCTTCCAGTATGGTGGATGAGCGGCCTATGAGTGAAGCCCTAGGATACCTACGAAGGATCCTAGAGGGTGCTGACCATACGGTGCATGGGCTCTGGGTCGCCGAAGATACCCACAAGTACATCGGGGAAGATATTGAATAAGGAGTAAGAGTTGTTTTCTAAATTCGGGCATGGATCTGGTTGATTTACCTTAGTGGTCCTCAATGGATGAGTCCATGGCTCTTTTATATGGACCCGTTGGTTGATCTTGCTGATCTTCAATGAAGATTCCATTTTGATATGTGAATATATTGCTAGTTACTACTATGAGCTAGGAACTATCAAAAAGGCCCCTAAGTGGACAAGTGGTGAGCGTTCTAGTTGCCAATGATGCCATAGGTACACCGATGAAGGAATGATTGAAAATAAGGATTTAACCAGAGATTTTGAGGAATATGATTAGTGACACCATGGTTTCATTAAATGATTGTTTTTAAAGATAGCTGATTCTGTGAAAAAGGCGATTTCATATTGGGTGTGTAAGTGGTGTGACTAGTTTATGTTTGCATGAATATCTGGCTAGGGGGCTTGGAAACTCTTTTCCCTAGTACTCGGGACAAAACCTAACCAAATTCCTAATTGGATCCCATCACTACAGTGGTTGGGCAGCTGGCTAACCCATGGGACTGCATGGCTGCATGGGGTTAGGCTGGACTGATGGATCCCTAAAACGAGACTTCTTTCTGTTATGGTACGATAGATGAAGTAAACCCCGGATAAAAATTGTTCTATGGAAAAGAATCAACGGCTGTGCCTCTCAATGAGGAAAAAAGCGTTGGTTCCTATGATCGAAGTGCAATCTTTTCCTTGATCTGACTTTGATACTATGAGTTTGGTCCAAGCGTTGGTCCCTATGATCCAAGTGTAATCTTTTCCTTGATCTAACTTTGATACTACGAGTTTGGTCAGATCAGTTCAGTTACTTAAGGCTTTTGACTATGTTAGAGAAAAGTTATCCTCGAGGAATCACCCGTGCTTTCTAGGCAAGGGAAGTTTTTCCGGGTTCGGAAGAACCGATGGATTAGTCTCTTGTCCAGATATTCGTGGGTGAGGCCCCGAGTGTGGGACCCTGCCCTGTGCAAGAAGTGCTACTTCCACTGCTAGCACCCTTGAATTTGTTGCGTGGTGGGGACAGGGATCTTACAATTCCAGTTCCATTGTTTTATAATCAAGTGTGATCTGGTCTCTCCATTGAAGACCGGCTAGTCAACCAACGAGATCCAATTTCATAGTTTCCAATTTACTTAAATAAATTTCTTGCCTCTCCATGAAGATCTCCCTCGACATATGCATGGGTTTTCTCGCACCCGGTCAGCGGAGCATCACCTGGTTAGAACCCTTTAGGATCCTCCTTAGGTGTGCTAGCACTTCACTCAAGGACCAAGCCACTATTTGCGTTTTTTTTTCTAAATTTTAGACATGAACATATATATAATTTAGCTTCTTTTGAATGTTAAGCTAGTTTATTGTAAGATTCCTCCCCAGCCTCTCAAGATGTCCAGCATCTTTCCCTCTAATCAAATCCCTCTTCTTCAGAAATATAAAAGATCTCGTTTCTACTAGTTTTGGCCTAGAGAGAGAAAATATTCTAGAGAGTGGTAATTCAGTTTTGAAATATTTTTGGATAGAAAAATATCTCATCTTATTTTAAAATAAGTTCCCCTGAAACAGAAGTTCAAAAAGATTTTCAGAAGGTGCATTAGAAATTAAGTATAATCTCAAGAGGCATTATCCTGGGGGTCAAGATTTTTTTGAAATTTTAAATTAAGGTTCCTATGGACCAATAAGATTCATCCAAATGTAGGGAGGAGATAAATAGAAGAATAAAAGGAAAATCTCCCAAAAATGAGTAAATACTCACATAAGATGAAGAGTTGACTAAGGACAAGGTTAATAGTTAAAAAAGAGAGATATTTAGGTGAAATGATGCATTTTTGACACCTCAGTATGGGGAAATTCCCCTCATGAAGGAGGCGCCTATTTCACATGCTTGAATGAGTTTTAAACTCCCAAATAATGAGATATTTTTATCTCTCCTCTCTCCTGTTTCAACTAGATCCAAAAAGTGGACTAAACTGATCCAAAAATGATCAAAAATTGACCAAACTGATCTGGAAAATTCTAGAATCAGTTGGCTTGGTTAGAAGCTCACTTTTTCCTATAAATAGAAGCCTTCCCCTTTGTTGAAATTTGTAAGCAAATATTCATCGAACGAAATCTAGAAAAAGAGAAATTGAAATAGTACCTTTCGAGAAAGATAGTTTAGGAAGAACCTTTCCAGACCCAAACTCTGATTCAGACTATTGACCAAGACCTAATTTCTTTGTCAATGACGATGTGCTCAGTTCAGGAAAAATGCACTCAAAACACCCACCGAATCTGAAACTAAGTTAAGACTTTTGATTTTGATCTGAGAATCAAGTTAACAGAATTCGAGGAATTCTGTTTGGAATTCAAACCTGGATCTAGAAGTATTGAGATACGGATTTAAGATTATTCATAGTTTTCAAACAAAATCAAAACTGAAAACTTGCATAGAAATCCTGTTTTCTTAAAGGATTGTCTTACGCCAGAATGCTGGAGGGAGCATTTGGCATATACATTTATCTAAGGGAAGTTCGGTTGCAGCGGCTGGTGGGGAGTGTTCGAGGGACAGCTCACGCGGCAAAAACCTGCCCAGGTCATCTTGACCAGCCTAGGTATGGTGAAAAATGGTGTGCTTCTGGTACGATGGGCGAGGGCCGACAAAGCGGTCCCTGAGTGAAGTTCCAGGACAGCTAAGGAGGATCCTGGAGGGTTTTGACGAGGCGATGCACGGGCTCACGGTGCTTAGGACACCCATACGTATATCGAGGAAGATATATATATGTATGTTGATGAAGTGATTATTGTAATCTGTTATGGATCTCATGCTGACCAGCTGGTCCCAACGGAGAGTCCAGATTGGTACTATTTTTGTGAAACAAGGGATTGAATGAAATTTTGAATTATGAAATCTGTGATCATATCTGTTTTGTCAATGGATTATTTTAAGTTTTAAAGAGGAGTGTGTGCGTATCTGTTTTTTAAAGCTAAAGTTAAGAAAGGTATTTCAATTATGAGTGGGTGAGTACTTGTTTGGATCTACCGATTCCAGTGGGGACAGGGTGGTGGCTAACCCATGGGCCGGATGGGGTTAGGCTAGAATCAATGGAGTTTTAATAATCAAACTGAAAAATCTTAGGATTACGCTAGGATTCGAGTAGTTAGTTAATTCCCTGATAATTTTCTCAATTGAGTGGATCAACTGCTGTGCCTAACCTTGATTAGGAAAAAGCGTTGAAATCGCTCAGATGATCAAATTATATCAGTGATAGTTTCCTTCTATCTGGTTTATTCAGGTGAGGATAGTTTAGATTTGATCTCGTTAGAAAAATTCGTTAAGAAAATTCAAAAAGGTGGAATCGTCCCCGCATTCCGAGCATGGGAAATTTTTCTGATTTCGGTTTTCGGAGTGACCACCAGCTTAGTCTCGTGCCTGGACATTCGTGGGGGCGAGGCCCCGAGTGAGAAACTCTACCCTACGCATCAGGGGACTGCTTCCGCTATCAGCTATACCAGGAGTCCCCGGTGCGTGGAGGGGGCAGAGGGATCTCACAGTTGGTATCAGAGCAGAAATTGCCTACATTTTTAATAGAAATCTGGAAAAGAAATGTTTTTCACTTGTTAATACTATGAGAATGAACTTCAAAAATTGAAAACTTATGAATTGAATTGGAAATTTATAGATGGACACCCCGAACCTATCTGGAATTCCTGGACTCTCTCAGAGTCAGGATATGATAGCTTTTGCATTTGATCACCTTGTCAATTCTGCTATACGACCCGAATGAGCAGAGTTAGACTCGCTCGCCATTTTGAGAGTCTTTACTTTCGTGATCCTCTTGAGTGACAATGGTATATGTGGTTCAATGGAGGACGTTGTATTAATATCAGTACCAGTCAGTGTCAGAGGCTGAGGCAAAATATTTCCTTGGCCATGATTCTGATAAGACTAGGGCTTGTTCAGCATGTTCAACTCTTTGATCATTCACCCAGGAACTTCAGAACTTCATGCCGATTTTTTAGACTTCTTAGCCGCTTTATCCTGAGAAATAGAATTACAGCACCTCTTTGTGCAATGAATCGTGTGTACCATGGTATGTCTTCTTCACAGTTTCGCTTCTTTATATGATTACGTCTGAGGCAGTGATTCTGGAGCCGAGATGCTCTATGTACATATTGCAACTTTTATATAAATATAAAAATATTTTCGAAGAAAAATTTCCTGTTGTATAAGTGATTGTTTACGGACGATCTGATAAACAAAAATCTGTTATCGGACATATGTCATAAGTGATTGTTTATGGATGATCTGTTGTATAAGTGATTGTTTACGGACGATCTGATAAACAAAAATCTGTTATCGGACATATGTCATAATCTCCAATAAGATTAGTGTCTTGTTTAAGAAATTGTTTTCCGAACTTCTTAAGTCTTAGGATCTCGTGGATGATATCAAAATAAAAATTTAATAATATATAAATTTTTGACAGAATCATGAGACGAGGAAACCGTGGCCCTCAGCCAGACCCTCTCTCTGAAAGATGACGAGCTTGACCCTGATGTTCGCAAGGCTCTTCATAGGACTCAGCCAGGACCCTTCAAAGGAGAAGGAGAGAACCTGGGCGAGGTTGTGGAGAAATGGGTGGAAGCCATGGAAGGGTATTTTGACGTCACAGGCTACAATGAGCGGAGCAAAATGGCTCTTGCCCGGCTGAAAATAGTGGAAATAGCCAGGGTAGCATGGAGGAACCACTGTGACACCAACCGTCTGGATAGAAATACTCAGTCCTGGAATGACCTAAAAACCTATCTAAGAAAGAGATTTTGTTCCCTTGGATTTTTGGAAATCAAAATGAATGAATTCTTAGAGTTAAAGTAGGAGAGCGAAACCATCAAGGAATATCACCAGGCCTTTGCTCTTCTACTCAAATATTCACCACCTCTAGATGAAGAACAACTCATGGCCAGGTTCATTCGGGGAATGAACGAACCCTTGGACACACTGATCAAAAATGCCAAGCCAGTGTCCATGGCTGAAGCAGTAAAAATGGCAAAGGATTTTGCCAAAGCCTTTGTAGTAAAGGTTCCGCCAAAGCCTGCACCCTCTAACTTTAAAAGATTCTAAGCCCAGGGAAGTACTTTAAACTTTCCACCCCCGAAGAGGCAGCAAGGCCCGAATCAGAATTAGGATGCAAGAAGATTCCGAAGTGAAGGAAGACCCTTCCCCTAGAATACTTTCTCAGGAGCCCCCCCTCTTTCAAGAAATCAGAGGGATGAGCTCAGAAGTGAAAATCGATGTTTTGGATGCCAAGGTTTCGGTCACCAACTGAAAGACTGCCCGACTCTTGCCATGTCAAGGGGACAGGGAAGTCAAGGACCCCGAATTCACAACCCCTTCATACCAGTCCAATCAAGGTCCGTCTCGCCCAAGCCAGGGTAACCCCAGAAGAACTCCAGCTCAGCCATCTGCCTCTGTCCAGAGTAACCTCAGAACTGCTTCCCAGAACTGGGGCAACCAAAGAGAAAGAGTTCCACCTTAGACTGCAGAGCAGTCACAATTTCAGATGTAGTAGAAGAGGAAAGAGGGCAAATCTTTGCTTCAATTGAAAACCAAGGACCTAACCGTCAGTTCTCACTCATCCATACTCCAACAGAATATCAGGGTAAGCCTTTTAAGCTTTTGATTGATTCAGGCAGTTCTCATTCATTCATTTCCCCTAGATGCTTGCGTAAGCTAGTCTTAGAACAGAAATCAGGGAAACCTATGCAAGTTAAATTGGCCAATGGGAAGACTCTTTTCACTCACCATGAGACAGATCTTATCCAGTTCAAACTAGATGGTAATGAAGCCGACTGTCAGTTCAAAGTCTTACCTCTGGGAGTTTTTGATGGGATCCTTGGAATGGATTGGCTCCACAAAAATCAAGCTGACATACACTGTCACAATGGAACCATTTCCTTCCATGACCTTCACGGGAACAAAGTCCAAGGAACTGGAGTTTCCGGATCCCCAGACCTTCAATTAATAAAAGCTTCCAGGTTGCTGAAAGGACTTCGGAAGAAGCAGCAAATTTATGTTGTCAAAATGAACCCAGTAGACTCAAAGCTTAAGGCTAAAGAACCAGAATGGTTAAGTGAATTTGATGATCTATTCCTAGCAAAACTAACTGAAATGCCTCCAATTCGGGAAGTAGATCATGTGATTGAATTGACCCGCGGAGCTCAGCCCAGTAGCCCTACGCACGTACAAAATGCCAGTTCTTGAAGCCATCGAACTCAAGGAACAGCTTAGACAGCTGTTAGAACAAGGGTTTGTAAGACCCAGTGTTTCACCTTGGGGTGCACCAGTTCTCTTTCAGAAAAAGAAAGATGGAAAGTTTAGACTCTGTGTGGACTACAGAGGTCTAAATCAGCTGACAGTTAAGAATAAGTATCCTATTCCAAGAATTGATGAGCTTTTGGACAGGCTAAATGGAGCCCAGATCTTCACATAAGGATTAATGAGCAAGATATCTTGAAGATAGCCATCAATACTCGGTATGGGCATTATGAATTCACTGTCATGCCGTTTGGATTGAAAAATGCCCCAGCTATATTCAATCGCTTAATGCAGGACATTCTCAAAGAATACTTAGATGATTTTGTTCTTGTTTTCTTTGATGATATTCTGATTTACTCAAAGAATGCAGCTGACCATGAAGCTCATGTCACAAAAGTTCTTGAGATTCTAAGGAAGCACCAACTCTTTGCAAAAAAGAGTAAATGTACTTTCTCTGCTGACCATGTTGAATACTTGGGCTTTCTGGTATTAAAAGATGGAATTTTTGTAGATTCCGCAAAAGTCCAAGCAGTCATAGATTGGCCTGAACCAAAGACAGTAAAAGAAGTCAGAGAATTCTGGGGATTGACTGGTTGGTATAGAATTTTTATACCAAAGTATGCTCTTATAGCTTCCCCCCTGACTAACCTTCTCAAAAAGAATACCCCATTTTAGTGGTCTGCCGCCAGGTGTGCTAGAGTGCTTTTGATAAGCTAAAGACCGCCTTGATAACCAGTCTCGTTCTGAAGCTGCCAGATTTCTCTCTACCCTTTGAGGTAGTAACTGATGCAAGTGGTTTTGCCCTGGGAGGTGCACTCATGCACGAAGGTCATGCAATGGCCTATGAATCCCAAAAGCTCCGAACACATGAGAGGAATTATGCTGTCCATGACCTGGAATTACTTTCAGTAGTCTATGCCTTAAAGTTGTGGAGACATTACCTATTGGGAAAAAGATTCACTTTGATGACAGATCATCAGAGCTAAAGTGGATCTTTACTCGGAAGGACCTCAACATGCGCCAAAGAAGGTGGATGTAGACCCTGCAGGAATTTGATTTTGAAATCAAGTACCGCCCATGCAAAGAAAATGTGGTAGCAGATGCCCTCAGCAGAAAAGCCTCCTTGCTTGCAATTACTGTAGTATCAAATCCCTTGATTATTGAAGCAAGAGAGAAGATCATGCTGGATAGGTTCCTTGGCCCTATTGCTACCCTACTTATGCAGGAAAGCAAAACTCCTCAGGAGTTGAACAGAGTTCAAGGGTACAGCCTCGATGATGGCATTATGTATTATAATCGCAGGCTATGCATTCCCAATGATGAGGGAACCAAGGATCATTCTGAATGAAGCCCATGACAGCCTTATAGCAGGACATCCAGGTTTCATCAAAACCTACATGTGTGTAAAGAAAAGCTTCTTTTGGCCTGGTTTGAAAAAGGATGTACTGAATAATGTATGTCAATGTCTGACATGCCAGAAAGTCAAAGCTAAAAGAGTAAAAATGATTGGGAAGTTACATCCATTGAAGTGGGAATGTATCAGTATGGATTTTATTACTGCATTAGCTTCACATGTTCCTTCCTTTCAACATTTCCACGTAGAGGTTGTAAACTTCTCCCTTTGTAAAATTATCAGGCAAATGGGCGAATTTTGAATTTGGCATGCGCTCACCATTGTAAGTGACAAATCGTTCCATCCAGCTCTTGAGAAAACACAGCTGAGGAGTGTCACGTGTACTAAATGAGTACCGTGAATCTTGTTCCACCCGTTGCAACCGCTTTAAGATCTTTTGCATCCGCTGATTGCTTAAACAAAATACTTTCGACACACAATCGTGCTGAAAACTGTATATTTTATCTTCTCTCTCCAGACCTTAATAAGAAACCATGTAATGTTGTATTCTGTTGAGCATGTTTTAAAGCAAAGAAGTTTTCACGTTCTTGCTTAATTTTTCTGAATCCAAGTGTCCTCAAGCTGTTTTTTTTATAACACTACACCCTACATGCCTCTCTCAATGCATTGCGATGCAAAAACTTGTCTTTTCTTATGGATGGGTGGACCCAATGAGTCAAGTAACTTTCCAATAGATTTATTACGATCCGTAGTAAGAATAGGTCCCGAACAAGTTCCGTTTTAGGGGATAGAGCTAGCGGCTATGCCTTGTGTAAAGAGAACAAAAAAAGGCGTTCACTTCTATGAACCAAGTGTGAACTTGTTCCATCCTCGATCATGCACATTGAGTGCTATTCAATTGGAGGAATAGATTCATGTTAGAATGACTATGTTTCCCCTTCGAGATAGAGTTAGGTCCCTCCATTTTCTTGTATCCTCATATTTTTAAGAGATTGAGGTGTCGTCAATCAAAGAAGACCATGGAACTTACCTGCCTATCAAAAGGATCCCTTGGGCCTAACTAAGGCGGGGATCTTACATATATGAAGGGCTGATTTTTACCCTCAGTGAAACTTACAACCAGTTGTGATTCAACCTTTCAAAGTCCTTTGTGCCCACTTCACAACAACCACAAACTACATGAGATACTTTGTGTTTTTATAGTTAAATATCTCTAAATCTTAAATGGTTGGAAATTTAGGCCTGCGTGGAAACTAACCCGAAATCATAATATGTAATATCAAGGGCATTGCAGTAACCTACAACTCGGTTTGTAATACAGACAAAACAATAAAACCGTATTTATTTGGACTTGGTGATGTGTCTCAATTATATTATTAGATTGTTGTATTGAAATTAGAACCTAGCACCAATGGCTATAGGGACAAATTGGATTCTTAATCATGCATTTCTTCTCTAAGAGAAGAAAATTGAACTACCTATGGATTGTGCATAGAGTTTGTAACTTGCATACTATACATTATAAAAAAATACATACATGCATGCTTCATACATACAAAATGACATATGCACACTACATGTTACACATATGTAGGTCTACTAAGTTTTTTTGTTATGAATAGCCAATCAAAATACGTGAAGTTAAAAATTGGGTACTTACAAACATACAAAAGTGAAGTCTCTTCACTTCCTCATGCACATAAGGAAAAACGTGGGTAGCTAAAGAAAATAGATATGAGATTATTAGGTGGCCATAGAGAATGAAAGAACCAAGTCAAGAAAAATTAGCTCCATTTTTTACAAGACAAACTAGGTGCTCCACTTATTCATAAGGGCAATGTTGGGAAGGTGATGTATCCCCTGCTACATTCGTGGAAACATGGAACATAAATGAGCACTTCCCATCCAATGGCTATTTGCTTATCTAAGTGTTGACTACTTGTATCTACATGTGTGCATAACGTCTAGCTGATTCAAGGTTAGCTACAAACTAGATTTCTCACTAGCAACTCAATGATTTTAAAATGTTAAATGTAGTTATGTAGGGATAGGTTCACAAACATTTGGATGGAAGATATGGCACCACCATATCATGTTGGAGAATAATTTGCAAGATTAATGTCTGCCAAAATTTCCAGAGAGAAAGGTGACATGTCCTTTCAAACCAATGACAGGTATTCAAGTTGTGAGACAGGGCTAACAATTGAAGTAAACCACTCCCCATATTTCAACTTCTTAGGAAATAATCTTTTTGGTAACAAAGACTTCTACAAGTGAATGGGCTAGTCCTTCATCATAGCAACAACATTGCCCCCCATAAGAGGTGCCATGTGGTGGTGGGTTGCTTTCGGCTAGAAGCTTGTGAAGCTAGGCTAGGATGTTAGAAGGGAGAAATGGGTTTTAGGAGGGCCAAGCGGGGTGGTATGTGAGGTAGCATGCAACTTGATTAAAAGGGTTGTTATGAAAACATTTTTGCATATAATTTAGAAATATCTTTAGTATATAAGAGGTAGTTTTATGTGGTTTTAGAAAAAACATTCTACGAGGACCATTCCATAGAGTTAGGAGGTTCATAATTAAGGGGTTTTATAAAATATATTTTAACAAAGGTAATATAACACATGTATTTAAATTAGGAGAGCTAGTGATAGGGCCCAATTATAAGTGATATAAGTACTTGGATCACTATTTATATTTTTACTTTATATTTTTCAAGTCTTGGATCGTTATTATAAAATAACTTATTTAGAGAAAAATGAACTTCTTGAATATAAGTCTTGGATCGTTATTACTTATTTAGAGAAAAATGAACTTCTTGAATATAAGTCTCTCCCTCTCTCTCTCTCTCTCTCTCTCTCTCTCTCTCTCTCTCACACACACACACACACACACACACACACACCCCTTTTGAAAGACCATAAAATGTCTCTTAAAAGCTTTTAAGAGGTGATGCCCATGTATGTACTGTAGAGGCTATTAGAGCATTGGAGACTATGTGAGCATTGAACCCTCAGAAATGGGGCTGGGGAATCACAACATGAAAAACTTATATGTCATGTATGTTCATTAAGAGGTAATTTAATAACCCCTTATATGTGAGATTTTAACATTTTAGATACACCTTCTGTGAATTTGAAGGTTGTAAAACCACCTTTTTTGGACCTAACTTATGTGTGTGAATTTTCTTATAGTTTACAATAAACAAAACTCCTATGTTGAAATTAACCTGCTATATTGCTTTGTTTGTTTTTTCAAATGTGGAAATGTGAGAGACGGTACTGAATGCCATTGAAGACCACCATGGATGGAGGCAGATTCGAATCCAACACCTTCCTCCATGGAAGGAAGTGAGGCAAGGCACTACCACTAGGATAAAAGGCCATGCATGAGACAACTTACTTGCTCTCTTACATTTCCTTAAAAGCGAATGGGCACAAATCCCCTAAGAATTTTTAATGCATGCTTTAGATTTGTCTTGCCTCTATAAGAGAATAACCCAACCTCATGGGGGTCACTTATAAATATGTAAGCGTAACGTGCGTTCAACAGAAGGGATTTTTAAAATCTCTTTTTAACACATTTTTTATATACAGAAGGGTACCATTTAATGGGGTATTCACAAGCTGAATAGAAAAAGGGTGTGTTTTATCCATAAAAAATTCACAGATAAGGGGTTTTTAAAGTAGGCCTTGAACGCACGTGATACAAAGGGTTTACATATAGTGAACTCTCCCATAACCCAACATACTAGGCTAGGCTGTGTATAGCCTAAGGTAAAGTAAAACTTCATCATGGTTGGTTGCTCTTGTGAGAAGACTTAGCCATGTAGACTACTTTTAATAGACCTAGTGATGCTTCAAATCCTAAAGCTCGTTTCAATTTGCTTCATGACCGCATTTCTTTTTATGCATTTTATTGCTTGATTAAAACAAATATCTACACTAAATTTCAAGCGATTGTTTTGAAAGTTCTAATCAAACTGGATGTAAGGCTAATATATCAGTTGAGTTGTTACACTCTCTCACACAGCACAGTTTGTATATCCATCTGTACTCTTAGTAGGTAAGTGGTTACCTTACCAACTACACGTGCATGGTCCACGTTGATTAATAGCAGCTAACTGCATTGCAGATTGGCATGGCCATCAACAAAAGCAACCCAAGGGACTCAAATCCCACCTGCTGCTCGACATGGAATACTGCAACCATCTTCAACTGTACAACAACAACAACAACAAAAATTTATAGCAAGCTGCGATTTACTCGAGGCAAGTTTATTTAACATATTGCGTAATAAAATTAAGCATATGCAGCACAGCACAAGCCAGCACTAATTTGGTTCTTTGCTCATGTGTGTTACAAAATGCTAATTGCAGGCCGCAAGGGACCATGGACGACTGGATGGCCAGTACTCAGCCAGGGCGCCTATTGTAGGCGCGGGAGTGGTGGATCATTTTGAGAAGAGCTTGTATCTCATCAGCACTGCAACATGCGGTCGTCCCGTGCTCAGTCCTCTCTCCCATCTCGACGTCTCGACCACGGGAGCTCCTGCATCGAAAACGCCGGCCAGCTTGGAGTTCAAGCTGCTGAGAGGACCAGCAGCTAGCTGGCAGGCTCGGGAGCAAGTGGAGGCTGGTCGGCCACCTCATATACTCAAGGAGCTCCCCTTGCTTAAATGCTAGCTAGTGATGCATGCATGATACTCATGAGTATGGGCATCTTGCAGAAATACTCGGTCAGCACAATGCATTGTATTAAATCGGCAGCTACTGCGCCTACCGACCAGTGCTGAAATTTGAAGGAAAAATGTGACTTTAAATTAAAGAGACTCATGATGCCTTTTGAAAGACTTTTTGTCCATGCAATGATTATAAAAAATTGTGTAAACTGAGCCCAATACATAAACTCACATGGTACAATATATAAGCTAGAATAGAATCATCTATCTATGTATCATTTATTTGTAACCTCTCGTGTGGCAAGCAAAGGAGAGCCCCAGTTTGCAAGAGAAGGAGAGCCCTTCACATAACGGAGAAAGCATAATTTTTTTAATGAGTCATTTGCTCATTGAATGAGTCTCATATATATATATATATATATATATATATGAGAATTTCACATTTTTAAACTTTTGAAAAGGAACGGTTCTTTTCCACAAGCCTAGATGCATTGGGGCTCACAATTAGTTGTCACCACCATCAAAGGTCATTTGCTCATTGAATAAGTTTCTCATACATATAAGTGCTCAACAGACACACATATAAAAATACATACACACATATTTGTAACCTGCCATGTGGCAAGGAAAGAAGAGCCCCACATGGCAAGAGGAGGAGAGCCCTTCACATAAAGGAGAAAGGGTAACTTTTTAATGCGTCATTTGCTCAATGAATGAGTCTCAGATGCATCAACTAAATAATGTGCTAGAAAATGGAATAATTTTGCTTTTCCAAAATTGTAAAGTTTTTAAAAAAGGTTCGGGTTGAGTAATTTTTAGGAACATTTTAATGAAAATAATAAAAGTGATAAGGTGAGCATGGTTAATAATTGTGAAATTAAATGTAGCATAATAGGGTGTGGGTGATGGGCATCTAAAAATAAAGGCTACATGGTGGTACCTATAAGCTAAATTAAATCATTGTTTGTGTGTGGGGGAAAATTATCTCTCATTTTTCTCTCTCTACAACGTATCATGCATTCACTTATTTCAATCTTTTCTCCATACTTCCATTCATTCAAGCTACTATATGCATGACTCTCTCTCTCTCTCTCTCTCTCTCTCTCTCTCTCCTTTTATCGCTCTTACTTATAGCTTCATCATCGGCATCGCCATCTCCATTACCATCTATGTCACTGTCTTCACCTTTTTTACCCTCTCCGTGTAGAGTATGCATTGCAAGTAGAGAAATTTGCTTCTGTGAGGAGCCACCATCGTCGACATAGACTTGCAAGTATATGATCAAGGTATGAGATCTTTTCCATTCATCTCTTGCTCGATTGAATCAGACTTGCATGTATACGATCAATGCATGGGATCTTTTCCATTTATCTCCTACAAGTATATGATCAATGCAAGCGATATTTGCCAGTCATCTCCTCCTCGATTGAATCAAACTTATAAGTATACTATTAATACATGCAATCTTTGCCATTCATCTCTTGCTTGATTGAATCGGACTTGCAAGTATATAATCAATGCATGCATTCATCTCTTGCTAGATTGAATCCTTGCCGTCAATTGTCCCCCATGCCACATAGTACACACGGCTTGCCCACTCCCTACTATGAATGAAGATGTTCCCCCTCCCTCTCCCTACAATGAACTCCACCCAAATCGATTAACCTCGCCAGTGCGATTACACTCCCTTCCTTCCTATGCACAAGCATCTACTAGTATGGCCTCAATTGCCGCTTCAAAAGATATACGGACTCTATGCTACGAGCTCTTGGGAGGTTGCCACATGGCAACCTTCACTTAAGATATATAAGGTTTCATGAAAATCACACAAAAAAATAAAATATTTATTTCTCATATTATGATGGATAAAGAAAAAAAGTTTCAATAAGCATTAACAAAAAACATGATTTCAAACTATAGCCAAAGAAAAGGACTACATGATCTACACTTGGATATATACATAGCTTTATCTCCAAAATGCATCTTCAATATTCTTATGAAGGTAAGATAGATTAACAAAAAAGTATAGACACATTTACTTTCTAAGTTTAGTCACCTCGAAAATACGATGGCTCTTCAAAACATTCCACACATACATAGCTTCATCTATAAAATATATCTTTATAACTCTTATGGAGTTAACATAGAGTACCAAAAAAGTATAACCACATTTAGTTTCTTAGTAGTCATGACCTCGGGATTACGATGGTGCTTTAAGTCATCCCATAAAAGATAGATCTAGAATCTCAATCCAACTCTATCAGGTTTTTAGAGCCATTGTAAGAGAGAAACATAAGCATATTCAATACTTCCAAGTTTAACAAATTTTGATCTTCATATTTGATTCAATTCATCTTTGAAAAAACCCTCTCGTAATCCACCATGCTTGCAACAATGACTAGGCATGCACGCCAAAGCTTCTTCATTTCACCATAGGTTTGATCTGACTCCTCATCATGACCACAAAACTTTCATGCTACATGAATACTCATCCTTGGACATGCTCACTTTAATCTAATCATAAAATCTTTGTATTGTATGCTCACTTCAATCTAATCATAAAGTCTTTGTATTGCATCTCACATGCTAAATTTGCAAACTTTTCCATCAAAACATACATCCATATCTTACCCATGGCAAAGTAAGATTTGTGATCCTATGGATAGTCCTTTGGACTAAAGACTTTTGCTACCTCAAAGAGCTTAAAATATGAAAAATGACAAGGTTGATTTTATATTTATTAATATAAGTTATTTCCAAAAAATATGTCACAAAACCACTATTCGATATAAAGGAATTTTTTTTGCCTTTTCTTTTAGAAGGCTAATTTTTAACTTTAACCTTTTATTAAGGGTTAAATTTTTTTCCAGTTGTCTTGAAGGCTAAATGCCTCTTAGAAGGGTGCTGCAACTTGCAAAAATAAACCCTATTGTGGGCCCCAAGGGAGACTAGCTGGTGGGACTTGAGAGTGAAACCCGCAAGTGCACTTTACAATTGCATCACTTTCCCATGCAACAATTTGGTAAGGTGAAATCACCACTAAATCGAGAAGCAGACGTCACGGTGCTGCTTTTGCTAAGTTTATCTTCCCAATTCTAAGAGCATTGCAAGCACACTCTATAACTACATCGCTTTCCCATGGAACTGTTTGGTCAGGTGAAATCACCACTTAATCGAGAAGGAGACTTCATGGTGGTTCTTTGGCCAAGTTTTTCTTACAAATTCTAAGAGCATGTTTAGGTGCATCTGCATGAACGCCTACAAGTGCTATGTCTAACTAAGGAAATGTGTGAATACAACAAGTGTGGGAGGCTCTATGGGAGCATTCTTAAACACTGTGGAGAAAACGGCTCAAATTTGAAGGCCATAAACTAGCTTGGCATTCAAAAGTAGCTAAATTATATATATGTTCATGTCTAAAATTTAGAAAAAAGTTCAAATCGTGGCTTTCATTTTGACACCCTATTATGTAGGAGGCCTTCTCAAGAAGGTTTGAAGGGCTTTGATGCTCTTTGAAGGCCTTAAACTAGGAGAGATGGGGATGGGTAGGGGGCGGAGGGGTGGGGTTTTTTTTTGGGGGGGGGCAGGTGCCAAAATGCTTTGGCAAGCTTCAGAAGTTTCAAACAATGCAAGGATCTTTTTCAAGAATGTCTGATGGTTACAATTTGTTTTCTTGCTGCTGGCACACTGCTTGCATGACGAGTGCATGACTGGCATGGGTATGGAGTAGCTATATTCATGAAGCCCTCCATATGTAAATGATGGGACCTCTGTTGTTGCAGCTTATGCTTGTAAGCCCACTAGCCGAGGCGGGACATGGCACCTTGACAGGGAGAGCTTCGAGAGGGTTGAGGGGCCCTTTCTTTTGCTTCCTTCAAGTTTAAACCTTTTCTCCCAACCATAAATCAGAGGGTGCTAGTCTCTAGGTGCCCTCTCTTTTGATTCCTTAAAGTTTAACCTTTTATTTCAACCATTATTTATAGGGTGCAGATGCCTCCATTTAATTTTTAGTATTCAAAAAACAAGCAGTGCCACCTTGGGATTTAATAACCATCTCAAAATCTCGGCTTCCAGTCCTCAGGCAGTGCTAAGAAAAAACATATTTTTCAACCAATCAAAATAAGGACAAACTGTTAAATCTATTCGGTTTTTTTTTTCGAAACCTTCCCGATATGCCGATTTTATAACTAAAATGTATGAAAATTCATTCTTTAAGATAAGATAGGGCCTACTTAAAATCTCAGCCCATTTGTATTAATTCTGGCGGGTACAAATACACTAGTTGCTGGCACGGCCCCTCCCCCTCGAGCCTAGAGTACTTGGTTGGCAGTGGGCACCAGTGTTTATTTTTGAAGGTTGCAGAGCCCCCTTCTAGGGGAAATTTGACCTGCGAAAGAAGTATGAGAAAGAGTTGAGTATTGCTCTTGAAGTGCTATAACAAAAATTGCCCTTAACATGGAAGGGTGGAAAAAATTGAACCTTGCACATGAAGGGCATGTAGGTATTAATTTATTGTTTCTTTAGATACACATTACACATCAATTACTTTTTTTTAAAGACATTCATTGATAGCTTATTGAGAAAGATGATGAAGCTTTATAGCAGAACCATGGTGATCAAGAAAAACAAACTTATAAGCTAAGGAATTGTAATACGCTTAATCTGATAGTGCGTCAATGGACTTAACAATTTTATTTCATTTGTAAATGTTTTATAGAGGAACTTAAAAGATAACCTTTATGTTGGCTCTCTCTTGAAGGGCAAAGAAAAAAATATGCCCTTCACACTGAAAGACAAATTTGAAAGAGACGTTTTTAAGCAAAAGGATACCCTACTTGCAAAAATAAACACTGGTGGGCACTTTTTTGCCCGTTGGGCAATTACTAGAGAGACCCAAAAAACTGGTCGCGCCTTGATTACACTGTCGGCGATGGAAGCCTTGAAAGCCCAATCGACTATCAAGAAAGCAGATTAGAAATTTAATACATGATTAGAAAGAAGTTCGATCGACTATCAAGAAAGCAGATTAAAAATTTAATACTGGTAGCTTCTATTTTACCACCGCTTTAGTCTTTCATCTTCATCGGCCTCCTCGTAGTACACACTCGTACTCACGCACCTTTAGGCTCTTCGACCCTGATAGGAGGCTAATTAGAAATTGCCTGCAGTTTGTTTAAGATCAACAAGCCTGTTGTTCGCACCATCTGGGCATCCATCCACTCACTCACCCATATATTCTTGTTATTTAATGAGGTCCTACCACGCGTGAAACATATAAAAACAGGTTCTCTAATTAAAGAAGTTCCACAATGTTCCTTAAAAGATTCTTTGAAAATAACAATATTTACGTGAAATAGTTCTTATCGCAAGATGTTCACAAAAGAGACCCTAAAATCGGATCAACAACCAAATCCACGCTTCCATATCCAGGTTGTTGCAAGATCAGGGTGTCCAGTTTTGTCCAGTTTATGCTAGACTAGGACAACTCTTGGAGAGTAAATTTGGGGGGCAGGTTACTTCAAGACACTAATAGAAAGTACACATGCAATCAAATTAACCCAATATAACTTAATTAATAAAAATTAGTTTGATTAATAAAAAATAGTTTGATTCATAAAAATTAATTAAACATTTACATATATTTGCATGCGCGCGCGCGCACACACACACACACACACATATCTATATCATATTATATTGGGCATAAGAGCTCTAAGAAAAGTAATAGCCAAAATGATCAAAAGTTGTATAATGCCCATGAGCCCTATGTATCATATAGCCCAAGGCCCCCAAAAGGTACACATGTAAATGATTCAAATCCCAAGTGCTTAGGCCCCATCCCCCATGTGCCTGTCACACCAAATCTACTTCATTACAAACCATCCTCTCCTACAATGATTTTGTCCTCAAAATCGAAGGGTAGTCGTGCACAAGTGGGATATACAAGAGGCTATATACAAAAGCCAAAAATGCACTCATGGCCTAGATGTATCCGCCGCAATCAAAACATGTCCATGACGCTTGCCCAAATCGAATGGAAAGGATAGGAGGGCATTGTCGACGGTGAGGCTAATGATAATGATGCCTGGATTAAATGGAAATCCAAGCCATGCATGACCCATGACCATATCAATCCTGCCTCCTCTTGGATCAAATGGATGGTGTAATGCACCACATTCATTGATAAGATACATCCAATGTCCCCCTAGGTGGGTCAAAATAATAATGCATCCATGCATAGGTCCCTGTGGGTACATGATAGTACGTATAGAACCACCCACTCGGATCATATGTGAATACATCATGTCCAAAAGTGAATGCCTGATAGAATATATCTGTGACAATGCATAGGCATCCATGAGCATCAAAAGAGAAAGCCTCATACACCATAGCATGCTCCATCAAATGTGAATCCATGTCATTACTGCATCCATCACCATGCGTAGGTCCATAGGCATGATCCACATCACAAGTGATGACTTGAGCTTAATCCATATGTACCAAGGCAGAATCCTCATCACTGTCCACATAACCCTTGTAGAGATCACAATCATAAACTCTCCACTCATCTCCCTAGAAAGGGTCATAGACTGGGCTTCCATAGATCCTCCATGAGGTACCCAATAACTGCTCACTACTAAATGCATGAGTAGCCTCATCATCGATGTCATCCATATCATCAATGCCATCCACATCGATGATGTCAACCACATGCTCACTAGCATCATAGGACTCATCCTCTTCATAGGACTCATCCTCTTCATACGTAGCATGTATATGCATACTACCATCATCCACATCACCATATATGCGCTCCTCATCACTAGTAATGATGGTAGATGAGTCATCAACAACTACATGAGCGCCCTCATCAAGATGCCTAATGTCACCATGGGCAACAATGCATGTGTCTCCACCATGTGTGCAATCCTCATCCTCATGTGCAATACCTATGTCAAATTCAACCTCATAGGCATGTACATGATCACATGAATCATCATCCATTGTGTCAACCACAATTGCATGCACATCCAAAATATCCTCAATGATCACGTCTTTATGATCTCATGGCATCATATCATAAGCTAAAAATGTATCAATCAAAGCACTTATAGAAGTAATTCAAGCATTTCCATTTTCAACTTGTGTATTCCCATTGACCACCCACGAATACATTGATGATGTCTTGTTGAGAGATAAGCGGCATCGACATCTCCTCATTTACTTGATGTCTTGAAATTACAGCGAGTGTGAATTTGCAGATTTTGCACAAGAGCTCTTTTGGTACCCATTTGCCTTCCGCATGTTCCACATGTACCACCCCTTGCTTCCAAGCATCTTTGCCATCCAAAAGCAACTTATGTGTGTCCACAATTTTCCTTAATCCCAACCATGCATGTAATTTTTAAACTTTTTTTAGCATGGTCTCCTTTGTATTAGTGACCAAATCTCAATTTTCCTAGCATATTACATGTGACCTTTATGCTGATGAAGATTGATTGTTGATGAAGAGGTTTATTTTGTTGATGGAGAGCTTTGCTTGCTAATCTCCTAGCCAAGACTTCCCACCCTCTTACCAAAGTTTAAAATCCAATAGCAAGCATTGGGGCCATGTCTTCACACTCCATATACTTAATCCCCCTCCTTTGCCACTTTTCCAAAAGCACTCATGAAAAGGAGAGTTCAAGCCATGCTTCCCCTTGGCCTCTCCACCAATGCCAAGAACACCATCTCAACATGCTAGATTCTAGTTCTTGTTTGGAATGAACTTATACAATTTGATTGAGAATTTAGCAATGTAAAGCGAGTGGAGTGTTTGAAGTTTTACATTTCAAAGCATGTACTCATGCCCATGTACATTACAAACTAAGCATATAATCATGCTTACATTATGCTCCTTATACACTTTCTTGATCAAAACCTTTTGCTCCAAGGCTTGCAATAATCATCGAACCAAAGAGAAACAAACAATGCCCTCACCAAGGCATAGAAAATGCAAGAAACATCAATGATTGCATACTTTTCTCTTATTTCAATCCAATTTGTTGGCTTCTTTGCATGTATTGGGTAAAGTGATTGGAAGAATGTGTGCGTATGACAAAGACCAAATATAAGTTTGGAGCAATGCAAGCTATATGCAAGGGAGTGATGAAAATCCCATGATAAGCAAGAATTAATCCTAAACCCTATTTTCTCCTAAAACCCTAATACCCTTGGCCAATTTGATGAAGAAATGCATGATTATGTAGAGTAGAGAAGATCAAGGGAAAAAGGATTGTGGATTGAAAATTCTAGAAATCCCACCACAAACCCTAATCTTGAAGGCAAATCTCGAAACCCTAATTCTCTCAAAAACCCTAAAATTGTGATCATTATAACAAATAAATGATATGAGAGATTAGATGAGAGATAGGAGAAGAGAATTAACACCCCGGATCTTAGAAATTATAATTGGAAACCCTAATTTTCAAGAAAAAAAAACCCAAATCATTCAAGAAAGCCAAGAAGCCCTAAATCTTGGGTGGGATTTGGCACATGTATGGGAAGAGAAAGGTTGGGATAGCAACATTATGCAATAATTTCACGAGAAGGTTGATCCCAAAACCTAATAGGTCGTCATGGCTAATCAAAGCCCTAAGCACTTGATAGCTTAAGATTGCAAATTAAAGCTCTCAAAATAAAGCAAGGAAGAGGAAGGCAGTAAAAAACATTTTGATTAACATGCCTTGATCAAGATTAGTGCATTTCTCCCAATTTTGGTCCTCCTTTTTCAAATTTTTGGAGCGCGTATCCCAAAATTGATGCCAATCAAACCTATGCCCCCAAAAAGTTAGAAACAACAAAAATTAAAAGATTCAACCATCCAATTTCCCCATATTCTTGATCAAGAAAATTCAATTTTTTTTGGAAAAATCAAAGAGTGAATCAAAATCAAAGCTCTGATACCAATGCAAGAAACTAGGGTTGGCCACTCAAGGCATGGAGTGACAACATGGGTGTGTGTCACCATGCTAACATCTCAAGAGGGAGAATTTCACCATGGAATCTTGGCCATAATAGCTTCGAGAAAGGTAATAGTCAAAATGAGCAAAAGTATCATATAGCCCAAGGCCTATGTATCATATCGTCGAAGGCCCCCAAAAGGTACACATGTAAATGACCCTATGTCCTAGGCCCCATTCCCCATGTGCTTGTGACACCAAATCTACTTCATTACAGATAGTTATGTGCACCACCTGTTTACGAAGGGTCTAGAGGGGGGTGAAGGTGGCAAGGTGTACATGTAGGGAGACGTGCCCTAGGATGGCGAGCATTATCCGAGCGGGTTTTTGGGCGGTGCCCGTGGATCCATGGTGTTGGCAAACGATGCCCATGGATACGTGTGTGCATAACTAGCTCTCAGGTATGCGGAGAAGGTGTTTGTAGGTGTGCTATGTCATTGGGTGGGGGTCATTTTGGCGGGACCTACTCCGTGTGTGCCCAAGGGCATTCGTCGGCCGTTGAGATTTTTTTAGAGAAATTTTTTTGGGATTATGTCAAGGTCCCATGGGCCCTTTCCATCCATCATCCAGAATCCTACTAATTTTGGTTTGAAGCTACTAGATTTCAAAACTTCACGGGTCACTTAGGCCACTTTGATTACTCGTTTTTTCAATCCTAGAAAAAGCCTTACATGGGGTGTTGTCATGCTTAAGATTTCAAATTTAAATTCACGTTTCTCATTTCTTGAATAGAAAGTGCTTAATTTGTAATTGCCTCAAAATAGCAACTTCTCAAAGATAAGAAATAACAATTAAATGCAACCATAATGAACTACCTAGGCTATACTACTTGATAAGAAATAACAATTAAATGCAACCATAATGAACTACCTAGGCTATACTACTTGATATGCCATAATTGTGCTTAATGTGCTATATGTACAATAGGTATATTACATCCTTCCCTCCTTTAAAAAACTCGATCTTGACATAAAATATGCGTAATCTTTTAAGAGCATTGACGTTGCATAGCTGGATGGAGGGTGGCTTACTCTTCTTCTTCCATCTCTAAGGTCGGTTCACTAATCATGGCACAAATATGAGAGACCAGTCCATAGCCTTTACCACATCCATCACTAGCACTTCGTCGAGCTTGGTGGTTAGGGGTCCCATAGCCTTGGTTTTCTTAGCCACCTTGTGGAATAGCACAAGGATTAAAAGCGCGTCTTGTAAGTTTGGGTCATTCAACTCTAAAGTAGCCATCTTCATTACAATAAAAACACCTTTGGTTCCCATAGGGCTCTATGCTAGAAATAGCATAAGTGCGGGGGAAAAGTTGTCTGGCCACCACTGATCAAGAGTGTTATTGTGAGGATTTGGCTGGAAATTCCTTTGGAAGCATCCCCTTGGATTAGAATTAGGATGGAATCTCTTCTTGACTCGACCACTCTTTACTTCTTTTACCAATGGCTTGAACATCTTGCAAAGTGGTCGGTCTCATTGCTTTAAGGCGACAGTCTAGGGGCTCATTCAACCCTTTGCAAAAACGGGCCACCTATTGGGTGGTTGTCATAGGCATAGCATACTTGTTGCGAAGTGTCAAAAATTTCAAGTAGTATTCCTCTAGAGTTAAGCTGAGCTACTTGAGATGAAGAACTAATTCATCATAATGGATTCATGAGATGGGGAAAGATAGTCGTCCTTTGCAACGTCTTTAATGTCACTCTAGGTCTGGGAACCTTCGGTGATCCCCTTGTCTCAACAACATTATTTCCACCATAGTTTACCATCTCTCGTGAGATGAAACCTGGCAAACATGGATTGATTATCGGCTCCTGTGGTGCTAGCACCTTAGAAATATTCATCCTTAGCCTCAATCCAAACTTTCACCTTCCTTTCAATTTTTGAGCGTGCCCCATTAAATGAGGGAGGCTGCATTTGTTTACGCAAGAGCTTCTTCTCCTGTGCATTGGGAGAAAGAAGTTGATGACCCTGGTTATCAATGCAAGATTAAGTTTAGAATTATAACACTTAGGCTACCTAGTCTTATCATAAGAACACAAAGTGCAAGAATTCCAAATCCTTTATTCCGAGCTTTAATATTTACAAGTAAACCAAATAATTACAAGGATTGAGTTATACAACTCAATTCTTATTTATTTTCATGGTAAACGTCTAGTAAAACCAAGGCATTAGCATTGAAAAAGTAAGGGGGATCTACTAAGGTTTCTAAAACTCGATAAGTCTCTAGTGAGGGAGGCAAGCCATGAGCTAAGTTTCAATTGACAGCTACTCTATCAAGAGGCAAAACCTTGGTCACTTTGTCGTAGACCCATAGATTCTATAATATACGATTTCCATTGATGGTTACATGGTTATCATTTCAAGGAGTGCTAAAGAACAAAAACAAGTAAACCATTCGCAACATTTCAATATAACAGATTCACCTTAGGTTGATGGAAAGATTTCTAACCAAATGAACCCGAATGGTGAAATAATATGATCCAAGGCTTCTCCTCAATGATAATTTGTGGTTGTGAAGTGGACATACAGGACTTTGAAAGCGTGAACTCACTAGTTACGAGTTTAACTGAGCGTAGAAATCAACTCTCAATCTACTGATATATAGCCATGTTGAAGTTGGACCTTATAGCCTAATTTAGAAGCTAACTTTATCTCTTCAATGAAGTATACACCCATAACTATTAAAGAAAACATTGGGCAATACACACAGAGGGTGGGGATGTGAAAATCATTATATACATTAGTAATTACATCAAGCCATCATAGAAAGTTATAAACATGGCTAGATATAGTATTTATCTCTATCTTTCTCTCTCTTTCATGCATGCACGCATGCACATACTCACCACAGATTAGTAATGGTGAATTGGTTTCAGAACTACCCCATATAATTGCTCTAGATGCTAGTTGGCATGCTGTTTTTGTGGGGTTAGTTTCTTGAGATCCCAAACAATGATTGTGCGTCTCCCACAATGTTGCTATACAGTGATGGACGAGTGGCCCATGCACTTTCAAGTAGAAGTATTTCTTGCCACAAATATTATGTCCCCTTTTATTCAACTTTTCCACTACCTAATATACCTCCAACCAGCCCCCTTCCAAAAAAAACATATCTTCTCCTCAATGAATTCCTAGGCTAGCTTCACAAGCTTCTAACCTAAACAAACAAATGGCACCTCTTATGGGGGAAATGTTTCTACAATGAAGGAGTAGCCCACTCACATCATCTTCCTAACATTATGCTTATGCAAAATTGAAGCACTTAGTTTGATGGGGTTGCTTGAGAGCCCTTTGCAACAATACTCGGGTCTTAACCAAAATGTTGCTATGATGATGGAATAGCCCAATCACTTGCAAGTAGAAGTCATTCTTGTCAACTGATTATAGCTCGTTTTATTAAACTTTCATGCTACCTAACATACCTATAATGGAGTAGCAACTTTAATAGTTAGTTTAGGTTTATGGTCATATAGCTTAGATTTATGGTCATAGGGCTCAAGTACAAAAGGGGCTCATGGACCCTCATTTGTATCTTTTGGATCATATGCCTTTTAAACATACATTATTGGAGCCTTGAGCTACCATACATTGCCCTATCAAAGGTTATTTCCATCCTTTAGTGAAAGGCTAAATCACTTAGGCATTATGTGTGATTCTTGCTAATTGCATGATAATCCACATGGTGATTTGTCCCAAATCTTAGCTTATGGTTGGTTCATTTCAATCAGCATTGGAGCTTTGCTTTTGATCCACTCTCTTGAGTTTTTGTGAAAAACTTTTGAGTGTTCTTGATTTTCTTGATCAAGAAGATGGTTATGGTGGTGACCTTGAATGGGTAAATTTCCTTTTCTTTGTTTAATTCCTAAGCTTTTGGGGCCATGGGTTTATGCTGGACCAAATTCTAGGGGAGCTAGACCAAAATTTAAAAACTCGGGACCAAAATCTAGGATCAAGAAGATTAGTGTCCTTAATCCAAAATGTTTTTTGTTCTTTCCCTCTTTGTTTGATCTTTGAGAGCTATAGGTCTTTCTTCATGATTCCAAATTGTGGCCATAACTTACATCTTAGCCTAGAGCATGGTTCAAGCTTCACAAAGAGTGTTTCAATGGCGGATTTCATAAACGTTTTCTATCCGTAAAGTCGCATTCTTCTATGCCATTTTTCCCCATTCCATGGACTTGTGTCTTACATTAGAGCTTGCATAAGCTTTGGTACACCTTGAGCAATCATATGTCTTAGCATAAGCCTTGTAATAATGAAGCTTCTATTGCCATTTTCTGGTTGTGAGGAGCGTATTCAGCTACGTCGATTTTTTTACACATTCCATGGTGATATAATGCTCAAATAAACCACTCCATGAGCTTAAAATTGATGCCAATAATCAGAAAGTGTGCTATCAAAGTGTAAGTTCAGATTTAAATGTGTTTAAATGGCTATTTTTGCATGTTTTAGCTCATGTGAGGCTACAGCGGTCTTGCTTGCCATTGTTCTTGGTGATGGGAATTCAAGAATTACATGTTGAAAGGCTTGTTGCAATCTTGCTTAATTTCTTCAATTGAAGGGTGTTGTGGTGATTCCCTAATGCAATTGCAAGCAACTTTATGGTTTTGCAAGCCATGATAAGCATAGGGTTTGAAGAGTAAATGATTTGAAGTTGTCAATGTATCAAATGATTTCTTGGAAACATTGGTGAAGGGGGATTGAAAGGGTTTATGCTTTTTGAACGTAAATTAAAATGTGTCACTATAACACATCGAGAGCGTAGCAACGTTTTTGTAGCATTTTTGGAAGGAAAATATTGGGGGGTTCAAGATGCTCTCAGCAGAGATCTATCACTGCTCCGCAGTGCTTTTTCATTGCTAAGCAGCGCGTTTAGCAATGAAAAATCGCTGGCCAGTAGCGAATAAATGCTACTATACTGTAAAAATATCCCACTTTTTTACCGTTTGTTTTGCCGCCATGTAGTTTTATCTTTTGAATACAATAAACTTGTACTCTGAGTTTTGTTTTATAGGTTTCTGCCTTGTCTATCACTCCTATCCTATCCTCTTCAAGCTCAACCAAGGTATGTCTACTATTTTCATTTATCTCATATGCAAACAAGCTCAACCAAGGTATGTCTACTATTTTCATTTATCTCGTATGCAAACAAGCTTTCCATATCTTTTGAGTATTTCCTTTCTCTTTTCTCGCTTTTAAGTTTTTCTTTTCTTCTTTTTTCCTTATTATTTTTCCCTAATTAAGAGCTCTCCATTAAAGCTTCATATCGTAAGAGATTTTGATTTTTCTTAATACTTTTTTTTTCTTGACTTGGTTTAATTTTGTAGGTTTTCAACACATACAAACCTTATAAGAGATCTCTTTCTCTTGTATGTTTCTTCTTTCATGCTTTTACATTTTTATAGGGTTTGTAAGTTTTAGGACGTTGTGTGTAGTTTTTTGGGAACCTCAAACTCAACTTGTACATGTGTACATGAGTGATGTTCGTGTTGTGATAAGGTCATGGGAGCACCCATTGACTCAGTGTGGGCTTTGTGGATGCGGCAATCAAGCTAGGGGCCTTGATGGAAGTGTATTTGCAGGAAAATGTTGAGATTCTGGAAACACAGCTTGTCCGGAGCATGGTCGGCTGGAGATGACTTTAGCTGCTCGGTCGTCTTGAAGTGTGTATGCGTCCAAAATAAAGTGGCATTGGAAAGTTGCATCTTGAGAAGGTATGGAGACATGGGCAAATAAAGATGAAGGGGACAAGGTAGCTTTGAGCTTTGATGTAAAAAGGATAAAAGTAATGGTGGCCATCCATAGGGTTTTAAGCAAAATGAAAGAAATGATAAACAACGTGGCCACTTATAAGGTAACCTACGTGGATGTTTTAAGTGCTGCCAGCACACCTTTTGGAAGCTGGCAAAGCATGAAGAGGAAGGCGCAGCTGAAAAAGAAAAGGAGGCCGTGTTGTTTTGAGGGGGGCTCTCGGGCGTAGCCGGAGGCACACACAGAGGTGGTCGGCCTAGCTAGTGACACCACGGAGCAGTCGTCGCAGGTGGCCGCTTGGGGACACGGAGGCGTCCCTTGTGAAGAGCAGGTGGCTGCTACTAGCGGAGACGTGGGGGGTCTCGGGCGCAACAGCAGGTTGTGAGAAGGCGTAGCCGTGTGTGGGAGCCACCTAGGAGCTGCTGGCAAAGACTGAGACGCTGCCTAGGAGGCAGAGGCTGATGGGGCGCTGCTTGAGGGAAAGAGGCAGAGGTGGCTACGGTGACTGAAGCAGCGACGGGTTGCTGAGCATGGAGGGGACGCGTAAAAAGAAGCAGAAGCGCAGTTGTATGTGCAGGTGTTAGGTGAAGCTGGTTGCTGGCTGACGGGCTGCAGGTACACAAAGTGGGGCCTCCTGTGTGAAGAGTAGGGGGCCTCTGGAGCGTGCAGGTGACGGGCTGGAAAGTCACCTAGGAGAGCAGCGGCTGGAGGAACAGTCACAGAGGACAAGAGTGGGGCTGCAGTGGTGCGACTGGTAGCCAAGGGGAGCCGCCTGGGGGTAAAAGGTAACAAAGAGGAGTTGACTGGGTGGAGGAGCCTGAGGGCTGGCAATTGGCGCTGCTGCTGGCTGGCATCAACTGAGAAGGTCGACGGGCTAGCAAGCTGAAGTGAATGTGATAGATGGGCGTAGCTACCATACAGGGGCTTCTCAGGTGACAGCGCAAGGGTTGGCAGCTGCTGGCATTAAGTAGACAGGCTGGTGACTGTAACAAGTGCAATGGGTCGCAGAGGGGTTGCTTGGTGACTGGTTGGCGCAGTAGGTGGCGTAGAAATGAAGTGAAGATGGCGTCTAGGTGACAGGCTGGAGCGGACAGCGCAGTGGCTGGTGCAAAGAGAAAGAAAGAGATGATGGAATAGTGGGCTGGCGGGGCTGCTACAGAGGGTGGGTCGTCCGCAAAACAGAGAGACGTGAACAGGCTAGAAGCTGAAGCAAAGAGAGAGGGAATAAAGCCTGATAGTGCAAAGGGATCGCCCAAGTGAGCTGTTTTTTGTGTGTGTGGTTGGTAGCGAGGGGAGAGAGCAGAGTGAAGGAGAAGAAGGTGATTGCTGGTGGTGTAGGAGAGAGTGGCCTTCAGCTGAGGTGCAGTGCAAAGAATGAAGAGGTCGGCTTGTAGAGAAGCAAAGGAGCGAAGGGATTTGGAGCGACCAGGAGCTGGAGAGGGCTGATTGCGAGTGGATGCCAGATAAAGCTGATTCAAAGGATATCTGGGATATCCGACTCTGTATAGATGAAGGTCTATTCTGAAATATAAGTCTTGTTCATGCTCTTTGGTCTGGTGTTCCGGTGTGTTTGCATGCGTGTGTGGAAGTGTGGTACCCTATAAAGGCGTAAACAGCTTTACCGCTTCCGTGCCATCACTTTTTGGTGCCTCCACAGAGGAGCAGATTTCCTCTGGTTTGAGAAAGAAGATAGGGACTATGTGAAGCAAGATTTGGAAAGATGGCTCAAGATTTTCCGGAGTATTGGGGATTGCCACAGGAGAGTGCAGTCAGGTTTCTGGAGAAGATGGAGTTTACAGCTTTGATGAAAGACAAGGCAACCCCGGAGATCCTTTCTCAGATTTTGACTTATTGCTTGCAGGGTGATGCAAAAGTATGGTTACAGATGTTTGTGACTACACACAGGAATGTTCATCAACAGGATCCTGAGTACCGTGTAGTCAGAGCTGCATTTTTGGCACAATTTGCCTGTGTGAGGAGTCCGAACGAAGTATGGAAGGAATTGTGTAACATTCAGCAGAAGGACGGTCAGGATGTGGATCAGTATCTGATAGAGTTTGGAAGACTTGGGAGTCTATGGTGTGAGGCTTTGATTCCTGAAGTACCCCCGCAGATGATAAAGAGAGAGCGGTTTGTGGCTGGTCTGGAGCCAACCTTGCGTCTGAAGATGGAGCTGAAGAACCTGGATAGCTTTGAGGAGGCTGTCAGAGTTGCTCATGAGAAGGAGTGGAAGGTGAAGCGTCTGAGGCACTTGGGAATGCAGGAAGAGCCGAAGAGGTTTGTGAAGATGCCAAAGATTGAGAGTATGCATCCTGGAAGAAAAGCTGCTGTTGTTCCTAAACAGGAGGATTCTTTGAAGAGGGAGGTTCATGATGCAGTGGAGCTCATGAAGTCTTTAAGCTTGAATTGGATAGAGTCTGCAGAAAGAGGAAGAGGCATGGATGTTATGGGAAGGAAGACTGATGCATCATCTGGTTCCTAAAGGAAATTCAGTAGATATTGGAAGAGGGAGAGGGTATCCGTGTGATGTGCAATGCCGCAATTGTGGTGAGTGGGGTCATATCAGTCCACAATGTGAGAGACCAGCCAAAGCTAATGGTGGCATATATCAATTGTCTTTGGGAATGAGTGATAAGGTGATGGGCCCTAATATGCAGGTGAAGGATGCAATTCAGCCCATTGGCAATGTTTGTGAAGCCCATGGGGTCACATTTGCAAAGCAGGATATGGGACAGATTAATCTGTTGGGAATGGAGAAGGGTGAGGTTTCTAGAATCAGCCCTAAAGAGCTTTCAGGAGGTGAGGAGGAGGAGGATGGGAGTGTTGATGACGCTGTGGATTGTGAAGGTGATGCTGCTAATGCTGAAGAACCTGATGTGTTTGAGTATGGATATGATTTGGATGATCTCTTTGATTCAGAGAAGAGTAATGACTTGGAGGTACCAGTACTTCAGCCAGTCAAGGTAGAGAGTAATGATCAAGGTGTTACTAATGAAGGTACTATGGATGGAGTCTGTATGGATGATCTGGGTGATGAGTTGGATATTGCAGCCTGTGAGAGTGTGGATGATGAGCTGGACTGTGTTCTTGATAATGCATTGGATGATCTGTTGGAATTGGCTTCCTTGGAGAAGATTACTTGCATGCCAGCTGTGCAGCAGGAAGGGAGTGATGGTGTGACTGATGATGGGTTAGATGCTACTTTGGATGATGATGTGATTGATTTTGGATGTGTGGTTGCTGATCATAAGGTGTGTGTTCCTTGTCATGCCCAAGAGAATGAGTCGGTTGTCAGTGGTGGTGAGGATGCATGTGAGACTATTGTTGTTGGTCAGGGGGACCAAGATGCTTTGCCTGGGAGTTTGGGAAGCTTGGACTTGGTAGAGATGCCTGTGCAAGATGTGAAGAATCTTGAAGGATCACCAATGGTCTTGAAGCTGGAGAAACTACAGGAAAGTGACAATGATGAGTCTACAGTGCACGAGGTTGCTATGTGTGATGTTGATGGGCTGAAGGGAAATGAGTTTATGGTGGACACACCACATGTTGATGCTCAGCATATGGATGAGTGGTTTGGCTATAGTTCTAGTCTGGCAATTTGTCCAGAGGGAGAGTTGGAAGCCAATGATGTGGGCGCAGATTGGATGACCGTGAGGTGGAAGTTGATGATCAGATGTTTGTTATTTCGGTATATGATTATGAGTGGAACTCAGATGTGTCAGAGGGGAGTAGAGGTGAGGAGTGGTTGTCTCCATCACAAGGTTATGTGAACTGGTATGGAGGAGGAAGTGCAACAGTAGATGGTGATGAGGCCATATATAAAGAGCAAAGGGGGTTGCTGGAAATGGAAGACCATGACAGGGTGTATTGATAATGGTTGTTTGACAGAGGAAAATGCTTGAAGGATTGGAGGGTAGATGCACCGAGGTTTCTGTTTGATCCAAGAGGATAAATGGTTTCTGTTTGTGCAACTGCTGGACATAAATGTCTCAGCAGAAAAAAGGGGGTTGCTAAATATGTGTGTAGTTTTTTGGGAACCTCAAACTCAACTTGTACATGTGTACATGAGTGATGTTCGTGTTGTGATAAGGTCATGGGAGCACCCATTCTCACAGTGTGGACGTTGTGGATGCGGCAATCAAGCTAGGGGCCTTGATGGAAGTGTATTTGCAGGAAAATGTTGAGATTCTGGAAGCACAGCTTGTCCAGAGCATGGTCGGCTAGAGATGACTTTAGCTGCTCGGTCGTCTTGAAGTGTGTATGCGTCCAAAATAAAGTGGCATTGGAAAGTTGCATCTTGAGAAGGTATGGAGACATGGGCAAATAAAGATGAAGGGGACAAGGTAGCTTTGAGCTTTGATGTAAAAAGGATAAAAGTAATGGTGGCCATCCATAGGGTTTTAAGCAAAATGAAAGAAATGATAAACAACGTGGCCACTTATAAGGTAACCTACGTGGATGTTTTAAGTGCTGCTAGCACATCTTTTGGAAGCTGGCGAAGCATGAAGAGGAAGGCGTAGCTGAAAAAAAAAAGGAGGCGGTGTTGTATTGAGGGGGGCTCTCGGGCGTAATCGGAGGCACACACAGAGGTGGTCGGCCTGGCTGGTGACACCAAGGAGTAGTCGCAGGTGGCCGCTTGGGGACACGGAGGCGTCCCTTGTGAAGAGCAGGTGGCTGCTCTACTGGCGGAGACGTGGGGGGTCTCGGGCGCAACGGCAGGTTGTGAGAAGGTGTAGCCGTGTGTGGGAGCCGCCTAGGAGCTGCTGGCGAAGATTGAGACGCCGCCTAGGAGGCAGAGGCTGATGGGGCGCTGCCTGAGGGAAAGAGGCAGGGTGGCTACGGTGACTGAAGCAGCGACGGGCTGCTGAGCGTGGAGGGGACGCGTAAAAAGAAGCAAAAGCGCAGTTGTATGTGCAGGCGTTCGGTGAAGCTGGTTGCTGGCTGACGGGCAACAAGTACACAAAGTGGGGCCTCCTGTGTGAAGAGTAGGGGGCCTCTGGAGCGTGCAGGTGACGGGCTGGAAAGTCACCTAGGAGAGCAGCGGCTGGAGAAACAGTCACAAAGGACAGGAGTGGGGCTACAATGGTGACTAGCGACTGGTAGCCAAGGGGAGCCGCCTGGGGGTAAAAGGTAACAAAGAGGAGTTGACTGGGTGGAGGAGCCTGAGGGCTGGCGATTGGCGCTGCTGCTGGCGTCAACTGAGAAGGTCAACGGGCTAGCAAGCTGAAGTGAAGGTGATAGATGGGCGTAGCTGCCATACGGGGGCTTCTTAGGTGACAACGCAAGGGTTGGCAGCTCTACTGGCGTTAAATAGACAGGCTGGTGACTGTAACAAGTGCAGTGGGTCGCAGAGGAGTTGCTTGGTGATGACTGGTTGGCGCAGTAGGTGGCATAGAAATGAAGTGAAGATGGCGTCTAGGTGACAGGCTGGAGCGAACATCGCAGTGGTGGCTGGTGCAAAGAGAAAGAAAGAGATGATGGAATAGTGGGCTGGCGGGGCTGCTACAGAGGGTGGGTCGTCCGCAAAACAGAGAGACGTTAACAGGCTGGAAGCTGAAGCAAAGAGAGAGGGAATAAAGCCTGATAGTGCAAAGGGATCGCCCAAGTGAGCTGTTTTTTGTGTGTGTGGTTAGTAGCGAGGGGAGAGAGCAGAGTGAAGGAGAAGAAGGTGATTGCTGGTGGTGTAGGAGAGAGTGGCCTTCAGCTGAGGTGCAGTGCAAAGAACGAAGAGGTCGGCTGCAGAGAAGCAAAGGAGCGAAGGGATTTGGAGCGACCAGGAGCTGGAGAGGGCTGATTGCGAGTGGATGCCAGATAAAGCTGATTCAAAGGATATCTAGGATATCCGACTCTGTATAGATGAAGGTCTATTCTGAAATATAAGTCTTGTTCATGCTCTTTGGTCTGGTGTTCTAGTGTGTTTGCATGCGTGTGTGGAAGTGTGGTACCCTATAAAGGCGTAAACAGCTTTATCGCTTCCGTGCCATCAACATTTAAGATTAGAGTTTGTTATTAATATATTTTTTCCTTATTTTGATTTGATTTTGTAGGTTTTCAACACATACAAGCCTCACAAGGTAAGAGATCTCTTTCTTGCATGTTTCCTCTCTTACACTTTTACATGTTATAGGGTTTGTAAGTTTAGGGTTTGTTTTTTTTTCCATGCTCCATGCTCTATACATACCGGTAGCTACTTATGCATGTCGGTACCTTCCTATGTATGTCAGTATAGCAACCAACGCATGCCGACAGCAACCTACGCATGCCGAGAGCTTCCTACACATGCCGGTAGCAACAACCAATGCATGTCGGTAGCATCCAAAGCATGCCGGTAGTTTCCAACACATGCCGGTAGCAACCTATGGAAGCTAGTGTTGAGATTCAAGCTCGATGTCAGTGTGAGCCAGCTATGCTATGTGCTGGCAGATTAGGTAGGAACATGTGTGAGACATAAATGACCGCGTGTCCAGCTGGTCATAGTGTGTGGACATTAGCTAGGGTTAGTAGAGTGTGGACACAACTCATTGTGTGTTGTGTGGATTATGGATTAGGGCATTATGCTTTGTGTGAGAGAGGACCTGGCTTCCCTCAATGGTTAGGGTTTGCAATATACATTAGGGTTTGCTCCTGTGTGTTAGTCTCCTCCCCCTCTACCGTTCTTTCAACATGGTATCAGAGCCTTGTGCTGTTTATTAGGGTTTATGAGTGAGTGAGTGAAGAGGGAGAAGAAGAAGCTGTGAAAAGAAGCTGTGAAGCTGCCATTGGAGCTGTGAAGCTTGGAGCACACCAAATACTATCAGATCTGAAAGCTAGGCCTACCGGGTAAGGTCTTCTAAACATCCTTGAGCGGATTGCAGGTGAAACAGGCAAAAGCAAAGCATTTTAGAGCAAATCAAAGCAAAGCAAAATTCTGGTTTTTTGAAGCTTTCCATTAAAGCTTGAAAGCATTGATGTATGGTGGAAATACGTGTGATTATGGCAAAAGACATATGCATTTGTCAAAGAGGGATGTATTAGCAACCCATGTGCAAGCCTTGAACAAATTTTGGAGCAATTTGGATGTATTTAATTGAGTGGAAAACTCTGGTTTTTGACCTCTCACAAAACAGAGAAAAGGAGGTGAAGATTTGATGCATTTGGAGCATATTTTTGGCAAAAATTCAACCATTGACTGGTTGCACACATACCCAAGTGTGTTGGGGACTTGGTTAGCTCTTCAATTAGCAAGTTAATCACTCCCAAAGAGCCCTACAGCAGGCGGCGCAGCCCATACAGAGGAAACAGTGCAGTTTTCTGGTTCTTTCACTACGAGGAGATCAAATTCTCACTTGGTGCTTGATATCTTCCACAATTCTCTTAGCAATTGGATGCTTTACATCTTGGAGAAGAGGGCTATGTGATTTGTTTGGTCAATGATGCTTAATTGAGCTGGGAATGAGCTGATTAAAACAGGCTGTCCACTGGTTGCAGAGAAACAGAGCATTTTAATCGAGCAATTAATCTTTGGTGTTTTACAATTGGACAAATTCCTCTTACATGGAGTTGATGGACACTATTGCTAAGCCAATGAATGCCTGGTTGCCCAATTTGGTGAAATATTGAAGAAATTAGAGCCAAATCATTACTGGTTTTTCTGGTTTTTCTGGTTTTTTCAAAAACAGAAAAAGGGGTTTTTAAAAATTGATAATTATACATGTCAAATGGAGTTGATCCTCAACATTGAGGTTCATTAGGTGTCAATGCAAGTTTCCTAGACTTGATTGCACCATTACGTTGCGATTTGGAGCCTTGGAAGGCGTGTCAATACAGGGTATCCCGCACTGAGTGAGACAGTTCGTCTTGGATGCTTACAGGTTGATTTCCTACATCATATTTGGAGTTTGTTGGCTATCTTGGAGTATCTGGAACATTAATTAGAGTGTGGTTGAGCTGAGGAAGGCTCATTTACAGATTTGAAGTGTGCGGAAGGTGTATGCATTGAGCAACATGTCGGACAATCCAGTTCAGATTGTTGGTGAAAAGCTGGATAGGAAGAACTTCCAGGCATGGAAGTACAGGATAAAGAGTTTCTTGAAAGGGAAAGGATTTTGGAATCTCATTACAGGTGCTGAGCCAGAGCCTGAGCTACCTCGGCAACCTACACAGCAGCAGCTTATTGCTCATAAGCAGTGGTCAGAGAGAGCATTCAAAGTGCTGCATTATTTGTCTATATGTATATCTGATGCTATGCTCATACACATTCAGGATGCTGAGAATCCCAAAGATGCATGGGATACTTTGGTCAAGATGTTTGATACAGATACGAGTGCTCGCAAGTCTCAATTGCGACAGCAGATACATAATGTCAAAAGGAATAAAATGAGCATACATGATTATGTGCAAGAAATCAAGAAGTTTGCAGATGCATTGGCCACAATAAATGCCCCCATGCCTGATGATGATTTGGTGGATATTACCTTGCGTGGTCTTGGCAAGGAATACAAATCTTTTGATACATCTATCTCAGTGAGGAGTACAGGTCTACCCGACTTCGATGAGTTGGTTTCACTCTTATTGGTTGAGGAAATCAAGCTCAGTGATTCATTTTTGGATGCATCTTCTAGCCATGATGATGGCAGAAATCAAGCATTTTACTCGCAGAGAGGTTTTAGAGGCAGGGGGAGATTTGCATCACGTGGACGTGGTGGTAATGGTCGTGGATGGCAGGATAGACCTCCACAACAGAATTTTCAGCCTTCTTATGGTGCTCGAGGTGGTCGTGGTTATGCACCTCAAAGAGGCAGAGGTAACCCCCGTGGTCGAGGACGTTGGCAAGGCCAACAAAATTCTATGCAAGATGTGGAATGCCATTATTGTGGCAAATATGGTCATATGGCGAGAGATTGCTTTCGCAAACAGAATGATTTGAGAGGGGGAAGAGCACAACGTCGTGGTCATTATGGTGGAAACATATCCCAATACTATTTTGTAAGTATATATTAGCCTCAAATTGTATCTTATTAAAGAAGGTTATCTTAAATAACAAATTTCTAAAATGTTCATTTGTTTGTATGTCTATAGCTTAAAGCAGCGGACCGCTCCCCTACACAAGATGAATATGCTTTTGCATTACCACAGGGTTTGCAAGCTCTATTTGATAGGGTGTAAGATGAAGAATGAATTGTTATTACTGGATGAGATGCTTGGCAAGCATGGCAACTAAGTACATTCCTAAACCCTAAACCTCTTTGTTTTTGTAAAATTGATTCTCACTTGTGTTAGTTTTATTATGTTTTAGGATCATGTAACTAGAAACGGCGGTGCAAATGTCCATGCTGGTAGCACTGGAAATGTGAGAAGCGAAGGGGCTAGAGCTACAAGGAACAATACCAATCACACAACATGAGATCTAGATAGTCCCTAGCTCCATAGTTTTATCACGCTTTATCTTATATATGAGTTTTTTGGAAACATACACTTATGTAATTCTGCTAAGTATTGTAATTGAATTTTGACATTCCTAAAACCATGGTTTGCAAATGTCTTTTCTTTTTGGTATTTGTCAAGTTTTACATTACACTTTTCCATGATGATGTGAAGTTATGTTAGTTTCACCGTGTCTACATTAGAAAATAAAGAGCTGGGGCAGACTGGGGAGTCCTGTGCACACTCCCCAGTCTACTCCAACTATTTTTAATTATGTAGTACTTCCGCTACTCAACAACGCAATATCGCTGCTGAGCATCAAAATAATGCTGAGCAGCGAACCTGTTTGTAGCAGAGATAGCAGCATGTTTAGAAGCGATAAAGGCCCGATATCTTTGTACTCTTCTAGTTATAAAAGCGTGTTTAGAAGCGATATAGGCCCGATATCTTTGTACTCTTCTAGTTATAAAAGCGTTGCTCTTTTCGCTACCAAACCCACATTTTGTTGTAGTGATTACACACCATTGATGGTTTCCTTGAAGCGTGGGATACTTCCTTGAAGCATTTTGACACTCTTCATACAAGCATACAAAATTCAAGTGATGCACTTGGATGCCATTTGAAGTGTAATGAAGCTATTGATGCTTCTTCACCAAGTTGAATTAAGGCTCATGAAGATGTAAAATGCATGTCAGCTATGGGATTTGCTATTTGTTGGCTCTTTGATGTCATTCTTGGGTGCAAAATGCCATTGGGATTGGATTTCATGATATTCAAAACTTCTAACATGTTTAGGATGTCAATGAACACACATACTTGATGCTTATGCCATGATTGCTATTCATTGGATTACCTATACTCACATGGATACCATTGTAAGGGCATATGATTCATGTTGGGGAGACTATTGGAGAGCTAAATTACATGGATCATGTTATGGATCAAAAGGGGAATCATATGATACATGCCATGATTTTGTATGGCATGAGTTCATGTATTCAATTGTAACTGATCTACACTCTCATCTATTTCTAAGCTTTCATTTGATCCTTGCATAAGTAGAAAACTATATATGTCATGAGGGTACCTTGGCAATAAGGAGAAGAGAGCAAGGAGAGTGTGTCTTGATCTTTCCATGCCATGAGTTTTGTGGGAAAGAGGTACAGAAAGGGATTAGGTACTTGGTGATCAAGACATGGCCTCAACCCTTGCCATTTGATTTCAAACTTTGGTAAGGGGGTGAGAAGGCTTGGCCAAGAGATCGGCAAGCAAAAGCTCTCCATCCACTTCCTATATCAAATCAAATGGGAAATGGTTTATGTATACAAGTGAATGATTTGGAATGCAATTAACAATCAATGGAATTTTACAAGGATGCATAGTTGGCATTATTGGGCACATTGGTACTGATATAAGTGATTAAGATTGGTTCATAAATGCATCAAGGTCATACCAAAATGTTTCTAAAATCAAGTCAAAATACCTTGGGTGGATGCTAATTAGACGCATATTGATGCTTTGGATATGTCGGGATGCAAAAATGCATTGATTTGCAAGCATTAGGTGAAATATGGACTCTCATTTTTTCCCCTTAAGGATTTCCACACCTCCTCTCTCTAGAGAAATGGGATCATGGTGAAATTTTTACAAATCAAATCAAAAGCTGGCGGAGATTGCACGTTTGGAATCTACTCATCGAGAACTTTCCAATGATATATAGTATGATGAAAATTTTTGATTATTCAAGAAGTCCCCAAATTGGTGATGGCGTGGTTACATGCCACATCATCACCAATTTGGGGACTTCTTGAATATTCAAAATTACTTATCATGCTATATATCATCGGAAAGGTCTTGAAGAGTAGATTCCAAATGTCCAAACTCTTCTCACTTTTGAGTTGATTTGCAAAAATTTCACCACATGAGCCCATTTTTCTAGAGAGAGGAGGTGTGGAAATCCTTAAGGGGCAAAAATGAGAGTCCATATTTTGCCTAATGTTAGTTGCTTGCGAGATTGCTTGCCTAATGTTAGTTGCGAGGTTGCTTGCCTAATGTTAGTTGCTTGCGAGGTTGCTTGCCTAATGTTAGTTGCTTGCGAGGTTGATAGTTTGACATAATCTGAAGTTTTCATTAAAGTGTGATTAAGTCTAAGAGATTTTAGACTAAACCTAAGTGAATATTGGGGATTACCACACATCACTTATAGAGCCCTCAACCACCCCATTTGGTTTTCGGATTACGGAGTTACACCTATTTCTCTACCACATACCTTGTTTGGAGAAATTTTGAACTAAGTCTTGGATCATAAATTTGGCTTCACCATTGTGTTTTCCACTTGCCAAATGTTTCAACTCATTTGGATCATTGGAGTGCAAGTGGTGGACCAAACTATCACTATTTGTCTTGAGGGAAAAAGTTAAAACAGAGGCATATAGAGGGTTGACTAAACCAAAAGTGATATCATAGGCTTAGTCCCTATCCTAATACCTTCCTATATAGACTTAAACACCCAAATCTGACACTCCTACATCATTATATTGGAAAATTTACCAAAATAGTTCTACTATATGGTTGGTAAGCTGAGAGGTAGACCTACAAAGCTATCATTGGCAATGGAGGATATGGAAGCGAAGGACTTGATGGAACAGGGCACTATGGACACAATGGAAGAGCTTGAAGAGAAAATGGTTGGGGGAAGCACTCATGAAAATCTCTCAATCCATGGGTCAAACTTCAAAGGGCCTTGAAGTGGATGCTATTGTGGGAAGTGCCCATAAGCACACTTCTCAAAGTTTGAAAGCCATTTCAAATGATACTCTCTTGGAATTGCTTGTGAATAAACTTGATTTTAAGCCACTCATGGATATATTGGATATCATCAAACAAACATTGAATTTAAAGTTTGAGTCTATGACTACCAAAATTGGAGCCATTGAAGATCAATTGGGTCAATCCATGAATCAATACCATGAAGAAGCTATTGAGAATAGAATTGGTGGGGTTCATGAGAGAAAGCAACCTATGCATGAAGTTCATTATATTGGTCACAAGGGAGGTAACAAATCTATGCAAGAGGCTTCTATGAAGACTCCTTCATGTGGATTTTATGATGGATTCTAGGAAACCTCTCATAAAGGTTTTAGCCCGGTACTTCTCAAGGGAATAGTAAACCACTACAAGAGTCATTCAAGCCTATGGATTCATGTTATGGAAATGCCAAGAAGGTACCATCTTATTCAAAATCAAATTACTCCATCATGGTGAGGAGATTCTTTGGGATAAGGATGGGGCCAATTATGATTGGGAGCACATATATTTTGCACAAAGACAAGTGGAAGCTCATGATAGTTGGATGTAATTGCCTTAATAAAGCCTTATTTTATTGAGGAGGAGTACAAAGACTTTGCTCAATTTTCTAATTCCTACATGCAACCGCAAAAGAACAAGCCACATCATGGGATTTCTTCTTCCAATTCTTCCAAAGATATCAAGGATAAGGTGTCCCTCTCTAAGTTCAAGGGTGATGGTTCCGCTTTGCATGAGTTGGAGGAGTGGATCACCAAGCTAGACATTTATTTTAAACTCTAACCTAAGAGTGAGTAAGATAAAGTGCAATTTTATTCCTTCCACATGGAAGATTATGCTCACCAATGGTGGATACATATAGTTAAACATGGGAATGTTTGAAAAGAGAGATGAACTTGACTTTTATCTCACCTTTAGTGCTTGATAGATACCATGAGCAATGGTATGAGATTTCTCAAAAGGGCATGGTAGTAGTAAGGGAGTACATAAAAAGCTTTATGAATTTATCCATGTATGTGGAAGGGCTTAATGAGAAAATGAAGATGAAGAATTTTATGCACCGGTTGGATTCTTCCATCAAGGTAGATGTGTCGGCTCAAATACCACCTACCCTTAAAGAGGCTATGAGGTTGGTGGAGCTTTATGAGCCCAAATACAGAAAATCATAGCCCAATTTACTCATGAATAACTCATCTAAGACATCCATTATTTCTTCTACTAAGGGTGCAAACTCTCTTCCTCTTCCATTCCTAGATTTCCTACCATTTATGGGGGTGGACAGCCCAAGACTGAACCTTGTTTTGATGCAAAGAAAGGGAATACGTCCACCAAGAAGTGTCCTCAAACCTTCAACAAGACTCAAATGTTGGATGAACCAAATATTGATGCGTCAAGAAGAAAAGGCTTATGCTTCAAGTGCAAAGAGACATGGTCACCCGGGCATGTATGAAGGTTGTAAGCCACCATGATTCTCATGGATGGAGGAGAGGATGCTAAGGAGTCTAATGAAGTTGAAGAGTTTAACGACTTCCATGAAGGAACACAAGTTGAAGAGTCACATGAGGATCACTTTTTCATAAAAGAGGGTGATTCATTTCCATTTGACCCCAGTGGGGTTGGAATAATGGACACATTGTGGATGACACAACATTTCAAAAGGATACATTTCCATTTGTCCCCGATGGTGGGATTCACCTATGGGAGAGATGTTCACACTTTAGTGGATTTACTTATGGGTGAGGCTATATGGAAACACTTTCTTATGTGCAACAATAAGGTGTATTATTAGAGGATGTGGTTTGGCCATTTGGTATGCATTATATGGGCTTTTATGACTCCTACAGTGGAAGATGTGCATTCTGGAATTTTATGGACACATTTGGTATAGGCACTTTTTGGAGTCTTTTAGTGATCCCAATGAGTTCTAATGGTTTTACTATGGTGGTAGTTTATGATATGTATATTCTTTGTCATTGTACACAAGTAATTTGGGCTTCATTTTGAAGTGTTTTCATGAGAGATTTGCAAGTGGTTTCGACATCAACATGGGCTATCATAATAGTCCACTATGGTTCAAAAGCACTTCTTTCATGATTCAAGGGTCTAGTTCTACATTGCTCATGCTATGGATTCATGGAATCTATTTAGGGTCCATACTACTTTGACATGGGTAGTTTTGGAGACCCTACCATTGTCTTATACATATGGTGGAACCTTCTCTTGTCATTAATGTATATGGGAGATATGGCAATTGTACACATGATAGATTTTGAGGACAAAATATTTGGGGAAGGGATGGTTTGTAATGGAGTAGAAACTTTAATAGCTAGCTTAGGTTTATGTTCATATATCTTAGGTTTATGGTCATAGGTCTTAAGTATAAAAGGGGCTCATGGACCCTCATTTCTATCTTTTGGATCATATGACTTTTGAACATACATTGGAGCCTTGAGCTACCATACATTGGCCTATGGAAGGTTATTTCCATCGTTTGGTGAAATGCTAAATCATTTAGAAATTATGTGTGATTCTAGTTGCTTATTGCATATGCTAATCCAAATGATGATGTGTCCCAAATATTAGCTTATGGTTACTTTATTTCAATACCCAACACCCCCCCAAAAAAAAAAAACAAATTGAACCCCATTCTCCCTCCTTCCTTCTAAATTACTACCTAGGCTAGCTATTCATAACAACAAAACTCGATAGACCTTCTTATGTGTAGCATGTAATGTTACACATGCCAACAAAACTCAGTAGACCTTCTTATGTGTAACATGTAATGTATGTATGAAGCATGCATGAATGGGTTTTTTTTGTGTGTAGTAGCATGCATGTACATATGTTGCACATGTATGATCCATATGTATAGATAATAAATGCATGATTAAGAACCCAACTTGACTCTATGATGTTGGTGCTAATTATAATTTCAATACAACAATCTGATAATACAATTGAGACATGAAAGTTAGTCCGAATATTTAGGATCTTGTTTTTTTCATATTACAAACTGAGGTACAAGCTACAACAAAGCCCTTAATATTAGATATTATGAATTGGGGCTAGTTTCCATGTAGGCCTAAATTGCCAACTGGCTATATTAGATATTACGAATTGGGGCTAGTTTCCATGTAGGCCTAAATTGCCAACTGGCTATAGCTTTGGAGATATTTAAATGCAAGAAGACAAAGTATCTCAAGTAGTTTGTGATTGTAAAGTGGACAGACAAGATTTTGAAAGGTTGAGTTTCCTTGAGAGTAGAAATCAACCTTTCATATTCTCATATATATATCCATGTTAAAGTTCGGTCTTCTAGCCTTTTGATAGCTAATTTCAGCTCTTTATGAAAGTATACACCTGTAAACTATTTAATAATTTCAAACAATACACACAAGGGTTGGGACATGAAATTGAATATGTGTATTAGTAATACATCAAGCCATCATAAAACGTTATGAACATGGCTAGATATAGTATCTCTCTTTCATGTTAGAGTATGTTTTACACCATTCTCTCTTAGGCATGCATACAAGCTCCTACACATCACACCATGCACCTTTAGGCACCAAACACTTGTCCATTAGTAGTTAGGTAATAGCTTGTAACTGCTTTGTCCTTCTATATTAAGAAGGCTTCTCTCTATTATAATTAACAATGCATGCATAACACATCTTGGCTTTAATTCCCCAACACCATCTCTATGTCCTCTTTAGACTGGCACCATCACAAGGCAATGACATCTTTCATTGTTCTCTCTATGATGTGCTCCTCAGCCACCACGAGGTACCTTCACACCTTGTTTACGTGGTATCAGTCATCTCAGCCTCGGGGCTCTGTGGGTTCCCACAATCTCTACAATCTTCTCATGAACTAATTGTTGAACTTGATGAGGTTCTACCTCAAGGTGACCCACTGCTCTAGGCATTTCATGCAGACGGTTTTGAGCCTTTGGATCTTTCATCTGATGAGGTGGTAATCTCCATTTTTCTTATCTCAAAATTATATGCATGAAACCATCTGCATTTCATGTAGAGGGTTTTGAGCCTTTGGATCTTTCATCTGATGAGGAGGTAATTCTATTTTTATGAGCTCATTATTTATTACCTATCAGGTTAACACCTTTTCCTCCCATAGAGGGGGACATTTGCTTGTCCATGTAGAAGCATCCATCTTTCATGAAGGCTCCTCTACTCTTACAAAGTCCTCATATTATGAAGGCTTTCTACTAGACCTATAAAGGTGACACACCTTGGCATTTCCTATGCAACGGCATACCTACTATCTATCTAACAAAAGGGAGTCCTTTCAAGTGATGCTACCCAATGTAGCCCAACTTTGCATCAAGAACTTGCCCCCTCAGATGAAATGGGGATATAATGCTAGCCCCCTCAAATGATGGTGGGGGGCCCTTGTGAGTTGAAGTATCCCTTGCCCTTCGACATGCTAGGGGTGCCTCATGTTCTCGATTGACTAGGCTTTCACAGCCCAAGAACTCTTACACACGTTTGTAGCATTGGTCCTCTATGCTCCTACTATGATCAACCACCCTCAAATCATGGGAGGATTCATGTACTAGCACTCTTCAGGCTTACTATGTAGTCAAAATCCTAGGCCCCCATATATGATGAGCAGCCCATGTATCGATCTCTTATCCCATAGAGGGGGGTTTTTGTTCATGATCGATTTTGTTGCCATTCCTCTCTCCAATGATGGGAGACCTAGACACAATTTTACTCGCTCTAGGCCCAAGCCTTCAAAGGGCCCTATTTCTATTGATGCCCCTATAGAACCCTAGTCGTGCCAACTTTCACGGATTGTAGACTCAGACACAATTTTACTCTCTCATCTAGGCGGCCTAAGCCTTCAAAAGGCCCTATTTTTATTGACCACTCAATACATGCAGAGGAAAATTCCCCTAAAAAATCCTACCAAGGCACACCACTCATGCCACCTTTCATGGATCATAGCCTTGCCAATCCCCTCTTGCCTCTACACGTGGCCTCTCATACTGCAACTTCTTTCCCTCCAACAACACAACAAGACAAGGGTAGCATAGCCATGCAGAATAGCTACATGATGAGGAGAGAGAGTACTAGAGAGGACCTGACATAGCTACATAGGTTATGCATGTCTAGTGCGTGACTATGTACCTTTCTATAGCCACACAAGGCTATATGTGAGGTTGTAGCCGGGCAAGGCTATGGATGAGGTTATATATGCAAGAGGCTATAGGCTTTCATTTCTATACATGAGGCTATAGCCATGTACTATGAAAATTTTGAAAAAATAAGATACCCCCTTCTCGTATGGTGCATCACCTATCTTCAATCAATCATCTCCTCCTTGTTGTTCCAAAGTTCAAACCCTAGATATGGCATGCTCTTGTACCTTGACCTAATCTCCCTCTTACCCTTACTATCAAGCAAACCCTCTTTTCCCTTCACAATCAACAAAGGTCTCTCTCCACAAGCATCATAAGAAATAAAGTAATCTCAAGCTCACCTTTTTTGTTTTCTTTTAAAAGTTTTCTTTTAAAAGTTTTCTAATTAAAAATTAATTAATTAATAATAAAGTTTTGTGTAGGGTTTACAAAGCTATCATCTCTTCTCCATCTTCAACCTTTTCTCCCTTTAAAAAAAGCTTTGTTTTTCCTTCACAAGAAAGAAAACCCTCTCTCTATAAGCATCACAAGAAATCTTAAGAAAAACAAAATGATTACATGTTTTATTTAGGGTTTGAGAGTTACCTCAATGTTCTTGCTCTATTTTCCTTATGTTTCTCTCTTCTCTTTCTCTTGTATACATACCCTAATAGTTTACTTAAGTTATTAAATAAAAGATTTACTAATCTTTTTATTTTTGTGGCTAGGTTAAGGTAAATGGTCCACATCTTTGGCAAGGAGGCTTAGATCTTAGGCTTCACGAAACACCCTCAACTTTTCGCACGCTTCTAGCAAGCATAAGAGGTATGCCCTTGACTTGGATCTTTGATTTTTTTGCACCTCTGGGTGCCCAGGATAAATTCTTTACTTGTTTTTTTTAAATGCACAAGACTATTCATAATCTTTATGCATGAAATCATGTAGGCAGGGACTAAGGTTTGAATCCTACTAGTTACTACACATAGTAAAGATGTTTTAGCTATAACATTTGCGGCCAACTTAATGCTGAGTAAGAACTTCTCAGGTAAGAGTTGATGTTTTCCATCAACTTGATACAAAACATCAACTTTTACGAAATTTTAATATTTTGCATCAAGTTAATGTAAAACATTAACTTTATATTCAAAATATTAATTTTCATGCAAAAGATCAACTTTTTTACAATACTTGATGTTTTGTATCAACATTATACAAAACATCAACTTCCCACAAATCTTGATGTTTTACATCAACTTTGATGCAAAACATCAAGTTTTATGGAAAAGTTGATGTTTTGCATAAAATCGATGTAGAACATCAACTTTTTCATAAAACTTGATGTTTTGCATCAACTCGATGCAAAACATCGAGTTGTGTGGAAAAGCTGATATTTTGCATCGAGTTGATGCAAAACATCAGCTTTTCCACACAACTCGATGTTTTGTATCAAAGTTGATGCAAAACATCAACTTTTCCACACAACTCAATGTTTTGCATCAAAGTTGATGCAAAATATCAACTCAACCACAAAACTTGATGTTTTGCATGAAGTTTCAGATGCTCCGGAGGATCGAAGATCAATCTTCACAAACGGCCTATTTTAGTGATTCCGTCCGCGATGGCATGCTCAAACGACTGATTCCATAAATTTTGAGTATCAACACAATTATGTTTCGATGCGATTTGCAGACGTCACAAAGCAGCTTACTGCATCAGCAAGTTGCTTTGTCTTGTCTACAAATCCCATCAAAACATATTTATGTTCATACTCAAAATTTATGGAATAGGTCGTTTGATCATGCTAGTGCAAACGGAATTGCTAAAAAAGTCTGTTTGTGAAAATCAACCTCCGATCCTCTAACGTTTTTCTCCGGAGCATCTGAAACTTGATACAAAACATCAAGTTTTATGGTAGAGTTGATGTTTTGCATCAACTTTGATGCAAAACATCGAGTTGTGTGGAAAATTTGATGTTTTGCATCAACTTTGATACAAAACATCGAGTTGTGTGGAAAAGTTATCAACTCGATGCACAACATCGAGTTGTGTGGAAAAGTTGGTGTTTTGCATCATCGAGTTGATGCAAAACATCAACTTTTCCACACAACTCGATGTTTTACATCGAGTTGATGCAAAACATTAAGTTTTATGAAAAAGTTGATGTTTTACATCGATTTTATGCAAAACATCAACTTTTCCATAAAACTTGATGTTTTGCATAGAATTAAAGAAAAAATATACCTAGGATAAAATATTTTGTATAGATTATCGTGGATTAAATGCAATCACAATAAAAAATGAATTTTTTATTTCCAAGATAGATGAGTTATTTGATCAACTCAAAGCTACTAAATATTTTAGTAAGATAGATTTAAGGTATGGATCTCATTAAGTAAGACTTACAATTGAAGATGTGCCAAAATAGCATTTAGGATATATTTTAGGCACTATGAGTTTTTAATTATACCTTTTGGTCTAACTAATGCTCCTGATACTTTTATGACCATGATGAACACTATACTTCATCCTTATTTAAGGAAATCTATGGTGATTTTTATTGATAATATATTAGTCTTTAGTCAAAATGAACAAGAACATTTTGACCACCTTAGAAAATTATTTCAATTATTGAGAAAAAATAAATTATTTGTTAAAAAATCTAAATTACTTAAAAGTGAAAAATTGAACAAAGCTCAAAGTAACTATTTAACTTATGAAAAAGAACTATTTGCAACTATGCATGCTCTTAGAAGGAGGCATCATTATTTGTATGGTGTGAATTTTAAGTATTGTTGGACCATGAAAGTCTTAAATGATTAAATACTCAAAAGGAGTTAAGAGCTAGGAAGACCAGATGGGCTGAAATCCTACAAGAGTTTGATTTTAAAATCAGATATAGAAAAGGAAAGTTTAACGTCATGGTGGCAGATGCTCTAAATCAAGCACCCACGATAAATGAATTGAGTTTTACTCAACTAAGAAGTGAGTTACTGGCTCACTTAAAAGGAAAATGTGCTAATGGCCCTAGATATCAAGTAGTTTGGAACTACTTGATTAAAAAAGATAGCTAGAGTAAAGAAAATACAGCTACAATGATATAAGGGTGTCACTTAAAAAAGATAGTGGTTCAAAGGAATCACATAAAGAAGAGTCAATACGTGAAAAATGTCATTGGAAAAAATTTTACATTGATAATGGGTACTTGTTATATAAAGGTCGCATTTATGTACCTAAAGAAGAAAATATTCGTGAGAATATTTTACTAGGATGTCATGACAATCCAAGTACGGGACACTCGAGAATTTCTAAGACCTATGCACTTGTTAAAAGATAGTTTTATTGGGTAGGTTTAAAGAAGGACATCCAGAATTATGTTATAAAATTCCCTATATGCCAAGTCAATAAAATTGAGTGCCTAAAAGTAGGTGGAATATTACAACCACTAGAAATACCTGAGAGTAAGTGGGAAAGTATTTTTATGTATTTCATAATGGGCATGATTCAGTGTGGGTAGTAGTAGATAGGTTAACCATGTTTGTACAATTTTTACCAACTAAAAAAGAAGTACAAACACCAGAATAGGCTAGAATGTTTATCCATCATCTATCAGATTGTATGGATTGCCAGCGAATATAGTAAATGATTGAGATGCAAAGTTTACATGACATTTTTGGAAAGAATTGTTTAAAAACTTGGTCACCAAACTTAGTATGAGTACGTTTGAACATCCACAAAGCGATAGACACATGAAAAGTGTTCACCAAGTCCTAGAAGATATGCTTCAAGCATATGTTTATTACAAGCAAAACAATTTTTGTAGACTTTCTCAAAGACATGCAAAGAATTTAAGCATTGCAAAAATCAATATTAAAAGAGCACAAGATTGTGCCATTTGTTATGACAAAGGTAAAGGAAGACCAATTAGCTTTGAGGAAGGTGACTTGGCCTATGTATAAGTTTTATATAAGTCGAAAACGTTAAAAAGTTCCAAAGTTCCAAAGTTACGTCCAAGGTATTATGGTCCTTATACAATACTTAAAAAATTTGAAAGTGTAGGCTACAAGGTACCCTACAAGGATCAACTTGGGAAAGAGTCGCTATACTAAAGAAAAAGGTTTTCTGAGTTTGTTTTTGAGAATTAAAGTTTTTCTTTCAAGGGACACTACAACACATCGGGAGCGTAGCAGCGTTTTTGGAAGGAAAATATCGGGGGTTTTCAAGATGCTCAGTAGCGATCTATCACTGCTAAGCAACACTTTTAGTAGAGCAATATCGTTGCCCCACCAGTGCTACTTAGCAGCACTGGTGGGGGTTTTCAAGATGCTCAATAGCGATCTATCACTGCTAAGCAACGCTTTTAGTAGAGCAATATCGTTGCCCCACCAGTGCTACTTTAGTAGCGTCTATAGTAGCGAAGAAACCTTGCTATACTGTAAAAATATCCCGCTTCTTTTCCTGCCGCGTATTTCAATCTTTTGAATATAATAAACTTGTACTCTGAGTATTTTTTGTAGGTTTTTGCCTTGTCATCACTTCTACCTCTCCTACCCTATCCTCCTCAAGCTCAACCAAGGTATGTCTACTATTTTCATTTATCTCCTATGCAAACAAGCTTTCCACCATGAAAGCTATCTTTTGAGTATTTCCTTTCTCTTTTCTCTCTTTTAAGTTTTTCTTTTCTTCTTTTTCCCTTATTCTTTTTCCCTAATTAAGAGCTCTCCATTAACGCTTCATATGGTAAGAGATCTTGATATTTCTTAATACTTTTTTTTCCTTAACTTGGTTTAATTTTATAGGTTTTCAACACATACAAGCCTTACAAGAGATCTCTTTCTCTTGTATGTTTCTTCTTTCATGCTTTTACATATTTATAGGGTTTGTAAGTTTTAGGGCTTTTAAGATTAGGGTTTGTTATTAATACATTTTTTTGTTATTTTGGTTTGATTTTGTAGGTTTTCAACACATACAAGCCACACAAGGTAAGAGATCTCTTTCTTGTATGTTTCTTCTCTTATACTTTTACATGTTATAGGGTTTGTTTATTTTCCCATGCTCAGTGCTCTATGCATGCCGCCGGTAGCTACCTATGATGGGAGCCGGTAGCAACCAATGCATGCGAGTAGCATCCAATGCATGCCGGTAGCTTCCTACGCATGCCTATAGCTTCCTACGCATGCCGGTAGCTTCCTACGCATGCTGGTAGCAACCTACGCATGAAGGTAGCAATTTATGCATGTGGGTAGCAACATATGGAAGCCGGTAGCAACCTATGCATGGAGGCAGCTTCCTAAACATGTCAATAGATTCCTATGCATACCGGTAGATTCCTACGCATGCCGGTAATGCGTGCCGGTAGCTTCCAACGCATGCCGAAAGTTTCCAACACATGCTGGTAGCAACCAATGCATGCCGGTAGCTTCCTATGCAAGAAGCTGGTAGCAACCTATGCATGCCGGTAGCTTCCTACGCAAGAAGCTGGTAGCAACCTATGCATGCCGATAGCAACCTATGGATGCCGATAGCAACCTATGGAAGCCAGTAGCTTCCAATGCATGCCGGTAGCAACCAACACATGTCGGTAGCATCCAATGCATGTCGGTAGCATCCAATGCATGTCCGTAGCTTCCTATGCATGCCGATAGCAACCAACGCATTTCGATAGCATCCTATGCATGCCGGTAGCATCCTATGCATGGAGGTAGCAACCTATGCATGCCGATATCAACCAATGTATGCCGGTAGCAACCTATGGAAGCCGGTAGCAACCAATGCATGCTGGTAGCTTCCTATGCATGCCGATAGCAACCAACGCATGGTAGCATGCCGGTAGCTTCCTATGCATAAGAGTTAAGTATTTATGTTTTTTCTTAAATAGATGGCAAATAACTTAAGGCGTGATATTACACGTGAGAGGAGTCGATATCCCAACAATATTTATAAGTATATATTAGCCTCAAATTGTCTCTTATCTTTTAATTAAAGAAGGTTATCTTAAATAACAACTTTCTAAAATGTTCATTTGTTTGTATGTCTTTAGCTTGAAAGGAGTGGACCGCTCCCCTACACAAGATGAATATGATTTTGCATTACAACGGGGTTTGCAAGCTCTATTTGATAGGGTGCAAGATGAAGAATATATTGTTATTACTGGAGGAGATGCTTGGTAAGCATGGTAAGTAAGTGCATTCCTAAACCCTAAACCTCTTTGTTTTTGTAAAACTAATTCCCACTTGTGTTCGTCTGATTGTGTTTTAGGATCATGTAACTAGAAACGGTGGTGAAAATGTCCATGCTGGTAGCAATGGAAATGTGAAAAGCGAAGGGGATGGAGCTGCAAGAGGAACAATACCAATCACACAACATGATATCTAGATAGCCCCTAGCTCCATAGGTTTTATTAAGCTTTATATGAGTTTTCCTGGAAACATACACTTATGTAATTCCGCTAAGTATTGTAATTGAATTTTGACATTCCTAAAACCATGGTTTGCAAATGTCTTTTCTTTTTGGTATTGACAAGTTTTACATTAGACTTGTCCATGATGATGTGAAGTTATGTTAGTTTTACTGTGTCTACCTTAGAAAAAAAAGAGTTGGGGCAGACTAGGGAGTCATGTGCAGACTCTCCAGTCTACCCCAGTTTTGATTTATTATACAGTACTCTCGCTGCTCACAACTGTGAAATAGCGCTGCTGAGCAGCGAAATAGCGTTACTGAGCAGCGAACCTATTAGCAAAAGTAGCAGCATGTTTAGTAGCGATATAGGGCCGACATCTCCGTACCCTTCTAGTTATAAAAGTGTTGCTATTGCTAAACCCTCATTCTGATGTGGAGAAAGAAATATTATGAGACTGACAAGAAACACTAAAAGGTAAGACTAGGAACGATTATTTATATATAAAAGCTAGGTTTGCATATAAATAAGGTTTAGGGGATTTTAAATAGGAAATACCTAATCAATGCTTAATAGGAATAAAAGTTAAAGTAAAAGGGAAAGTAAATGGTGCATAATGGAAGCCCAAGAGACACAAAAGAGTGTGCCCCCTTCTAGGTGTAGTTGAAGAGACACCGGCTAATGAAAAGGCATGATTAGCGTCCCTTCTAGGTCAAGGGATTGAAGTTCGAAGCTCATGCACCATTTAGGCCTATATAACCATGAGTTTAGGATCCATTTGGGATATGGTTGGGTGGAGAATCAAAGTATAAACCTTACAAGTCCTCAAGCTTATAATGCAAGGAGAATTACATTATGCTTATGCCTAAGATTAATGCATAGAGCTTAATGAATTAGCTCTATGCATTGAGCGTTATGCATAGAGATTAATGCATGAGTCTATGCATAGAAATTATGCATGAGCTTAATGCATAAGATCATACATTAAGATTATGCATAAGATCTATACATTAAACTTATGTATATAGCCTATGAATAGAGCCTATGCATGAGCTTAATACATAGAGCATAGGCATAAGGTCTATACATTAAGCTTATGAATAGAGCTTCTACATGAGCTTAATGTAGAGAGCCTATGCATAGAGCTTATGCATGAGCTTAATGGATAAGCTTTATGCATAGAACTTAATGCATAGAGCTTAATACATATAGCATATACATAAGGTCTATACATTAATCTTATGCATAGAGCTTAATGCGTTAAGCCTATGCATAGAGCATAGAGCAAATGCATACATTCTTATGCACAATATCCATTAAGTTTATGCATAATCACAATCTATGCATGTATGCATAAAGCTAATGCATAGAGATTAACGTCTAGCCATTTAAAAGTACAACTAAACCATCAAAAATACAACCCTTTTTTGAAAATGCTAAAATATCTCAAAAAATACTATTTTTTAAACCAAAAAGAGCACGAGCTTCTAAAAAGCTCAAAAAACTGTTAAAAAGTGCAAGTTTTACACTTTAATACTTTGAAAGATGACAGAGTTGCTCATAAAATCACACATTTTTTGAGAAAAAAATACTCAATTTGCAATAAAATAATAATGTCCACAAAATTGGTTACAATGAGAGGTCTTATGTCTCTCGTATTGAATCTTTGACTTTCTCCAGAAGAATTTTTTTGGTTTGTTCTCGTAGATGACCCAACTTTTTCAAGGTAAAACCATAAACAAGAACTTCCATATCCTCCATGCTTAGGCTATCCACGCGACGTTGACTACGATGTGCTTTCTTTCCCTTTTTATTTACTCGAATCATCTCTGGATAATATTTTCCTGATAATGCATCATCTCCATTGACCTTGTACCAGTGGACCTCAATTGAGCTTACTTTTCCATTTTCCTCAAGGACTTTAAGTACCTTTCAACCAAAAAGGATATCCGCTTTCATCATCTGTTACTAACACTGCAATCATTACACCTACAATGAGCTCCTCAATATTTTTTCCCCACATTTCCTTCTCTTGCCATCGTTGACTAGTCCTTCTAGCACCAACATATGCTTCGCGAGTCTCCCCATGCACCAATATTTGCAATTCTTTAGGCAATTATGTTTGTTGCATCACGGTCTTCAAGTTCTTGTACCCTCCAAAGAAAGGGCTTTGAACTTCCTCAATCAAGATTTCTTGCTCATGAAAAGATGTATTCCACCATCCAAGTGAGCAAGCTGGAAAATACACATGTGCTGATTGTGTGGTCTCTTAAATTTCTATCAAACATTGCTGATAATTGATGGCTCGCTTTTCTTTTTGAGCTTTTGCTACTCCAATGCTTGATGCCAAAAGCATTTTTGCTGCCTGAAGAATTTGTCATTCTAGGACACTGAGTAAAAACTTCAAACCATCCCGAGGATGCCATGCCTCTAAGTTAGAGTACTTCTTACACCACAAACGTGTTTCATCTTCTTTTTCTTTTATTTTGAATTGATGTTGGAAACTATGGTCATTAAGCTGAGCAAATGCAGGGCTTGCAAAATCTCCACCTGTTACAAACTCTCTAAAATCATAGGTGCATTTCAAAACATGAATTTTTGGCGCAGGATCATAAGCTTCTTTAAGAATTGTGCACACCTCTGGAAGGTCAAATGCACTTTTCCTAGCAAGTTTGACTGAAAACCTGCTAAACATCTGATCAATTTGATCATGACTGTGACCCACCAACAAAAATCCAAGTTTGATCTTTTTGAAAACTTTCTGCTGCACCAACATACTCAAATAAGCAAGCACTATTTGATTTTTGTTTTCCCTTGCCGTATTATCTAGCTGCACATAAAGTGTGCCAAGTAATTCTCCTTACCATTCACTTACTATTTTCTGAATTATGGTGATGGTCAAGTTAGGGTCGTTGTGTAAATTTTGAAAGTTTATAAAAACTTTCGACGTCATGATGCCAGTAAAGATGAGGGCTCCAACAACATGTAGTTGTATGAAATTCTCTTCCTTCAAATTCTTTGGAGCACGTATAAAATGGGGTATCAACGTCTTCTTTTGATCCATTCCATCTATGACTAATCCCAAAAACATTTCTTTCTGCTCAAGGCACTTCTTTCGATGCTTTGCTAGCTTTTGACGCTCTGTGCTTTGTTGTTCTCGATGAGCTTTAAGTGCTTGTAGAATAGGACCTGAAAAACTCAAAACAATGTAAAGCTAGTTTAAATTATACCACTTGGAATTCTCATTCATAAATTAAAACGTACAAAAAACACAAATCAAACATACGTTTTTCTTCAAATGTCTTTGCAACATCTCTTTTGGCTTTGAGCTTTGCACAAATTTGACAAACCCCCATTCTATTTTTCTTGGGAATTTTCAGATCAGCAAAATATTGTCTCCAAACTCTAAGAAATGAAGTTAATGAAAGAAATGACATGTTCCTTCCTTTCAACATTTCCACGTAGAGGTTGTAAACTTCTCCCTTTGTAAAATTATCAGGCAAATGGGTGAATTTTGAATTTGGCATGCGCTCACCATTGTAAGTGACAAATCGTTCCATCCAGCTCTTGAACACAGCTGAGGAGTGTCACGTGTACTAAATGAGTACCGTGAATCTTCTTCCACCCGTTGCAACCGCTTTAAGATCTTTTGCATCTGCTGATTGCTTAAACAAAATACTTTCGACACACAATCATGCCGGAAACTGTATATTTTATCTTCTCTCTCCAGACCTTAATAAAAAACCATGTAATGCTGTATTCTATTGAGCATGTTTTAAAGCAAAGAAGTTTTCACGTTCTTGCTTAATTTTTCTGAATCCAAGTGTCCTCAAGCAATTTTTTTACAACACTACATCCTACATGCCTCTCTCAATGCATTGCGATGCAAAAACTTGTCTTTTCTTCTCAAGGGAGCGAATGTCTCCACACGAATAGGCTGAACTAATGATGGAGAAACTGGAACATCAGTATCAAAATTTGATAAATTAGCAAATAGTGGGCTTGTAATATCATCATCACTAATAGATTGGCTCAGACTTTTAGGAGTGAGTATGGATACAGGCACTTGAAAAGAGCAAAACAAGCTTGAGAGAGAATTTTGTTGCCCTGCCATGTGTTCTACAATAACCCAAACTCAATGTAAACCATTAGAATAGACCTTCATGCAAAAAGGATTTGCTTTTTATCTAATTTTAGAAGACATGCAAAGAAAGCAAAAGCTCTCGAGTTCGTGTCGCGCGCGCGCGACTAAAAAACAGCAAACTATAGTCTTAACATAAAAAACGGAGGAGGAGCGACCCGGGAGTATTTGGACCAGGTGTCCTGATGTTTTACCCCCCTTTTGAAGCCAACAGAGCAGTCAGAATCTCCATCAGAGCAACGTAGCAGAAAATAGATTTTGGGGGTAAATTTTTCTCATATTGTGTTCAAGAAAGAGGTCCTGTAAGTACTTTGGTGATAAAAAGGGTCCTAATTGTTTTGGGTTTGATCTATTCATCTCTTGCATGGAGGTTAACACTCTCTCTCTCTCTCTCTCTTTCTCTCTATGTCTATTTGTTCTCTTTCACTTTTTGTCTTTCTCGTTTGTTACACTCTCTATCTCTCTCTCTTTCTCTCTATGTCTATTTGTTCTCTTTCACTTTTTGTCTTTCATGTTTGTTTGCCCTACATACACGTTTGCTAATCTTAAATGTTGTTTCACTTAACAAATCATATTTTTTCATGAGAAATATGATTTTGTCTCTGTTTGTTTATCTTAAATGAGATAATGATTTTTTATTATCTTGTCTAGGATTAAGATGGCCTCACCAATACGTGATGCTCGAACTTCTAAGAAGCAAAAGAAAAGTAATCAAGCAACTACATCTGTCCCTGTGGGTGGCTCAGGACGTTCAGGAGTCTTGACACCTTCCCGATCTCAACCTGCTCCAATTAGTCCTCACTTTCATGCACCTCGAGTGACTGTGACTCTTCCAAACCCTGATAGGCGTCCAAGTGAGCCAAGAAGATAACTTTTAGTAGCTCACCAGTTTCCAGAGTTACAAGATCAACCACCATCAAGCAGAATGATTTTAGCTACTTATGGACTTCCTCCATCATCAAGGAAGCACACCTTTAACTCAACATCAGCAGAAAAAGTCTTCAAGCATCGAAGCGACAACTCTTTAGAGTAGTGCAAGAGGTAAAGCACGAGAAGGATTTGCTTGGACAATTTACTTTGGCATGGTAGGTAAGCACAAGACAATCGTTGATCCAAACACACCTTTCCTTTCTATTGCTAAAGAAAAAGGAGACTACTGTAAAAATACAAAGTATTTAACTTATGGTCGCATTGTTGAAGTCAAAGAAAGTATATCTCGTGGGATCATTCATCATCTGGTAGACAACAACAAAGGGAAGTTTCTTGCAGTTTGAGTTTTCTCTGCAGATTTTTGGCTTAAAGAGATGAATCCTGTTTCTACCCAGCAAGAGTTTAAAGATGCAATGATTACGCAAACGGGTATGGATGTCTTTCTCTTTACCTTTTTTTCATTAGTGTTAAAAAAATTTCTTATCTTTGTGTATTCTGGAATATGTAGAGAACTGTTATTCTTTTTTAAGTTTGTTTGAGTCATGTCTTTCCAGCTCATATATTGGAATACGTAGAGGTCTAGTCAACTCTAGTTTGCATGTATTCTAATATACATGAAGTTTGTCTAGTCTAGTTTGTATGTATTCTACTGTACGCGTAGTTCATAAAACTTCTTATCTTTGTGTATTTTAGAATACGTTGAGAACTATTCTTTGTTTTTTAGTCTATTTAATTCTTGTCTTTGATAGACCAGGCGTGTGTCGAAAGCTTAGGGATCTTTTTGGTGATTCAAATTCATGAGATCATGAATCCTTATCAAAAACCACAACTTTTGATGATGGATTTAATTGAGCTTCTATCTTTAAAAGGAGAGTGGATCATGGATCTTTTTGCGGGGACAGGTAATCATGTAACCTTAACTTTTTACATATTTTATATTGCTCATTTAAGTGAGCTTTACCATGTTGATTCTTTTTCCTTAGGAACAACCACTATTAGTGCTCTTAAAAAGGGAAGGAATGTTATTGCTGTTGAGCTAGATCCAGTTCAAGTTGGTTTTATTCAACAATGAGTCACTGCAATGAAAGAATTGTCAGATGAGTTTCAAGAGGTTGGAATGAAAAACATGGCAGCAAACCCAAGAGTGGTGGATGCGTCTGGAGAACCTCAGCCTCCCTTTGGACCTAATGATGAAATGCAGTTTGCAGATCTTAAGCCTTATGAAGATCCACATACTGTGGATATTGATATTCCTCTTACGGAGTCAACACCACTCATTGTAGGACGTGAGCAAACTGATGAAGAAGTTAGTGATGAAGAGGAGGAATTTCCTGTGCTAGAATAGATTTAGACACTTGTAGTTTCAAACAATTTTTGGTATTTAAATCCTCATTGGGGGTGTTCAAGGATTTCTAGGTTTTGGGAATGTTTTAAACAACGTTTGTTTGTATTCAAAACTAGCATCACAAATCTTTTTGAGGAGCTTTCGTTTTGAGATTGGTTCAAAAAATTGGTCAAATGTTGTCACTATTGAAGCATTTATAGGAATTGTCTCGTAATTAGACTTGTTTTTTAATTCAATGAAGATTAATTTAATATGACATTGAAGTTGTGAGGTAAAAGTAGTTATATTTTGCTTTCTAGTAACGATAGCAATAATTTTGTATTCAAAGTGAAGCTCTTTGTTGTGAGTCTCTAATGCAACTTTTGTGTCATGTTTTTTTGTTTGAAATATTCTAAGATTTTGTAGCTGATAGGCTTGTACTTAGACATCAAATAGTGAAAAATTTGGCAAATTTTTAATTTAGCGAATGAATCACTTGCAAGTATGTTTTAAGTTAAGCAAAAAAGTCTCTTTTTAAAGTTCTACTTTATTGGGCATGTCAAAGATTCTTTTGGTGCTAGATTTGGATTGTTTTTAAAGGATTTTTTTGGTCTCTCAAAACTACAACTCATGACCGGTTGTATTTTCAAATGGTTGGGTGTTGCTTGTGCATTATGCCTATGCATAGGCTCTTATGCATAATCCTATGCATAGCTTGTGCATTAGGCTTGTACATAAGCTTTACATCATATGCATATGCATAAAGCTTATGCATAGATCTTGTGCATTATGCTCATTGCTTATGCATAAGCCTATACAATAAGCATAAGCCATACATCATAAGCTTAATGCATAAGCTCAATGCATAGAGTTTATACATGAGATTATGCATACAGCTTAGTGCATAAGCTCTATGCATTATATTGAACTTATGCATGAGCCCTATGCATTATATTGAGCTTATGCATGAGCTTAATGCATAAGCCTATGTATAGAGATTAATGCATAAGATCTATGCATTATATTGATCTTATGCATGATCTTAATGCATAATCCTATGCATAGAGCTTATGTATGAGCTTAATGCATAGAGCTTAATGTATGAGCCTAATACATAAGTCTATGTATAAGCTTAATGCATAGATCTCTATGCATAGAGATTATACATAAGCTTAATGCATAATGCTTATGCATAACTACGCATAGAGCTACACATAGCTTATGTCAACTTAATGCATAATGCTATGTACAAGCTCAAAACCTTCATAGACTCGGGATAAATAAATGATCAGACTTTTGAATACCAAACTTACATCTTTAAAAGAGAATGGATTCTAGGTGAATGTAGAAGGTATAATTGGGTATCGTCTCCCAACAAGAATCAAACAAGGTTGTTTATAGCGTTGGACATTGATCGTTTCGAATCAACAAACTATTCCATCACTCTCGCCTTTCAATTATCCAATCACCTTTACCCAATCATCATTATCCAATCAATTATCTACTTGCCAAGAGATTTGGATCTACACTTAACCAGTCCAATTGTTCGACTAACATTTAGTGCCAATTTGGGGTTATGGTGGTCCATGTGTCAATGGACCCCCCTTTGTCTTTCGCCCTCTCTTTCTATCTATTCATTGCTTCTTGTAAGCCCGTTCCCATTGGTTGAATGGCCTTGGCTTTGCAATTTGGCTTGATTGCTCTTTTGTTGTGGTTCTTGTACTTATGGAATCTTTCTCCGTACTCGCATTGTTGGAATCTTTCTTTGTACCCGTAGAAGTGGGTCGCACGTTTGCTATCGATTAGTGATTGAATATTAAGATTGTGGATCTCTTCCATAATATCCACTTCTTTGGCCCTTCACTCTTGCTCAAAGGCCAAACGCTCTTGTTTCTCATCAATTGCCTTGAGTTTAGTTGAGATCTCTTTCTCTAGAGCCACACGTTTCCTTTAAGCTTTCTAGCTAAAGCCTAATCCTCATCTGTTGAAGCCCTTTTCTCTTTTTGAGCTTCCTCAAGTTCTTCCTTTAAGTCCTAGATTACCTTTTGGCGGTCTTGTATCTCTTCTTCCTTGGCTAAATGCACATTTTATATATGAGAAAAAATGGGGACATAATGGGAGAGATGTGTCCCCACATCTCTCCCATTATGTCCCCATTTCTTTTTGTTATAGATTGCAGCATAGCTATATACGAGGCTATACACGTGGCTATGGATGAGGCTATGGAAGAAGCTATACAAGTGGCTATGCTATGGGCGAGGTTATAGCTACGCGAAGCTATGGGTGAGGCTATACATGCAACTACTGTGCGGTTGCAACCGCATGCCCCTAGCTGCACAAATAGCCACGTGTATAGCCATGCTAGGAAAATTTAAAATCCCAAATTTCCTTTGTTGTAGCACAGTTGTGGACGTGGCTATGCTCTCATCCTCTTGTACTACAACAATGGGCCTCAATATACCTTTTCTACCCTCAATCTCCCCACTAAAACGGAACCACTACTTGCCTTTGTTGCCCTCATTTCCCCCACCAAAGGGGGACCTCTGGTTGCTTCAACAAATCACAACCCTAAGGGGGTTTTTTTTGTCATGCTTCAAATGCACATCCTCTACATTCAAATGGGTGAGCCCGTACAAAGACCCCTCAAGACACCTCTATTGTGCCCATCATTATGGATCAGGTCTACATCGATGTTCCTCATGCAGCTCAGCCCTTACATGGCCTTTCTTCCTGGCATGACTTACAGCTAGCCTCTACAGGCTCTATTGTTGGTGATTCCAACTCCTGTCAACTCAAGCATTCTATGTGCCCACTCCTCCATTCAGTTGGAGCCATTGTTGCATGTTCGTAGAGTTAGCCGCTCATACCAATGGGATCATCCTTGCTGAATCTAGCACCTTTTCCATTGGTGCTTTCTATTCTGCTCTAACTCTCTATGTTGATCTCCTGAGTGCCATTCAAAGGAATGTAGCTTGATCACCGTTACATTCGTCCACTTTCAACAAATGGGGGGAAATACATGATACCTCATGTCTCCACTGACACGCCAAAGATGTGCCCTCCACTGCACATGAAGACAAAGCCACTGTTGATGGCTTCCCGACATCATCACCCTCATTGGATCCAGGCTGACACATGGAATACATGCATGTATACTTGTACACATGATAGCATTCATGCATCTTTACATATTCCCTCACAAACCACTGCTCAGTTTTAGAAAGGGGGAATGACATTAGAGTATTTTTTACACCATTCTCTCATCTCTATGGTGTGCTCCTCAGATATGAGGTACTTGCACACCCTATTTTCTTACATTTCTCACGTGCATGAAGACCATACATATTACAAATCAGTAATGGTGAATTGGTTTCAGGAATACCTCATATAATTGCTCCAGATGCTAGTTGGCATGCCGTTTTGGTGGGGTTGGTTTTTGGAGAGCCCAAGCAATTCCCGTGTGTCTCCCACATTGAGGTTAAGATTCGATGGAGAGTTCATAGTATAATTGGGGAAGATCTTGTCATGGAGGCTAGCTAGGCACTCATTCGATGCTTGTATGCTCAAATTGTTTGCACTAGTATGGAATATGTCTGTAAAATCAATATGTTGTATCAATTAAGATATACGCACCCTTCACACATAGATATTTGGCAACATCCACGAACATATACAACAACTACACACGAGTTGAACTGTCGATGTGTTAAGTTGTAGTAGAGTGTTTACATGATTTACCGCTAATGTTCGACATGTGACCAGTCATCTTTATACTCCTATACAGCTGCACAGTTAGAGGAACAACACCCGACATAATCCCAATATCAGGGCAACCTAGAGGACCAGAGTAACTGTTGACATGAGAAAAGAAGATCATGAACAGAGAAATTACTCTCATACGTATAGACGCCTTTGTGACTTGAAAGCGGGCTATTCAAGATTGTGGATAGAATATTCAGGTACCTGTAGGTGGCTCTTCACATGAGCCAATGTTAAGTCCTTGATATTCATGAGCTCCAGCACTGACTTGGGTGTTGCTCCTTTTAACATCAACAGAAACATGCAAGCATGTCAAGAAGAAGAATATTCATCTTCAAAGGCTACAAGGATAGACATTATAAGAGAATCAATTCAATACTGCTATTTTAAGGCTTATTGTAATTAATGATGTACGTAACTAAAGAAACGAAATGCAATGGTTATAGTTAAATAAGATAGAGAACTGTCACAAGCAAAATATCCTTGGTGATTACTGTTTCTCTCAACATCATCATCTCCTGAATTGTGTTAATGAGCTGTTTCTAATTTCTTAATATAAGCTGCCTTTTATTTGATTTTAAAAAAAAGAAATGCAGTGGTTATGTACAACCATAATTTCAACTTTACTACCAAGCGTAGATGTAAGTTAGGTGAGCTAGCTGCGAGGGTTTAATCCCTTTTGTTCAAACAAGATTAATAAAAGAATAAGCGTAAGTACTCTCGCGTCCACCGAGTGCCTCCACTGCGTGCACAAAGTGTTCGTGGAGACGGCTGGTCCAGCGCATCCGGGGTGCCCTCACGCTTCTCTTGGGGATGGGCTGCTTCCTTTGGACGCCCAACTGCTTCGACGGCCGCATGACCAGACTGCTTTGAGAAGCCTGCAACTGCTGTACGGGCGCCATTCTACTGCAGCTAGGTGAGTACGCCGCAGCTGCAGCGGTGAGATTTAACAGAGCAGCATCTGATGTGCTGATCGAATTTCTATTGACGGACGTCTCCATGATCTGATCTGCCTTTGAGCTGCAGCTTGCAAAAAAGATCAGGGGATCGGCCACTACCGGGGCCTTGCTTGTTGCAGGTCTAGATAGCTGATTTTGCCAAGCTAAGCCAGAAGTCGAGCTTACAGGATTCGTGGAGAGCATATAATTGGAGCTTCCTGGGGAGAAAGGCTGACGAAAGAGAGGGTACCGCATCTTCTTTGTAATTTGTGTATCAACTATGGTTTCCAAGCGTGAATGCGAGATTGAGTGGCTTCTCGTGAGACGTACTGCGGAAGCACTTGCCAGATCCTGCGCCATATCTAGGTCGTACTGTGCTTCCTTGGCCGAGATATTGGCTGAGGTGGGGTATGCCAAGCAGAGGTCCGTGGAGGCGCCCGCCACTTGATCTCCTTGCCTCTTCTTTTCTGCTGCAGCTACATGTAGCTCTACGTCTACAGTGGAGCTGTTTCTTACAGTGGAGCTGTCACTGATCTGGCAGGCGCTGTCAGACCCGCTACTCATCATGTGGATCTGACGATCATCGTCGGCCTTCTTCCATAGCTCCAAGCGGAGATCATGTGAAGCATCATACGCGTTGCTCGCACTATATTCTGGAAAGCTGATGTTCAGTGTCAAGTCAGGAACACCAGCTGCTTCATCATTTGTACACATAAAAGGGCTTCTCCACAGCATTGCGTACAGTATATTTCGAGCCAGTCGCCTGCACAGACGGAGAAACAGAAATTAGGAAATAGTTAGCACAGTGCAGGTATCCTCCGGCTTATTAACTCTTGGTTGCAAAATCATGAGTTGTCAATAGCGGCTGAAATTAAGGGATGTTGCTCTATCGATATCACTCTGGCGTTAACTCATAAAAGCTCACGGTTGAGAAAATGTACGAAGGTGGATTAAAGCAGACGTAGTGTGCAAGTAAGTATGCAGATTACGATTAAGCAAGTGTGTGTGTGTGTGTGAGAGAGAGAGAGAGAGAGAGAGAGAGATCGAATAAGCACTACAACCGATAATCACGACCTGCAGCTGTCTCAGGAATCAGGAGGCGCGATTAGTAGCCGCTATTAGGAGGTGAAATAAGGCTGACTCGATCAGTCCCCCACAACTTACAGACGCAAGGCTGAAATTCGCTGCAACCCCTCTTAGATTTCAAAATTACTGCCTTCAATTTCAAGGCTGAAAGCCAAGATACCGGCCTAGGTCTCAGGTGAAACCCATTACTCCACAGTCTTTTCTTCAAACCCAAGTTTCAAAGATGAGTTTCATTTGAAGCTCAACGGAAGGAAACCTTCAAATTTCATCTCTGGCTAGACGTTGTTTGCAAGACTCCGTACCTAGAAAGTAGCAAGTCAATAAACAAGCTTATAGTTGAGCATTCCGCAGGAATTGGAGTAAGACCCTAAGCGAACAACAGGCTTGTTGATTTCTGGCTAGACGTTGTTTGCAAGACTCCATAGTTTTCAAGGTCACAAAGTACGCGGCCTAGAATGTAGAAAGTCAATAAACAAGCGTACAGGTGAGCATGCCGCAGGAAATGGAGTAAGACCCTAATTAGCGAACAACAGGCTTATTGATCTTAAACAAACTGCAGGCAATTTCTAATTAGCCTCCTATCAGGGTCGAAGAGCCTAAAGGTGCGTGAGTACGAGTGTGTACTACGAGGAGGCCGATGAAGATGAAAGACTAAAGCGGTGGTAAAATAGAAGCGACCGGTATTAAATTTTTAATCTGCTTTCTTGATAGTCGATCGAACTTCGTTATTATGTATTAAATTTCTAATCTGCTTTCTTGATAGTTGATTGGGCTTTCATAGCTCTTCTGCAAGCGTCGCCCAGTCTTCCATCGCCGACAGTGTAGTCAAGGCGCGACCGGTTCTTTGGGTATCTCTAGTAATTGCCCAACGGGCAAAAAGTGCCCACCAGTGTTTATTTTTGCAAGTAGGGTATCCTTTTTCTTAATAAGGCCTCTTTCAAATTTGTCTTTGAGTGTGAAGGGCATATTTTTTTCTTTGCCTTTAAAGAGAGCCAACATAAAGGTTATCTTTTAAGCTCCTTTGTAAAACATTTACAAATGAAATAAAATTGTTAAGTCCATTGACTTACTATCAAATTAAGCGTATTACAATTCCTTAGCTTATAAGTTTGTTTTTCTTGATCACCATCGTTCTGCTATAAAGCTTCATCATCTTTCTCAATAAGCCATCAATGAATGTCTTTTAAAAAAAAGCTAATTGATGTGTAATGTGTATCTAAAGAAACAACAAATTAATACCTACATGCCCTTCATGTGCAAGGTTCAATTTTTTCCACCCTTCCATGTTAAGGGCAATTTTTTGTTATAGCACTTCAAGAGCAATACTCGACTCTTTCTCATACTTCTTTCACAGGTCAAATTCCCCCTAGAAGGGGGCTCTGCAATCTTCAAAAATAAACACTGGTGCCCACTGCCACCCAAGTACTCTAGGCTCGAGGGGGAGTGGCCGTGCCAGCAACTAGTGTATTTGTACCCACCAGAATTAATACAAACGGGCTGAGATTTTAAGTAGGCCCTATCTTATCTTAAAGAATGAATTTTCATACATTTTAGTTATAAAATCGGCATATTGGGAAGGTTTCAAAAAAAAAACCGAATAGATTTAACAGTTTGTCCTTATTTTGATTGGTTGAAAAATATATTTTTTCTTAGCACTGCCTGAGGACTCGAAGCCAAGATTTTGAGATGGTTATTAAATCCCAAGGTGGCACTGCTTGTTTTTTGAATACCATAAAAATTAAATGGAGGCATCTGCACCCTATAAATAATGGTTGAAATAAAAGGTTAAACTTTAAGGAATCAAAAGAGAGGGCCCCTAGAGACTAGCACCCTCTGATTTATGGTTGGGAGAAAAGGTTTGAAACTTTAAGGAAGCAAAAGAAAGGGCCCCTCAACCCTCTTGAAGCTCTCCCTGTCAAGGTGCCATGTCCTGCCTTAGCAGCTAGTGGGCTTACAAGCATAAGCTGCAACAGAGGTCCCATCATTTACATATGGAGGGCTTCATGAATATAGCTAATCATAAGCTAAAATATAGATGCAAAATATCTCTATAATTAGCAAAAGCATTTCATTGAAAGAAAAGGGGATGGCATTTTTACAAAAAACTAGCATGTTACCTTCATTTTCAATCGAAATAGTGGTGCTTCTAAAGAAGAGCCAAAAATACTCTACTCAATAAAAAATTATGCCCCTCCTCCTACTTATACTAACTAAAGCGGAATATGGGTCTCTAAGGCCATCTTCCTACATGCCAAGTTTAACTTGGCCAAATAATTCAATACGCATTTATTAGGATGGTGTGAGTTCATTCCCACGTTGACTCTCTCCAAGTTTTTCTTGCAAAAACCTAGCTCTACCATTTTTGGCCCAATTAGAAACTATCTTAACTCCATAAGAGTTATAAAGATATATCTTAACTCCATAAGAGTTATAAAGATATATTTTATAGATGAAGCTATGTATGTGTGGAATGTTTTGAAGAGCCATCGTATTTTCGAGGTGACTAAACTTAGAAAGTAAATGTGTCTATACTTTTTTGTTAATCTATCTTACCTTCATAAGAATATTGAAGATGCATTTTGGAGATAAAGCTATGTATATATCCAAGTGTAGATCATGTAGTCCTTTTCTTTGGCTAATAGTTTGAAATCATGTTTTTTGTTAATGCTTATTGAAACTTTTTTTCTTTATCCATCATAATATGAGAAATACATATTTTATTTTTTTGTCTGATTTTCATGAAACCTTATATATCTTAAGTGAAGGTTGCCATGTGCTGGCAACCTCCCAAGAGCTTGTAGCATAGAGTCCGTCTATCTTTTGAAGCGGCAATTGAGGCCATACTAGTAGATGCTTGTGCATAGGAAGGAAGGGAGTGTAATTGCACTGGCGAGGTTAATCGATTTGGGTGGAGTTCATTGTAGGGAGAGGGAGGGGGAACATCTTCATGCATAGCAGGGAGTGAGCAAGCCATGTGTACTATGTGGCATGGGGAACAATTGACAGGAAGGATACAATCTAGCAAGAGATGAATGCATGCATTGATTATATACTTGCAAGTCCGATTCAATCAAGTAGGAGATGAATGGCAAAGATTGCATGTATTAATTGTATACTTACAAGTTTGATTCAATCGAGGAGGAGATGACTGGAAAATATCGCTTGCATTGATCATATACTTACATGAGATAAATGGAAAAGATCCCATGCATTGATCGTATACATGCAACTCTGATTCAATCGAGCAAGAGATGAATGGAAAAGATCTCATACCTTGATCATATACTTGCAAGTCTGTGTCGACGATGGTGGCTCCTCACAGCAGAAGCAAATTTCTCTACTTGCAATGCATACTCTACATGGAGAGGGGTAAAAAAGGTGAAGACAGTGACATAGATGGTAATGGAGATGGCTAGGATGAAAGTGTGCACAAGTATTTAAAAATGACCATAGACGATTGGCTTCTGATAGTAGAGGAGTCGGTGTTGGCATCGGTGTCGTTGAGACAGAGAATGCATCGTGAAAGAGTCCTAGCCATCGAAGAGGAGCATGCTGGTAGCTACCAAATTTTATAGTATGGAAGGTCCCCATCAAGGCGATGTTGGTACCCCCTTGTGCAAGCTAGAGAATCCATGGCTTGCAATAGTGCTCATTGCCCTTCCATTGTCATGTGAAGTAGGGCCATTAGCCACCATGCACTAAAAGCACTTAGCCTATTAGCTTCTCCCAAACTTCTCACTACCGGCCTCATATCTCGATTGAGCAATGCCAATTTAGGTGGATAGCCATGCTTTTGCTCACATTAAGCACAGCTACTAGCTTTATAGCTGCCCACCCAGTGCAACAGAACTACGAGCATGTTGGCCAAATGCTCCTCATTTGTGGCCATTGCCTTTCCCAAGGTGTGAGCTAGTTGCAATATCAGTAGAAGTGGCCTTCAACGTCAAAATGGGTTCAAAAATCCCTTCAGTATTGGGAATTTTGAATTCTTGACCATCTGTGTTAGTGGGAAAAGAATCCTGGGTACCAAGATTCAACTAATTTTGGTTGAAAACTTTATACTCACCCTTGGAGCTACAAGCAACTAAGGGACCATGAAGGTGGGACATTGTCGAGATGGTGTGCATAGTGCTGGCATCATTCTGCCGACCTCTACCCTAGCTAAGGCTAGTTGTGCTACCTACAATGCAGCTTGTTAAACCTTCTACAAATGAGCCTTACATTGCTTCCTTCACAATCTCTGAATAATTATGTTTTACCATTGCCCACAGAGAAGAATGTGCACCAAGACATGATGCTTCGACATTCACAACAGCTTTGCCTTCTTCACCCCTCCTTGTAGTGCCAACAAGGGCTCCTCCTATCATATGAGTCCCCTTGGACAAAGTAGGCATCTTGGAAATAACTGAAGTGGTTTTGCCAAATGTATAGCCCTCCCCATTACAACCATTTTGATCTCCATCACTGTTTCCATGGCTTCGCCCCCCTCTCCTCTCCTATCAGTGCCATTAGTTCCCTACCTCTAGCTCAACTACCATCGCGATCTTCTCCGTGTTGGTGATATTCCCATTAACCTTTTTGTCAATAACCCTAGGATGTGCACTAGGACCTCACTAGGACCCAAGGAGGTGGTCCTATGGAGCATGGTGTGCAGTTACATGTTGCCAAGGAGGTGGTCCTGTGGAGCATGGTGTGCAGTTACATGTTGCCAAGGAGGTGGTCCTGTGGAGCATGGCATGTAGTTAGATGAAGACCACCACAAGCAACAACACCACCCCCACAAATAACAACAACAAGAGTTATTATTAAGGTGGTAAACTAAGCAAAGAAGGATTATGTTCACAAGAGGTGCCAAACATGCTAAAAGTCTCGAGGCTTCGACTGTTCAATTGTGAAGAGCACATGGGTGTTGTGTCCAAGTGGAGGGAAAGGCAACATGCAGACTTAATGGGTTGGCTAGAGCATTACAAATCACTCGAGCTTAAGTGAGCATGCACTCTTTCATTACCTGCTCTGGTGGGCATGGGTGGAGATCCTATAGTGAAAGAGTACATCCTCCTATACATCCACCTCCACTAGTACTCATCCCCACAGTTCGGATAGTAGCTCAATTGTTGCACTCCCTCTCTTTGTTTCTAGTTATTTAAAACTAAAATACTAATTATTTGCTTCACTATGGCCCAAGTATTTCACCCTTTGCCTCCGCTTTTGCCACACCACCTTTGCCCGCAAACCCATTATTTATGTCCTTGTCGTGTCTCCACATTAATCACACCCTTAGCAATTTAATAAGTAATCAAGAATTCATCTTTATCTTTATCTTCTTCTTTATCTAAATATGTTTATTTTTATCTTCTTCTTCTTTATCTAAATATGTTTATTTTTATCTTCTTCTTCTTCTTTATCTTTAATATCTTAAGTTTTAGATGCCACATGGTGGGGCAAATAGGTCTGCCGCATGGCGAGAAATTATGCAATCCCTTTGACCACACCACACTGGCAATCTTCTCTCCCTCCTATTATGGCCGTGTGAGCAACATTCCACGAGGGAGACCTACCTTCTCTCTCTCTCTCTCTCTCTCTCTCTCTCTCTCTCTCTCTCTCTCTCTCTCTCACACACACACACACACACACACATAAATGATGGATATGGGGCGAGGAAACTAGTGTCTTTGTAAAGTTTGGCTTCTCCAACAGTAATAGCAACTACTCGAAGGGCAATAGGGAGGCCCTCTTCTTGGCTCTTAAAACCACAGTCTACATGTCAACATGCACGTCGACATGGTAGGTGGGCATGGGGTTGGGGCTCTCCTATGGAAACTCTATATGTAAGAATTAGAGAACTCAATGTGCACCAATGGCTATGTAGTCTGCTTCTCCGACTCCCCCACCACCAGCCTCATTGCCTAAATCTCAAAATCTCTCTGCATTGAGCCAATGAATGATGAGTCACACATAAAGCTCCCAAGGCCAAACACAATTACCACATGTAAATAATGGTCACTGACCGCACCCATTCCTATTTGACAATTATTATAATAATTCTGCAAAGAGTATAATATACTACATATTTTTCTACATAGCTTATCTAGCTACCCTAGAACTAGATTGTGTCGTCGTCGATAGTTCTGACCATCTTCCCTTCTGTGGCAGCTCTCTCACAATAGTGGCCAACAACCATGTGGTAGCTCTCCCTCCAACAACCATAACTCTCTTGCAACAAACACATGGGAGGTTCTAAGCACACTAGAGAGGAGGCAGTCATGAGCTCCCTCGAGATTCCTCATACTTAGCACATTAGCACCACATCATGTTGAGCTACATCGAGGCCTTCAAGGCTCCTAGTCTCTCAAGTCCCATCGTCTAGGCTCCAACACACAAGACTTAGCATGTGCCACTCACTCTATGTACATGTGTGTTGTGTGTGTGTGTGTGGTATGTTCTATGTGTGTGTGCACGTGCTCTATGTGCATGTACATGTGTCATAGACGTTAACATGCATAGAGTGAACGCTTTACATTGGTCTCATCAACCGATCTACCAAAGGCCGGGGCCGAGACGAAGCTGCCACTCTCAATCTATGTAGGTGTAGGTGACCGTTGTGAAATTTTAAGGTTGAGAGGCAAGGGGCATAGGAAAAAAAGTGCCGCCTAAAAAACAAAATGGGGGAAAATAGAGCCTGCCCGCCCGTACAGCCTATGAAACAGGGTATTTAGAGCACTCCGTGATTTCCCAGGCCGGCAGTACAGTAAAGAAAAGGTTGTCACGACTCAAGATGGATTTTACTATGGAGTACATTAGTCGCCTAAATCGATTTTACTCCAGGCAGCTGCTTGGCTCTACCTTCTTCCCCCGTGCGCGCCCAGCTGACGGGCTAAAGGACAGTGAGGCAGTGGGCAATATTGACCAATATGCCTTCCATCTGTTCCATTATCTGGATTCTACACACCCATAGTATATACTTTACTAATCTGCTCTCTCCCATAGTACATACTTAACTAATCTGCATTTACGGCGGTTTTTTTTTAATCTAAGTCTGTGTGCCCCACGTCCCACCCAATGTTAAAAATAATTTTTTTTTGGATCTTTGTGCTTGTGTGCGTGTGTGCTTTTCCAAGCCATCATCAACAACTAGTAGGTTATAATTTTTTTTTGGGGGATCTTTGTGCTTTTGTGCGTGTGTGCTTTTCCAAGCCATCATCAACAACTAGTAGGTTTTGAACCCAGCACCTCATGCACGGGACTTCAACATCTTATCGCTACACTGTGTCTTCATTGTCAAAAATAAAGTTTTTTTCTAACGAGTGAAAAAAAAGATGACCTTCATGCTCAACTTGCTTTTATTAAAAAAATACATAGGATACATAGGTTAATCACTTTTATAACTAAAATCGTGAAATTTTTTATCTTTAAATTCAAGGTTGGGCAAAATTAAAACTGGTTTCTCTTGATTTGAGCTGTGAAAATTCCACTAAAGGACAGTTTTTTTCTGACACCGGTCCCACCAAGGTCCAGTACGGACAATAACAAAAAATTGATATGCTCGACAATTTTTAGCTAGACTTATGAAGTCTTCTAAAAGACTAACAAGCAAGTTGCATTTATTTCCACCTAAACTTATTACCATAAGTGTATTTTAAAGACACTAGAACTTGACCCACATGCTCTTGTCGCTCGCTTGCTTACTGTCCTCTTTGTACTACACTACTACCACGTGGCACATGGTTAGAGAGGAGCTCTCAGACCTACCACGTGGTAGACATAGGATTACTTTCTCGCATTGTCAAAGCGGACAACCCGCCTGAAGTACTTCCACGTGGTAGCTCTCCTCCTCTCTTACAACCAGAGGAACCCCTAGGCCGTGCTCTCCTCCTCCCACGTGGTAGAAGAGAGCGCATGTAAGTCATGGACACACACATAGAACCAATAATCACCTCAAAATAATGTTTCAATTATACTATGTGCCAGCTTGTGAGCTTATATTCGAATGTAAGTGACCATGTGTGAATATACTCATAGTGTGAGATATGCATATGTTTTGATGGGATAAACACTACTATGAATATGGATGTGTACATGTGTGTAGGTTCACACATCTCTCTCTCTCTCTCTCTCTCTCTCTCTCTCTCTCTCACACACACACACACACACATGTATGTACCGACACGTGTACCCTCTCTCTCTCTCACACACACACACATGTATGCACTGGCACGTGTACCCTCTCTCTCACACACAACACACATGTGTGTGCATGCATATGTGCATGTGTGTATGTACCCTCTCTCTCTCTCTCTCTCATACACACACACATGTATGCACCGGCACGTGTACACACACACACACATTACCCCCTCTCTCTCTCTCTCTCTCTCTCACACACACAACACACATGTGTGTGCGTGCATACGTGCATGTGTGTGTGTGTGTGTGTGTGTGTGTGTACACTCAAGTGTGTGCATGCACATGTACTTATATATGTAGGTGTGTGTATCTTATGCATATATGTAAGTGTTGTGTGCAAGCATGCGAGTGTGTATGTACATCATGTGTGCAGTGTGTGGATGTGTGTGTGTACGCATGTGCATCTAAGTGATTCGGTGTGTGTTGATTCTGTGTGCACTAGCAAAACAGGTTGAGCTAAAATCCTTTGATATAATACATCAATCGACTTTCCTAAGAGACTACATGAAAAATGTAGTAATGTTACCTATTATTGAAAATGTGGGATTGAAGGGCTCACGTCAATAAGCTCTTAATGATGTTTTCTAACTATGCCTTCAAGGCATACTTTCAAAGAGCATGGATCGGTTACTTGTGTCAATAGGAGCTGAATTTCCAATGCAAGGTAGCACATGCTTTAGACAAGGTCAATGAACCTAGATGGATGCCTTCTTTGTAAGCTATTGAACTTGAATATTTTAACAACCTATTTCAATGGTGCTTCTAGATACATCTTGGGAGAGAATAAAATGCGAACAAGATAAAATGGTCCACAAATCCAATGTGTGGAATTTATAAATTTAGTCCACAAAAAACATGAAGCCTAAATCTTTAGGCTATAATTATATCTTAAAATTGTCAACTCAATGATAGCTGGTTGCTTGGGGTCACTACCGTATGTTAATCATCACAATACAAGATCTTGAAGCCTTTTTTTGGTACAATTTTTAATATTCATAGGAAGTAATATCAATATATGAATAAAAAGTCTATTTTAATATTTAAATGAATAAAAGTCTATTTTGATACCTTTTATCGTGTATTATTATTTACCCTTTAAGATTTTTTATCAATGAAGTAAAATGATTGAGAGACTATTTATTTTTTTTGTTGGTAGATTGCCCAAGTTGGCTACAGTACTTTTACAAGGTGGTTTTAAAGACGTAATATTACTCAAAACATATGAGAGCCATTGTTGGCACTACAAAGAGGGGTGAAGAAGGCAAAGCTGTTACGAATGTCAAAGCATCATGCTTGCTGCACATCCTTCCGTAGGCAATGGTAAAACACAATAATTAAGAGATTACAAAGGAAGCAATGCAAGGCTCATCTATAGAAGGTTCAACAAGATGCATTGTAGGTAGCACAACTAGCCTTAGCTAGGCTAGAGGCTGGCACAATGCCTCTTGCTACGAGAACAACAAGTGCTTCCTAAGGAGGTGGTCCTATGGAGCATGGCATGCAGTTACATGTTACAAGGAGGTTGTCTTGTGGAGCATGGCATGTAGTTAGATAAACACCACCACAAATAACAACAACAAGAGCTATTATTGAGGCAGTAAATTAAGCAAAGAAGGATTATGTTCACAAGAGGTGCCAAACGTGCTAAAAGTCCCAAGGCTTCGACTGTTCGAGTGTGAAGAGCATGTGGGTGGTTGTGTCCAAGTGGAGGGAGAGGCAACATGTGGACTTAAAGGGTTGGCTATAGCATTACAAGTCCCTCGAGCTTAAGTGAGCATGCACTCTTTCGTTGCTTGGTGGGCATGGGTGGAGATCCTACAGTAGAAAGAGTAGCATCCTCTTATACATCCACCTCCACTAGTACTCATCCCCACAGTTCGGATAGTAGCTTAGTTGTTGCACTCCCTCTCTTTTTTTCTAATTATTTAAAACTAAAATACTAATTATTTGCTTCACTATGGCCCAAGTGTTTCAACATTTGCCTCCACTTTTGCCACACCACGTGCCCGCAAATCCATTATTTACGTTCTTGTCGTGTCTCCACATTATTCACACCCTTAGCAATTTAATAAGTAATCAAGAATTCATCTTCATCTTTATCTTCTTCTTTATCTAAATATCTTTATTTTTATCTTCTTCTTCTTCTTCTTCTTTATCTTTATCTTTAATATAAGTTTGAAAGGCCACATGGTGGGCAAATAGGACTCGTGCAAGGTGAGAAATTATGCAATCCCTTTGAGCACACCACACTGGCAATCTTCTCTCCCTTCTATTATGGTCGTGTCAGTAACATTTCACGAGGGAGACCCGCCTTCTCTCTCTCTCTCTCTCTCTCTCTCTCTCTCTCACACACTCACACACACACACACACACACACACATAAACGATGGATATGGGGTGGGGAAGCTAGTGTCTTCGCAGCAATATTCACGCTAGCCTCGAGGCTCCAAGCACACATAGCCACCATGCTAAGCAAGAAACCAATGCACTGAGTGTTCACGCATCCTGCACCACAACCCCCTCCCCTTGGATAAAGGAGGAGGTGCCACCGGATTCCTACGAGATGATGTGCATAGTGCCAACATCATGGTTGACTCCTAGGCTGAAAGGAGAAGGTGCCACCGGATTCCTATGGGATGGTGTGCATATAGCGCCAGCATCATGGTCGACTCCTGGCTAAAAGTGTGCATAGGAATTTGAAAATAGCCAAAGATTACCTTCCAACAAGGTGGCAGAGGAATCAGCATTGGTATCGATACAGACGCATGGTGAAGGAGCCTTGGTCATCATATGAGCCAAAGATTGTCTTTCAATAAGGTGGTAGAGGAATTAGCATTGGTATTGATACAGAAGCATGGTGAACGAGCCTTGGTCGCCATAAGAGAGGAGCATGGTAGCTACCAAATTTTGATGCTAGTGCTCCTGTAGTATGGAAGGTCCCCAAAGGCCATGGTGATGCTGGTACCCCCTATGCAAGCCAGAGAATCCACGGCCTTCAAAAGGAGAAGGTGTCATCGGATTCCTCCGAGATGGTGTGCATAGTGCTAGCATCATGGTCGACTCCTAGGATGAAAGTGTGCACAAGTATTTAAAAATGGCCGTAGACGATTGGCTTCTGATAGTAGAAGAGTCGGTATTGGCATCGGTGTCGATGTGATAGAGAATGCATCGGAGAGGAGCATGATGGTAGCTACCAAATTTTAGTAGTATGGAAGGTTCCCATCAGGTCTATGCTGGTACCCCCTTGTGAAAGCTAGAGAATCCATGGCTTGCAACAGTGCCAATTGCCCTTCCATTGTCATGTGGAGTAGGGCCATTAGCCACCATGCACTAGAGGCACTTAGCCTATTAGCTTCTCCCAAACTTCTCACTTACCGACCTCATATCTCGATTGAGCAATGCCAATTTACGTGGATAGCCATGCTTTCGCTCACATCTTGCACGGCTACTAGCTTTATGGCTGCCCACCCACTAAAACAGAACTACGAGCATGTTGGCCAGATGCTCCTTATTTGTGGCCATTGCCTTTCCCAAGATGTGAGCTAGTTGCAATATCAGTAGAAGTGGCATTCAGCACCAAAATGGGGTGGTTTTTCCAAATGTATAACCCTTCCCATTACAACCATTTTAATCTCCATCACCGTTTCCATGGCTTCTCCCCCCTCTCCTCTCCTATCAGTGCCATTAGTTCCCTACCTCTAGCTCAATAGTCATCGTGATCTTCTCCGTTTTGGTGATATTCCCATTAGCCTTTTTGTCAGTAACCCTAGGATGTGCACTAGGACCTTAAGGCGGTGGTCCTATATGGAGCATGATGTGCAGTTACATGTTGCAAAGGAGGTTGTCTTGGAGCATGGCATGTAGTTAGATGAATACCACCACAAGCAACAACACCACCACCACCACAAATAACAACAACAATAGCTAGAGCTATTATTGAGGTGGTGAACCAACCAAAGAAGGATTATGTTCACAAGAGGTGCCAAACATGCTTTAAGTCCCGAGGCTTCGACTGTGAAGAGCACGTGGGTGGCTGTGTCCCAGTGGAGGGAGAGGCAACATGCGGACTTAATGGGTTGGATATAGCATTACAAGTCACTTGAGCTTAAGTGAGCATGCACTCTTTCGTTGCCTAGTGGGCATGGGTGGAGATCCTATAGTAGAAAGAGTAGCATTCTCTTATACATCCACCTCCACTAGTACTCATCCCCGCAGTTCGGATAGTAGCTCAGTTGTTGCACTCCCTCTCTTTGTTTTTAATTATTTAAAACTAAAGTACTAATTATTTACTTCACTTTGGCCCAAGTGTTTCACCCTTTGCCTCCACTTTTGCTACACCACCTTTGCCCGCAAACCCATTATTTATGTTCTTGTCGTGTCTCCACATTAATCACACCCTTAGCAATTTGATAAGTAATCAAGAATTCATCTTTATCTTTATCTTCTTCCTTAAGTGATGGATATGGGGTGGGGAAGCTAGTATCTTTGCAAAGTTTGGCTTCTCCAATAGTAATAGCAACTACTCGAAGGGCAATAGCGAGGCCCTCTTCTTCACTCTTAAAGCCACATTCTACATGTCGACATGCACGTCAACATGGTAGGTGCGCTTGGGGCTGGGGCTCTCCTATGGCAACTCTATATGTAAGAACTCAATGTGCACCAATGGCTATGTAGTCTGCTTCCCCGACTCCCCCACCACCAACCTCATTGCCTAAATCTGAAAATCTCTCTGCATTGAGCCAATGAATGATGAGTCACACATAAAGCTCCCAAGGCCAAACGCAATTACCATATGTAAATAATGGTCACCACCACTGACGTCACCCATCCCTATTTGACAATTATTATAATAATTCTGCAAAGAGTATAATATACTACATATTTTTCTACATGCTTATCTAGCTACCCTAGAACTAGATTGTGTCGTCGATAGTTCTGACCATCTTCCCTTCTGTGGCAGCTCTCTCACAATAGTGGCCAACAACCATGTGGTAGCTCTCCCTCCAACAACCATAACTCTCTTGCAACAAACACATGGGAGCTTCTAAGCTGTGAGGTCCTTGTCCCCCACTACGCAACGGATTCGGATGCTAGCAGCGGAAGTAGCACATCTTGCGAGGGGCAGTGTCCCACACTCGGGGCCTCACCCACGGATATCCGGACAAGAGACTAATCCGTCGGTTTATTCAAAACCGAACCCGGAAAAACTTCCTTTACTCGGAAAGCACGGGCGATTCCACCAGGATAACTTTTTATTCTAACGTAGTCAAGACCATTACTGATCAAACTGATCCGACTGCACCTATAAAGATACTCGGTCAGATCAAGGAAGAAACTTGCACTTGGATCATTGGGATCAACGCTTTTTTCCCCATCAAGAGGCACAGCCGTTGATTCCTATCCATAGAACAATTACTATCCGGGATTTACTTCATCTATCGTAATAACAGAAATTGAGTCTCGATTTACGGATCCATCAGTCCAGCCTAACCCCATCCAGTCCCATGGGTTAGCCAACCGCCCAACCACTGTAGTGATGGGATCCAATTAAGAATTTGGTTAGGTTTTGTCCTGGGTACCAAGCAAAAGAGTTCCAAGGCCCCCTAGCCGGATGTTCTCATGCAAAAATAAAACTAGTCACACCACTTACACACCCACCAATATGAAATTGCCTTTTCACAGATTCAACCAGTTTTAAAACAATCCTTTAATAAAACCATAGTATCACTGATCACAATCTTCCAATTTATCCGGTTGATTCATAATTTTCCATCATTCCTTCATCAGAGTATCTATGGCATCATTGGCAACCAGAACGCTCACCACCTGTCCACACAGGGGCCTTTTCAATAGTTCCTAGCCCATAATACTCGACAATATAATCACTTATAAAAATCAAGATGGACTCTCGTTGAAGATCAGCAAGATCAACCAACAGATCCATATAAAGAGCCATGGACTCATCCATTGAAGACCAGCAAGGTCAATCAACCAGATCCATGCCCGGTTTCAGAAAACAACTCTTACTCCTTGTTCTAATATCTTCCTTGACACACACGTGGGTATCCTAGGCGACCACGAGCCCGAGCACCGTATGGTTAGCACCCTCTAGGATCCTTCTTCGCAGGTGACCTAGCGCTTCACTCATAGGCCGCTTCCTTGGTCCCTCATCCACCGTACCGGAAGCTCACCATTTTAATCGAACCGAGGCTGGTCAAGACATCGGTCGACCTTGCTACGCGAGACGTCCTTCATTGACTCTCCGTTCAGCAGTTGCAACTTTATCAGTTAGGTCTCCACGACCTTAATCACAAGATGGTCAAAATGCTTTCCCAGCATTCTTGACATAAAACAGTCATTTATAAACAGCATTTACAAACAGTTTACAATACAGTTTCTATATTAACTCTCATTTTTTCACATTATCTCTCATCAATCCACATTACTTATTCCATATTCCATTTATATGTATACTCGTCCCATCACATCATTTTCCATCTCATCACTTCAGATTCCTTCACATCACATATCATATTTTCACATCCATACATATATCCACATCCACATTTACATCCATACATCCACATCTATATCCATACATCTATTTTCACATCCACATCTACATGCACATTCATGCATCCTCATCCATACATCCACATCTACATGCACATTCACATCCATACATCCACATCTATATGCGTACATTCACATCTACATGCATACATCCACAACCACATTCATACATCTACATCTACATGCATATATCCACATCTCTATGCATGCATCCACATCCACATCCACATTCACATCCATACATCTACATCTACATGCATACATCCACCTCCACATTCACATCCACATCCATACATCTACATCTACATACATACATCCACCTCCACATTCACATCCACATCTATACATCTACATCTACATGCATACATCCACATCTCCATGCATACATCCACATCCACATTCACATTCACATCCATACATCTACATCTACATGTATATATCCACATCTCCATGCATACATCCACATCCACATTCACATTCACATCCATATATCTACATCTACATGCATTCATCCACATCTACATTCACATTCACCTCCATACATCTACATCTACATGCATACATCCACCTCCACATTCACATTCACATCCACATCTATACATCTACATCTACATGCATACATCCACCTCCACATTCACATCCACATCTATACATCTACATCTACATGCATACATCCACATCTCCATGCATACATCCACATCCACATTCACATTCACATCCATACATCTACATCTACATGCATACATCCACCTCCACATTCACATCCATACATCCACATCCACTCATCCCATACACAATCTTATCACATCTCATATAACTCTTAACTCATCCTATCACATCTCAATATCTATTTATAGAATACAAGAGAATTCTTATATTTGATATAAGATTTCTTTACGCATGCATAAATTCTATTTTTAGGAGAATAACACTTTCGAAATAAAATCAATCTTTTATGCATCTTCCTATGCATAAATCCAATTTAGTAGGAATTACACTTTTAGAATAAAAGAATTTCTCTTATGCATCTTATTTATGCAAAAAATCCATTTATGATGAAAAAATCACTCTTAATATAAAAATTATATCCTTTAAGCATATGTTTATGCATATAATTCTTTTATGATAAAAATCATTCTTTTAATATAAAATTTTTATCCTTTATGCATATGTTTATGCATACAATTCATTTATGATGAAAAATCGTTCTTTTAATAAAAGAATTTCTCTTATGCATCTTAATTATGCATAACATAAAAATCAAATTCTCCATGATTACAATAAAATTCTTTTAATTAATCTAGGATGATAATTCCTAGAATATGGTAGGAAGTCCTCTTTTCATGCTTTGAATGAAATTATTTTATGTGTAATTTTTATAAAAATTTTGCCATAGCTCCGCTGCTATGACTGATAAATTTAATTATCTTAAAAGATAAAGCTTATCATTAAAAGAATGATTAGAATGATCCTAATTGGATCATTAACTCATAATGGATTGAATCATCAATATTCATGAAATACATAAACTAAAAGCATAGGGAAAGCCATTAATTTAGTCTTAAGCTTCATTTGGATTGAGAATAGGTCATGAGTATGACCATTTCTTGAGTGTGAGAGAGATATTACATAAAAACCATTAGATTTAAGCATAAATAGAAATTTATGTAATTTTTTACTATCATTCATTAATTACTTCAATAGCATTAAAAAAAACCATTTCAATTAAGTTTCTCAAGCTTGAGAGGGGTTGAGAAGAGAGAAACATTGAGAGATTATAGAAAAGCTCAAAATTCACCACTTACCTTACAAATTGCTTGATTCTTTGTTCACGATAGAGGCCCCCAACCAATCAATTGGTTTAGTATGTTGATGGAGCCACCCATGGAGATTGAAGAAAGAGGGAAGCTCCAATTTCGTACAAAATGGAGAGAATTTTAGAGAATAGTAAATATTAGCATTATTTCAGCATAGTTCTAGAATAGTAAAATTCTCTTCCTTTTTTTCAAAGGATTCAAGTTCTATTTATAGGAGAGGGAGGCTCTAACCAAAGCTAACTGATTTCTAGAATTTTCCAATTTCAGTTTGGTTGAATTTGGACTAGATTTGGACCTAGTTTGGTTCCTTTTTGATTCGGTTTGGTTCATTTTTGATTTGGTTTGGTTCAAGAGAGAGGAGAGATAAAAATATCACATTATTTTTTAGTTTAAAACTCATTCAAGCATGTAAAATATGCACCTCCTTTAATGGACTCCCCTTCCTTACATATGTGTCAAAATGGAATCATTATACCCAAAATATCTCATATTTTTAATATTGCTCATAGTTTTTTACTAATAAACCTTGTACATTTTCAACTCTTCATCTTATGTGAGTATTTACTCATTTTTAGATACCCAAAATATCTCATATTTTTAATATTGCTCATAGTTTTTTACTAATAAACCTTGTACATTTTCAACTCTTCATCTTATGTGAGCATTTACACTTCCATAAGCCCGTCCATCATATGATCACAAAAGCAGCACTCACAAGCTGCGCACGTATAAGGTAGCTCATCTATGGGAATAATTCTGTTGGTTATTGCCGCACCTATCTCAGTGGTATGAGGTGATCTAACAAAAGGACCTCTGAGAGGCAAGCCAAAAACGGGGTAAAGGCATATCTTCTAATGAGGAAGAAAACACGTCAGTAAGAAGACCCGCTCAGAAAACCCAAGATGCCTTGATCTCATGACGCAGTAGTATCGGGGACCCAAACCCAAAGCTTCAATAACCATGGCCAAGCGGACATTGTTACGAAAGTGCTGCTGACCCCAGGGTGTTACCCTAGTTACGTCTTGATAGGTCCGCCATTTGGTCTGAGCTACAGAAGTTCCTAGGTGAGGAAAAAGTGTGCGCTCATACAACTCTATAAAATCCTTCTTCACAGACTCGCTTGCGTCTTGAAGGTGAGAAATCATCATGGATAAAACCAGTTCTTGCTGCCAAGCCATGAAGGAGATTAAGAAAGGAAGGAGATCGATGGAAGTAAGATTACTATGAGCGACAAGTAAAAGTTATAAAGGAAGGAGCTAGCGTAACCTAGAAGCCAACGGTATCTTGCCACTGAAGTTTTACCGTCTTTCCATGATTTGGGTTTGGCACATATATCTATAGAAGGCTTACATGAATACATCATGAACTTTGAGATGAGGAGGTAAAAGAAGCTCGTAGGCTAAGACACCTACTTTCTTTGAGTTCATATAAGGCTCACAATATCTGGGGGATAATTTCTTATACTTTCCAAGAGATAAAGAACTTCTTTTGGGCTGTACTCGAATGAAGACCAAAACCTTGATATCCAAAACACCGATTTTCACTTCTGATTTCATTGTTCTGAATCCTTAAAACAGGTGGGACTCGTGAGAAGTGATCTTTATTAGTCAATTCGCTCCTGTATACCTCGAAGGCTGGGGGAGGAATCTTACATAAGCACACTAGAGAAGAGGCAATAAAAGGTGTTGTATAATCGCTCATGAGCTCCCTCGAGATTCCTCATACTTACCACATTAGCACCACATCATGTCGAGCTACATCGGGGCCTTCAAGGCTCCTAGTCTCTCAAGTCCCATCGTTTAGGCTCTAACACACAAGATTTAGCATGTGCCACTCGCTCTATGTACATGTGTGTTCTTTGTGTGTGTGTGTGTGTGTGGTATGTTCTATGTGTGTGCACGTGCTTTATGTGCATGTACATGTGTCATAGACGTTAACATGCATAGAGTGAATGCTTTACATTGGTCTCATCAACCGATCTACCAAAGGCCGGTCTAAAAGTGGGCCGAGACGATGTGTCGAAGGTGGGTATGGGCCACTCTCAATTTATGTAGGTGACCGTTGTCAACTTTGAAGGTTGGAAAAAATCGGAAATGCATTTTTAAGAGAGGCAAGGGGCATTGGAAAAAAAAGTGCCCGTCTAAAAAACAAAATGGGGGAAAATAGAGCCTTGGCCCTGCCTCAACACTAAAGGGCACGGGACACTGGGGAAGCCAAAGATTTGGGATCGAGGGTGGGAAAGTGGGGGGACGCTGGCGGCTTCAATCTGGGCCGTCGGATGCAGTGAACTCGGGTAGCAACTGGTGAACTCGGGTTTCGGCTGAGCTGGCGCCCCAAATCGAAATTTAAAATAAACTCAATAGCCACGTTGGCTTGACGTGGAGGGCAGGCTTCTCCAGCGTGGCTTGCAAAAGGACGCCACGGGGGAAAGCCGTGCATGCAGGGGTACCCGTATACCAGAAAGATCTCAAAGATTTGATTTTGCCCAGGCTTCTCTCTGCGTTTTTCTCTACACGCTTTGCTGCGATTGCAGGCTTGGCTCCGCGACAACGCTGTGCTTTTGCATGGGTGATCTTCTAAGCTAGAATCAAAGGCTCTTCATCAAGCTAGCCATCAAGCTGTAAAGGTTTTTCCTGCTTGTTGGTATTGCAACAAGCACCCAGCAACGCCTTCTAAGGTGTATGGTTCTTCATCAAGCCTGCAACACAATTTTATAGAAGCATGGCACCAAGTGCAAGCCGAGTGCATAGGAGGAAGAAGGCTGCCATAGGAAGCAAAACAGGTGGCAACGAAGGTCAAGCAATGGAGTTTCTAGAGTCTACACAACTTGACAAACGAAGAAGTCCTCGACTAAAGGAAAAGCAAGCATCACCGCAATCGCCCTCCCCACAAAACTTGGATGCTGCATCAGGGGAAATCTTGCCCCCACATAGCCTCAATAAGAGGCCCAAAAAAAAGTTGGAAACCATGCTCATGAAGCCTACAACCTCAATGCAGGAAAACGCGGGCCCATCTAATGTTAAAGGGGAAGGGATGGCTGAGGGGACAGATCAGATTTTGCCATATGCCATTGTACGATTGCCAGATGGGAGGGTTGGGCGCCAATGTCGTGCAAGTGACACTTGCCCCCTTGCTAAATCTTTCATAGAAAAGAGAAAGAGTATGATTGGGCACTTAAAGCTTGCTCATGGGTTAGATGTTGATATTCCCAAGCTGCCACTTGGTCGTCCTCCGAAGAGCAACTTAGTAGCTCGTGCTTTCCCACACCCGTATGCTCAGAGGTGGAAGAGACAGGCATACGAAAGATCGCAAGATAAAGAAAGAAAGTTTCAGATCAATCGACAAAAGTATGAGCATTCTCAATACATGCAGGCTGAGCGCGCATGGGATAACCTTTGTAGTCAGTTCAAGAACAAATCAAAAGAGGACTTCATAGCAAGCTGGGTGAAAGATAAGATGGACAAGTACATGTCAACAGCAGAGGCTCGAGTTGCCAAAATCCAGGCTCGGATAGATGAGAATATCTCCAAAGAGGTAAGCTTTGCTGCATCTAGAAGCTAAAAGGTTTAATTTTGAAGTGTTTTCATCTCATGAAGATGTGTTTTCAACTAAAGGATACCCATCATGTGTGCCCTTCTCGCTCTACTCTCAAGGATGCATTTATTAAATGCTTGCGTTAGGCCTTATGGTTAGTTATGGATGGGCCTGGGGGTGGAGAGCTATCACCAAGGAGTTGGTTTCCCCTTTTTGAGTCTCCTAGATGTACTTAAGAGAAGTTAATGCCCTGATTTTTTTAGGTTCTTGAATTAGATTACAATTTATATGTATTCTTGGTCATATACACGGTCGAAGTCTATGGCTATTTCCCAAGTTCACATACAACACGCATGGTTTCCTTGCTGCAGGCCAAGTTTATTCACCACATGTCAACTTCACTTCTTACATTTTTGAGATCACTTGGCATGGCTGTATTTGCAGGATTTCGTAACCCATGAGGTTGTTGGGCTTACAACTATGGATGGCTATTATTTATTGCAGGATTTTGGAACCCATGAGGGTGTTGGGCCGTGTGCGGATACAACAAAGAAGCACAACACTAAGAAGAACGTAAGCTTTGTCATATTTTTCATTCATCCCCTCGTTCTGATTCATATCTCTATTTCACTAACATGGCTGCCTTGAAAGTGCCTAGCCATTCTCTCACGGTCTTCCCCTACAATATGTTCAAGTCCTTTCCATTGCCTAATTTCCATGGTCTACTCGCAGCATGCCAAGTTTATTAACCTGATGCAGGTTTACTTGTTGCATGCAGAGTTCACTCACAGCTTGCTAAGTTTATTAACTAGATGCATGTTTTCTTGTTCAATGCAAAGTTCACTCACAGCTTGCCAAGTTCTCTCCCTGCAGCACTAACATGACTCCATAGTTGCATGCAAGGGTTGGTAAGCAAATTGCAATGAATGCACATGCAATGTGTCTACTAGTCATTGCCCAAGTTGACATACACCTCACACCTTTTGTTTGTTGCAGGATTCTGGAACCCATGAGAGTGTTGGACCATGCGCGAATACAAGAAAGAAGGACTACACTCAAAAGAACGTAAGCTTTCCAATATCCTTCACTCATCCCCTCGTTTTGAGTCATGTTTGTGATGTTGAAAGTGCCTAGCGATGCTCATGTGGGCTTCTTGGCATAAGTAAGTATGCGAATTCACGAGTGCAAAGATTGTTTGTAGCTATGCATGGATATTATTTGTTGCAGGATTCTGAAACCCATGAGAGTGTTGGGCCATGTGTGGATACAAAAAAGGAGGACAACACTAAAAACAATGTAAGCTTTCAAAGTTTGCTAAGTTCTCTCTCTACATCACTAACATGGCTCCATAGTTGCATGCAAGGGTTGGTGAATAGTTTGCATGCAATCAATGCACGTGTAATGTGTCTACTAGCTCACACCTTGCTAATTTCATTCACATCATGCCAAGTTTATTCACATCATGCCAAGTTTCTTTGCTGCTGCCAAGTTCACATACAACTCACATGCCCTATAGTTTGAGATCATTTGGGCATGCTGCAGGATTCTGGAACACATGAGGGTGTTGGGTCACGTGTGGATACAGAAAAGAACACCACCACTAAGAATGTAAGCCTTCTAATCTTGCTAAGTTCTCTATCTACTTCATTAACATGGCTCCATGGTTGCATGCAACGGTTGGTGAACAGTTTGCATGCAATCAATGCACGTGCAATGTTTCTACTAGCTCACAACATTATCGTCTTCCTTAGTGTCCTCACACTTATCCCTTCCTTGCTAGTTCATTCACATCATGCCAAGTTCATTCACATCATGCCAAGTTTCTTTGGTACTGCCAAGTTCACATACAAATCACTACATGCCCTTTAGTTTGAGAACAACACTAAGAAGAACGTAAGTCTTCTAATCTAACATGGCTTCATAGTTGCATGTAAGGGTCGGTGAACAGTTGGCAATGTGTCTACTAGCCATTGTCCACGACTCACACCTTGCCAAGTTCATTCACATCATGCCAAGTTCATTCACATCATGCCAAGTTTCTTTGCTGATGTCAAGTTCACATACATAACACTACATGCCCTACAGCTTGAGATCATTTGGACATGCTTCTTGTTTGTTGCAGGATTCTAATTCTGGAACCCATGAGGTTAAGCCATGCGCGAATACAAGAAAGAAGAACAACACTCAAAATAACGTAAGCTTTTCAATCTCCTTCACTTATGCCCTCGTTCCGAGTCATGTTTGTGGTGCAAAGATTGCATACAACTATGCATGGCTATTGCATGGAGGGTGTTGGGCTATGCATGGATACAAAAAAGAACAACACTAAGATTAACGTAAGCTTACATTCTTCTTAGTTTGCTGCCAAGTTTGCTTACATTCAATCTTAGTGTTGTGTAGTTGTTGCATGCAAAGTTTAGTCACAGCTTACCAAGTTTATTAACTTGATGCATGTTTTCTTGTTGCATGCAAAGTTCACTCATAGCTTGTCAAGTTTCTTTGCTGTTGCCAAGTTCACAAGTTCACTCACTACATGCGTGGCCTTTGAGATCATTTGGCCCATGCTTCTTGTTTGCCGCAGGATTTTGATTTCGAAACCCATGAGGTTGGGCCATGCACGAATACAAGAAAGAAGAGTAACACTCAAAATAAGGTAAGATTTCTAATCTCCTTCACTTATCCCCTCGTTTCGAGTCATGTTTGTGGTGCAAAGATTGCATACAACTATGCATGGCTATTACTTGCTGCAGGATTCTGGAACCGGTGAGGGTGTTGGGCCATGTGTGGATATAAAAAAGAAGAATACTAAGAAGAACGTAAGCTTACATTCTTCTTAGTTTGCTGCCAAGTTTGCTTACATTCAATCTTAGTGTTGTCTAGTTGTTGCATGCAAAGTTCAGTCATCACAGCTTACCAAGTTTATTAACTTGATGCATGTTTTCTTGCTGCATGCAAAGTTCACTCATAGCTTGTCAAGTTTCTTTGCTGTTGCCAAGTTCACAAGTTCACTCACTACATGCCCACACTTTGAGATCATTTGGCCCATGCTTCTTGTTTGCTGCAGGATTTTGATTCCGGAACCCATGAGGTTGGGCCATGCACGAATACAAGAAAGAAGAGTAACACTCAAAATAAGGTAAGATTTCTAATCTCCTTCACTTATCCCCTCATTTCGAGTCATGTTTGTGGTGCAAAGATTGCATACAACTATGCATGGCTATTACTTGCTGCAGGATTCTGGAACCGGTGAGGGTGTTGGGCCATGTGTGGATATAAAAAAGAAGAACACTAAGAAGAACGTAAGCTTTCTAATATTTTTCATTCATCTCCTTGCTCTGAGTCACATCATCTTGGTTTCCCACTAGTTTGTTCAAGTCCTTGCCGCTGCCTAACATGGCTCCATACACCTCACACTTTGAGATCGTTTGGGCCATGGCCATCTTCTTGTTTGTTGCAGGATTCCGGAACCCATGAGAGTGTTAGGCCATGCGTGAATACAAGAAAGAAGGACAACACTCAAAAGAACGTAAGAGATTCTAATATCCTTTATGCCGAGTTGTTAAAGCTTTTCATGTTCTTCTACATTGTTGGTTCACTCTTCTCTTTACTTGCATGGGCCCTGTTCTTGTTTGTTGCAGGATTCCGGAGCCCATGAGGGTGTTGGGCCATGCGTGAATACAAGAAAGAAGGACAACACTCAAAAGAACGTAAGAGATTCCAATATCCTTTATGCCGAGTTGTTAAAGCTTTTCATGTTGCTGCCTACATTGTTAGTTCACTCTTCTCTTTACTTGCATGGGCCAGGTAAGTGCAGCTAATTCAACCCTGGAGTTTGTTATGTCCTAAAGGGACTCAATGGGTGAATGCATTGTTTTCTTGCCATTGTGTAGGTGTTTGAGGTTTCAAGGAAAAAGTTGCCTATTAGGACTTCTCGTGCAAAGCAAAGTAGCAATGAAGAAACACCGATTATTGTATCATCGCCGACTTTTTCTGAAGCATACAACAATATGGAATTTATATTCGAGATCTCCAACATGCAGGTTATTGTTACAGAGAAAGGGGAGGGGAGGTTGGTAGCAACAAGGGGCAATGTTGCGAGATCTAGGTAAGAGGCTCTACACGATTGACAGTTTATCAAAACCATGTATTGTCATGATAGCTCAGCTTGTGTGGTTTGCTGCATTTTTTTTTGTTTGGCTTTTGCCTTGCAGGTTAGCTTCCGGGGCTGACATTGACTTTGTTTCCATGAGATCCAAAACCTTTGTGCGCGTAGATGATAGCTTTTTGAGGGAAATGTTTGTTAATGAGGCATCCACTAGGACCATGACCTTGTTTGGGATGTAAGTGTATCACTTTAAACATTTTAGTGCACTTACATGGATGCACTTTCATTCCCTCCTTGCATGCACAGGTTGATGGAGAACAAGTTGCCATTGGACATTCTTGAGAAGGTGTTTTGGGCTGATTCTTTGTGGTATTCTATGTCACGTAAGTGCGTGGAGAATTTCCTCACCCGCTTCTTCGAGAAAATGGATATGTCAGCCATTCAATTATGTTTCTTTCCCGTTGTATGCAGGTGTGTGTGGTCACTTCATTGGTAAAGAATTTTGGCTATGCTTTTTTACATACCACTTGGCACTCAAATTTGTGCGCTTTTAATGGCTGGCTATTGTGTGCAATAGGAATCATTGGTCCCTCTTTACCCTGTATGTTAACAAGAACGAGGAGGTGCCCCTTTTAAAAGGGAACAAAAGCTATTTGTTATACATGGATTCATTGGGACTAATAAATCCAGAGGAGTGCTTGGATAGTTTGTTCATGTAAATTGAAATTCTCTTCCATGTTGGTTTTGTTCATGTATACTCATACAATGCATGACACATGACATGGTTCTGGTTTGGATTGATTACAGTGCTCTAAAATGCTTGGCACCGCATGTGGCTGATTCAACCCTTCAAGGTGCTTTGTTCAACCCCGAGACAGAGCTGAAACTAAAAATCGTTAAGGTGAAGGTGACGTTGATTTGTTGGTAGCAGCGAGTTGAATTTGTTATGAATGTTCTACATGCTGAATGTTGGTGTTACATGTGCATCATTTGGGGCAGGTACCGCAACAGGACAATAGCACAGATTGTGGCTTCTATGTGATGGCGTTTATGAGATACCTCATTGCTGGTATATTGCAAAACAATGTAGACAAGAATTGGGTAAGTGCTTGCTTCGTGTTACGTCTTTGCTGCTTCAAGAAGAACATGCAAGCTCATTTACGCTTACAGCTTTGCTTTTTTTCAGCTCACAGATCAGTGGTTTCAACATGAAGATGTATGCACGCTTAGGATGGAGCTTCACACATGGTGCATGAGTGTTTTGGAAGAACTGTGACACGTCTACTGTCTTGAGCAGCAGTGACATCCGAGCAAGAAGCATGTAGATGCAGGACCAGCCATGTGATTTTGGAGCACTGTAGGAGCGACAACCTCGCACCAGCGATGTGATTTTGGAGCAGTGTAACATGGCTTATCGGTGGGTGGCAAACTTATGACGCGAAGTCCTGCACGAGCGACAAGCATGTAGATGCTTTTTGGAGCAGCAACCTCTATTTTTGGCACCAGCTATGCGATTTTGAAGCGGTGTTTTTGGCTTGTCGTGGGCAACACACTTCTTATGAACATCTTTATAAACATATTTGGCATCTAAGGATGTTTTGTATCAGCCAATTCACATGAAATACATGATATTTTTTAGCTTCTCAATATAATTTGTTTTGGTTCCGATGTAAATTGTCTATCAACAAATATGCTTCCGTTGGTTCCTTTTTCAACTTTGCTATTTGGTGTTTAGTTTAGTTCCGCAACATGATGGTTCTTGTTGATGCTCTTGTACTGGAAGCTCTTCATGTTGAATTTGAATCAGATTCTCCGCTGCTCTAGATAAGCCCCATATCTTGGCCCAAGTAGCGAGAAGATCGAGTATAATGACACTCCAACATGCATTGTAAGGAGCCAAAGTGCTTCCACGTTTTGGATATGGTCTCTGTTTGTAGATTGTGTGGGACGTGTAAACTCTCAAGCTAGTCCTGGTGCACATAGAGAGAGAGAGAGAGAGAGAGAGAGAGAGAGAGAGAGATATAGAGAGAGATCTTGCTCTACCGATGCAGCCATAAAAGTATATGATGAGAGAGAGACAGAGAGAGAGAGAGAGAGAGAGAGAGATCTTGCTCTACCGATGCAGCCATAAAAGTATATGATCACTTTTTTACCTTCTAATATCAAGCTATTAGTAAAATGATCTTAATCTTTTTATAGTATTGAAAGTGTTCATAATTTGGGTGACAAAAAGATTAACATGTTCATTGCATTCAAACTATAAAGCTTGATTGAGAATTGTGCCTGGCTGGTCAAAAGTTGGAATCCCATCAGCAAGTTTAGCAGAAGGGAACGTCGTGTGCATGCACATGGACATGCTAATCCCTATGCTTATCCTTGATTTGCAGCAGCAGATAAAAGACTTGATTCTAGAGCTTCATTAGCTGTCATAGGCATGGAAGGTATTGTGGTGGACCAGGTCTCTGTCGGCCAGCAGATGGAACATTGACATGATGGGATACCACCGGAGATTATTGCTAGTATCACGTCGTTGCATATCCGGAAGACTAGATGCTCAGAGGCCTTTAAGGGTATTTGTTTATGACACTCAGTGTATTTGCAGTATATGGAGTGACATCGTTTATACTCTTTTGGCCACCTGGGCCCGTATACAGGGACATGGTGTCACGTGCACCCCGCACTTGGGTGGCATGGTGACATGACAGTTCCAGAAATTGCATGGTGACATGACAGGTCCAGAGAGCAATAGCAGCAACATCTAGCATGGCATCATCCAAGACATCAGGGCTCTTCTTTAAGGTAGATGGCATTTGTCTCAGATCTGACAAAACAGGGTATTGCAAAGCCCTGCTCAGCAGGCATTGTTCCGCTAAGGACCTGTTTGAACTTTGGAGCATCCTATTTTTTAGTGACTAGTCTAGGTATACATGCTTATTTTCAGCTCGGCAGGGAGGAAGTTATCTCAGGTCAAGGATATTTCAGCTTCATAATAAAGCTCCATACAATGAAAGGTGGGGGCCCCTCAGCGGGTATTGGGACCCAATGTTGTCTGGTTTTTACACACCACAGTATGCACAATCCAGCTATGTATGTATAATGCTTCCACATGTGACATTGTATCAGAGCAGAGGAAGCTATGTTGCATGAGAAATGAGTATCAAGGCTTCTGCGTGTGAAATTGTAGAGCAAGGCCATGTTGCACAAGACATTAGTATCAAAATATCAAAGCATTAGGTTCGCCCTAAGGCACATGAAAGCTAGGGTTCGTCCTAAGACATGCTAGAGCCATGGGCCGCCTGGAATACAGTTCATCCCAAGGCAGTTCGGAGCTAAGGTCAGCTCAAAGCAAGGGATCTTCTTCGGACAGTCAAGAGCAAAGGATATCAGTCAAGCTCAGTAACATTGGGTGCATCAACATTGGTATCAACAGATGTGTGTAGTCCAGTCAGTATCAAGAAGACGAAATTTTGTTGGAGAAGCATCATTGATGCCTTGATGGAGCTCCAGAGGTTGCAGATGAAAGGGATGGTACTTTGGACGCATTTTAACTAGTCTGCAGCAGTTGAGCAGCTTGAAGGTTGGTAACAGGTCATACAGCAGGCTGGCCAGGCTGATAAGCAGAAGGGTGCAGAAAATTGCCCTATTTAAAGGCCCTGCCTCTTCCCAGCCAAGGCATTAGATTTCCAGCCACCCAACATTAGCAAGAGCATCGGCATGGCATCAATCCAAGACATTAGCACTCTTCTTCAAGTTAGATGGACGCAGGCAAGTGTTTTGCCTGAGACCCCGAAAAAATAGGCTATTCTAGAGCCCTGCCTTGTACACAAACTCTGCACAGTCTTGTAACCCACTTGGAGTCGACATACGTATAGATGCTTAGGATGCTTACTAGGCCAAGTGTCAAGCATTGGACATTGCAAGTAGATAGCACACAGGCAAGACACCTAAGCCTGGCAGCTGGGAAGCCGTGTAGGGACAGATCTGGATGCATTTTGACTAGTCTGGAGGGTTGAGCAGCTGGTCGGGCAGCTGTAGGTTGGGTAACGTGTCATACAGCCGGCTGGCCATCCCCTACAATAGCATAACAACTGAACAGTTGGAACTACTACCTCTTGACATGTCAGTCATGAAATGAGTTGATGTGACAGATCAATACAGTGACCATGCGACATAATATGCAGGGAAAGCCACAACACTCATACGTTCATAGCTGATTATCAAAACTCCCTCTTCCATCCGCCCTCTCCCAACGAGAACCAGGCCTCCCGCTCTTGATCCCACCTGTTGCAAATAAACTGACTTCTGCTGCAGGGTCTCGTGGTACCAAAACCACCAGCTTTTGAAATAACTAATGTCTGTCTGTCAACCCAAGTAAAACTAAGTTCTAACCCACATTGTGTACCCATGCAAAAAGAATATACAGTTTTAAGAGCACACAAAAAAAGAGAGAAGCTCGGACAAGATTGCATGAATCTAGTCTTGCATTACATGCCCAAGGGCTGTATAAATCAGCTATGGTCAAAAAACATAACACAAATTGAGCGTCGTTTTCTTGACTGATCCATAATGAGCAGACACATATGGTTTTTGGAGCAGCAAGTTATATCAAGCTATACTGAACATGAATTCCCTTCACAGAAACAACATACATACAAATTTACAAAACATTGAGTCTCCAGCTGATCCAAAATAAGCATATACATTTGGTTTTTAGAGCAGCAGGTTATACCAAAATGGACAAAAAATCTCCTCACTCGTTCCAAAATGATATAATGTACAAGTTGAATACATCTGCATTATTAATATACAAGTATTATCCTTTGCTCGGATGCAAGGACCTTCTCGAGTACTGAACCATTAGATAAATGCATAGTGAAGTGCCTCTCCTCATCTTCAAGTGACCCATACATACATGAGATGAGTAGTCCCTTTTCAATGCAAAGGTTGTTGTAGAGGTTAACAGCTCGGTTAATAAGAGGAGCCTCTGAACCAACTGGGGCATGTCTACTTGAAAGGGGAAGGAGCGCGTGGCATGTATGGCACGAGTGACTTTGTATAGGATCAACTAGGAGAGTTTTACTACAGCAATGATGACAAAATATGCGAGGTCTCTTGTCAAACCGCACCCGACTCCTGCCACGTTGATGCTTACGTCTCAAGACCCCTGTCATACAAGCACGTTTTGTTGGAGGCGAGCAGGCTATCTCTTGATCACATACGGTTGTAGCTACTTCATGCGGTCTCCCGTGACCAAGCCGAGTAAGCGTAACATGAGCTTGGATTTGTTTGATGGACCCCCTCATTGGCAAATCAATCTCCTTTGGGATAATCAAAGCTGAAATATTATTCTGTGAGATGCTCAATTGCTGGAGTATTGCTTCTTTCAACTTGGTGTCACATGCTGATAGATTCTCTTCCAAAACATGTAGAACCCTTTTCATGTCTTGAATGCAGCAAGCTATCTGCTCATTGATGTTGACAACCTTGCACTCACCACTCTTTATGTTATCTGGCATGTCCTGCTCACTTAGCCCAACATCAATGTCCTCGTCCATTTGACTTAGAGAATGAAGACTATCAAGGACAGGGAAAATGGCATGTAGATGTGGAAAATGATGTTGAATTATTAGGCGGATTCCATAAAGATGCTTACAATCAGATCCCCAACTTGGACAATCGCAATAGTTGGACTGAACACTGACATGATACCATTGCGAAGATGAAGACATACTCAAGATTTTGAATAGCAAAGTGGACTCATCAATCACTTGAAGGGTGGACGAACTAGCCTCAAATCTTCTCAAGATTTCTTCACCTGCTGCTAATCTGGACGTATGACTCTTGCTTGATCCATGAATACTAAAACGTTGAGAATCAGCTGAAAAGTACGTAAAGCTGGTTAGTATCACGACACCTTTTCTTCATGAGTGTCAAGCAACAAAGGGGGGACAAGCCACAAGAGAAAAAAAGAGGTCATTACCTATTTCTTGTTTGTTCTTAAAGAACTCAAGTAGCGTTCCGCCGATGTAAGTGCCCGTTAGAGAATCCCCTGCAATAGCATGTAACAGAACTAGAATTGATCTATTTATCTTTGCATCAAGAAGAGTGTACTTGATGTATTGCCAGAGCCTCTCGACCAAGTTTGTTGTATCCACATTTCCATGTGAAAATAGACGCCCAAACTTTGGCCACCTTCTCCGCCACATGCATGTGGTGGCACACCATCCATTCGAGATGTATCGTTGAACATTGATATACGCTGAATATCTCTGCAAGAGCTCTTGGTATCTCTCTTCAAATGCCTCTTCACTTGCCATTTGCATTAGATTTGACAAGGAACTATACACATCATCTCGCTTCTCTTTTGGAACCTACACAGCCAAAATAAAATGAATATACATACCACCTGATAATGATATGCACAATAGAATGGATCTAGCTTTTAAAAGGTGACTTACTTGCGGTAGGAGGTTCTCTACCCATGCCTTCTTAACATGAAACCAGCATAGCAAGACATGGCATGCAATTTGGTGTCGTCTCCCTTCTTCATCTTGTGTCCAGCAATAGGGGTCTACATCAACAATCTTCATAATGGCTTCCAACTCTTGCTGGTTTTTGTCGATGATAATAGCCGTCGGACGAACTCCATGCAACCTTGTGAAGATCATCTTGAAGGTCAACTCCAAGGCTACACTTTCTTGGTTAGTGCCGATGTCATTAGTGCATAGCATGAGCCATATTGGAATACCCATGCCATTTTGGTTGGGCAAAACTGCAGCATACAGGGGCAAACCAAAGACATTTGTCTTGAATGTGCTATCTACTGCCCAAGTGTTGTGTCGTGAGAAACGAAGAGCAATTTGTAGCATCCACTCATCTTGAATGATGAGGACAAAGGGTCGTTTACTTTCATCAGAGGCTTGTGGGTTATAAGGTTGAACATAAAGAACCTACAAAGAAATCATGATGAATAAAGAGGCAAGAATAGGGGAAAGAGCTTCAAACATAAAGAACGTTGGCTGTAAGGTTGAACATAAAGAACCTTGTTCTGTTCTTGCAAACGAAGAGCCTCTCCAAACATCGCAGCCCAATCATTGTTTGTACATCTTCCTACAAGGATAGAGAGGCAGATTAGAAGTATAAAACAACCAAAAGTTACAAGGAGAATTGTTGGTAAAGCAAAGCAAAGTACCTTGTGTGCGCATTTGATATGACATCATTTGCACCTCTTTTGGTATCATGAAGAAGCGAAAGATTACACGATCTAATGGCAAGGCATTTTGTATGTGAAATCTTTCTTTTGATGTAGACATTTTTGCCACATGACGACATGTCCCTACGTCGAACAAGTCATCCATGCAACAAGCAATCACACGTGGGTGCACAGGCAAGTAATAGAGGTCAACACGTGAGCCTGGTATATGTCCCTCGTGAACATCATGAACTAGCATGGTCACCTTCTCTGTGTCATGAGAGTGCTGCAAGACCACCTTAAAGGGACACCCACACCTCTTGGACCTCCGCAATCTTCTCTTGTTAGCACCTCTCCGAGCAATACTTCCTGCCCTATGGCACATGTACTCTTGCACCCACTTGGATGGTCCATGCTTCTTTGTGGATCGAAGTAATACTAGCTTTGTTTGGTGCTTGATCATGATGTTGGTCAACTCTTGATTGACTTGAGACTTAGTTGTGACAATTGTTGATGCTGGAGCTATGGTCTTTTTGCTCGTAGGGGTCTGTTCCCCGACCTCAGTAAGCAGGCAGCCGCAAGCGATAATCCTATCTTTCACATAGTCAAGAGAAATTCCATGCCTCCTCTTGTCGGTGCACCATTCTGCCTTGATTGCATTGATAGTGGCATTCACACCATGATGAACACCATGCTCAAGAGGACGATGGGCTGCCATGACAATACGCTCCCAATCTTCAATGTATGCTATTTTCAATCCTGTTGATTTCGAACATAGGCAAAGGTGAAGCGGGCTGAAACAAAGCTCTTCTCTTATTCTTTTCCACCTCTTCAAATCCAACAAGTCTCTTGCATCGTGTGCTTTTAATGTTGGAAGCGTCACTGTGAGAGCTCCTCTAAGATCTTTCTCCATTAAGGAGAAGCTCTTCTCATCGAAAGAGAAAAAAAAGCTTGATGTATATGTAAATGGATCCAATGCCCCCCATGAATCAAGCCTAGGTGTACTCCATGAACTTGGAAAAACACCCTCATTATCATCTTGGAAGAGGTCACATACATCTGCGTCGTCACTTGATGTAGTGTCACTACTTGTTGTATTATCTAAATACTCATCCAATATGAACTGATTTGTGTCATTGGATGCATTCCAATCAGCCTCATTTGATGCATTCCAATTAGCCTGCCATGGCACCGCGAAGTCACTTGTGTCACTCGTTGGATTCCAATCAACCTGCTATTGAAGTCCAAGTTAGATAGGCAGAGAGAGGTAGGACATGTTCTTAAAACAAGTTTTTGCATCGTTTGCTAATTTTATTATGGCTATGAAAACAATGTAGGGCACTAGGAAGGGCAAACCTTTCTATAACTAATGCCACTTCAAAGGTAATGTCACCCTCCGCTCTACGAATGTCCACAAAGCCAATGACAAGCTATGGGGGGTCTGCTAGTCCTAGAAGCAATCAAACATTGGATGATGAATGAAGCGCTACGGCTAGAAGTATCCCCTACAAGGCTTTGCTCAAGACACAGTGTTGCAATCAATGTATGCATTTTTCCCTCCATGAGCGCTTCTTTCTTATCTGTTCTCGCAAAGATGAGGTGGTCTCTGTTTTAGATGGCTTGATTGACCCATGTTTTCAATATTCATTGAGCATCCATTTAGCTTCAATGCAAAAACCTCTTCAAAGAGAGAGAGAGAAAAGCTGATTTCAAGTGGCAAAATTGTGTGTGTGTGTGTGCGTGCATGCGCGCACGCATGCGTGGTTTAAATCCAGTGTGTGTGTGCATGGTTTAAATCCAAAATCAACCTAAGTAAGGGGCTCTTCACATAGAGAGAGAGAGAGAGAGAGAGAGAGAGAGAGAGAGCCTGTTGATTGGCAAGTGTGAGTTTTTGTGTGTGTGTGTACCTGGTTTAAATCTGGAATCAATCTGAGTGATTCCTGAGAAGAGCTTTCCATAGCCGTGGTGATTTTACAGAACACATGCAACACATGCTCTACGACGTCATCATACAAATTTGAAATTCTGCCCTTTTGCAAGCCACGCTGGAGAAGCCTGCCCTCCACGTCAAGCCAACGTGGCTATTGAGTTTATTTTAAATTTCGATTTGGGGCGCCAGCTCAGCCGAAACCCGAGTTCACCAGTTGCTACCCGAGTTCACTGCATCCGACGGCCCAGATTGAAGCCGCCAGCGTCCCCCCACTTTCCCACCCTCGATCCCAAATCTTTGGCTTCCCCAGTGTCCCGTGCCCTTTAGTGTTGAGGTTGGCCCTGGCCCTGTACAGCCTATGAAACAGGGTATTTAGAGCACTGCATGATTCTCAGGCCGGCAGTACAGTAAAGAAAAGGTAGTCACGACTCACGAACTGGTGACGAACAAGATGGATTTTACTATGTAGTACATTAGTCGCCTAAATCGATTTTACTATGGAGTACATTAGTCGCCTAAATCGATTTTACTCCAGGCAGCTTTTCTTGGTTTACGCCCCCCGTGCGCCCAGAGATAAGTTGAGCACGCTGACGGGGCCAGACGGGCTAAAGGACAGTGAGGCAGTGGGCAAGAGTCAAGACTCAAGACTCAAGACTTCACGTTGGCGTGCTCCCACAGAGTCAATTCCATTATTAACCAATATGCCCATTGCCTTCCATCTGTTCCATTCGCTGGATTCTGCACACCCATATAGTATATTCTTTACTAATCTACTCTCTCCCATAGTACATACTTAACTAATCTGCATTTAAGGCGTTTTTTTTAAATCTAAGGCTGTGTGCCCATTGGCACCACAGTGAAAACAGGCGGAAGGGAGGATGGTCAGAAATTGTCCTCGACTTACCTCTGTCAACGCCCCTTCCCCTGCTTCCCCTGATGCCACCCCGTTCCAGCAAGCCCCTAAAGCAGCTAGAGCCACCCCCCCTAAGAGGGCTTCCAAAGAATCCTGGCAGGATGCTTCTAAGACTAGGGCCAAATCTGTGAACAAGTTTGCCCTCCTTGCCTCTCTGCCGGAGTGGGTTGATTCGGAAGTTGATGAGTCTCTTCTCTTGGGCTCTGATGAAGAAGCAGAGATGGGCAAATCTCTGGAAGATCAGGTCAATGAAAATGATCAAACTGTAATGCGAGAAATGAACCCTAATGTGCTGGCGGGAGACACCTCTGCTTTAAAAGGCAAGGAAGCTCAGGTGGAGGAGGCTGGGCTGTCCACTCCTATGGAGATTCACAAAGATCACAAAAGACCTATGCAAGCTGCTTCACAAGCTTCGCCCATCAGAGTTCAGTCCAAGAAATCCAACAAGAAGTCCCATAAATGAGGATTACCTCGTGGAACATCAAGGGGCTTTCAGACCCCATCAAAGCCAGGAAGTTGAAACAGTGGTTCCGCTCTAACCAATCTGAGATAATAGCTCTCCAGGAGGTCAAAACCATTGGCATCGATCTATCTAACCGTCTTAAGGAGGTCTCTGAGAATCATAGATGGTTCTCTTCGTCGCATTCTAGAGGCTCTGGAGGTGCTGTCCTGGGTGTACCTGCTAATTGGGATGTCTCCCTTAACTCGGTTGTTGGGGGTTCTAACTAGATTTCAGCCAAGATAGATAAACCAGTTAAGTTTCAGATTTACTCTGTCTATGCAGGGGGTGCTGCTGCTGCTGACAGAGCCAATTTGTGGAGTGAGCTTAGTGCAATGGATGGACCAGTAGTCATTGTAGGAGATTTCAACATGGTAGAGTCCATAGCGGATAGATACAAAGGCCTGGGACAAATAATCAAAGGTCTAGAGAAAGAGAGGTGGGACCAAGTCAAAGAGCTCTTTTCTTTGTGGGATGTAGGTGAGGAAGCTGAGTTCACTTGGCAAAATTACTCCTCTGGCGATAATGCCAGGAAGGCAAGACTAGACAGATGCTACATCTCCTCGGATCTAGCCAACTTATACTCCAGAGTCAAGTCCAAACCTAAATTCTCCTCCTGTTTGTCGGATCATTATCCTCTAGTAGTCACCTTGGATGACAAAGCCACTAAAGTTAGAAATTCATGGTTTCACACTGACGCTTCCCTCTTCCATCTTAAGGTGGTGCAAAATGAACTCAAGAAGATCTGGGTGAGAGCATTCAGCAAAGCTCACTCCCCTGCCGCAGCCTGGTCTCAAGCTCTGAGGGAGTCACAAAAAGCTCTCATTGGTTTTAGGAAAGAGGTGACTATCATTAGGAGGAAAAGGAGAGAATCTATCTATCTCCAGCTTATGGAACTTGAAGCCAAGAGCAATGCTGCAGCTGAGGAACAAGAAGTGATCACAAAGCTAAGGGCCCATATTAGATCTGAAGAGGAACTAGCCTTCAAGCATGCCACGGTGTTCTTTAGAGAGTGGTGGGCTGGAAAGATAGACCGCTCGTCTAAAGAAATGTTCAAGATACAAAGGAAAAAACAAGTGAGGGATCTTGTACCCCTACTATCCACAGATGATGGCACGGCTAGGACTGAGGAAGAAAACTGTGTGCTAGTCCGTAATCACTTTCAAAAGCTCTTTAGGTCACCTGAAGAGCCCAGTGAGCTGAAGGCTAAAGCACGTGACACTGTCTGGGAGGCTAGATATAAGGTCATCTCTGCAGAGCTGGCAAGGCAACTTGATGTACCTATTTCAATCTCAGAAATTAAGATGGCCATAGAGTGTCTGAAACCTAACAAAACTCCTGGATTGGATGGTATGCCTGGTGAGTTCTTCCTTGCATTTAAAGATTGGATTGCCCCTTTCATTCAGAAGGTCTGGGAAGAATTGGTGAAGTACTCTGCCCTGCCCACTATTATTAATACGGGAGTGATAAAACTTATCCACAAACGTGGTCCTAAGGATCTCCTTGAGAATTGGAGGCCTCTGACTATGCTGAACTCTGTATACAAAGTGCTCGCCAAAGTGATAAATCACATCTCAGTTGAGCAGAAAGGGTTCATACGTGGAAGAAGACTTATTGAAGCTGTAATCTCAATTTGGGAAGGAGTAGAGTATGCTCAGGAGAAAGGTATAGACTTTATTTTTGCCAAAGTTGATTTTGACAAAGCATATGACAGGCTGGAGTGGAGTTTTGTATTACTCAGTCTGGAGAAGATGGGGTTTGGCCCGAGCTTGATCCAGTTTGTTAAGACCCTTTTTGGCAACGCTTCAGCTAGAGTGGCACTTAACAACTCAATGTCAGATGTTTTCCCCCTGGCCAGGTCGGTCAGATAGGGCTGTCCTCTTGCTCCTCTACTGTTTGTGATAGCTGTGGATAGCTTGAATTGTATGGTGCAAAGATCCCAGAGACTGGGGCTAATCCAAGGCATTCCCTTTCCGAGCTCAAATGGTTTGCGGATGACACCAACGCCTTGCTCATCACTGATTAGAATTCTCTCCTGACCTTCTGGACGGTGTTGGACACCTTCTGTCAAGCTTCTGGCTCAAGGGTTAATCATACAAAAACCGGCGTGTTCTCTGTAGAAGGAAATCTCCCTTTGTGGTTGACTCAGCAGGGCTGTCACAGCATTAGGGCTGGTGAAATCTTTCGGTTACTGGGCATTCCTATGGGCTTCGGGGTTACCCTGAAACAAAGGTGGGACTGGGTAGTTGAAAAATTCAGGGGTAAGCTGAATAGATGGGTGGGTATGCAGCTTTCGTTAGCAAGCAGAGTGTTGGTAATTAATCATTTCTTAGTTGCTTACGTCCTTTTCTTCCTTACCTGTTGGAGACCCCCAGACTCCCATCTAAAGGAAATTGAAAAGTTGTGTAGGAACTTTCTTTGGTCAGGAGACCCTTTCAGGAGAGGAGCTGCCAAAGTTAAATGGGAGTTCTGCTGCCTTCCCAGGGACAAAGTGGGTTTGGGGGTAGTAGATATTCTTGCTAGGGCTGACCGTCTTGCTGTTAAGGCTATTATTAGAGCTGTCTCTAACCCTGAGAAATATTCTTCCCGTTTGCTATTCAGGAACTCTGACCAATTCTCCTTGGAAAACTTCTCAGGATGGAAGGATTTGCCTTGGATTACCATCTTGATAGGTCATGAATCTGTCAAACCTAAAGGTTCTGATCTGCTTCGCTGTTTATGGAAAGCCTGGAACAAATATTGTGACAAAGTAGGAGTTGTGTGGGAAAGCAGACACAGTTTCGCTATCAGAGCCTCCGACTCGCCGTGGTTTCCTCTTAGTCCAGTGCCTCCGGTGTCCAGCATCTCAATACGTACTGCACTACGTATTCACAAAAAAGGAATCAAAGTTTGGGCTGACGTGTGGCACCTTCCCTCCCATAGGTGGATGACTAATGATGAGCTGCTGTTAAAATTCTCTCTCCTCCCATGGGAAGTGAGGCTGGTGCAAGAACGTATCAGCATCTTTCCTGAAGAAGTGGCCTGGCAGATTTCAGTCTCCGAGCCCATCTCCCTCAAAGGTCTATGTTGGAGAGGAGGCACAGCGTTCTATCACCCCCCCGTGTCCCAATTGCTCTATCTACCCCTGTTCATGTGATTCTCGATAAAAGATGGGCAGTCCTCTATGATAGACGCCAATGGAACTTCAAATTCAGCTCACTTTGGTCTAAAGAGATTCAGCCTAAGAAATCTGTGTTAATGTGGTTGATTATGCATAAAGCCATCTGGACAGGTGACAAATGTAGGAAATGTGGAATCTCAGATGGGATTTGTGTTAGATGTAAACTTTGCATCGAAGATATTGGGCATCTATTCAGAAATTGTCAGAGATCTGTTGACATACTATCTCCGATTTGGGCTACTCTGGGTTGCCTTCCATCTGCAAAACAACTCCTTCTTGGGGACTCGGTTGGGGTGGTCTCTCGTTGCTGGGCCGGAGTTAGAGCTGAATTCCTCTAGCTAATTTGGAAAGATAGATGTGCGACTGCTTTTGAGGTTGCTTACCAGATTCCAAATCTGAGAATGTTGTTTGCTGAATTTCATGTGCAGATCCATGACATCCACCTGGTTCAGATGAAATTATATACCACACAAGATGCAGTACTTGGAGAACCCTCATTGCAATCAAGTAATCCGTCACAAGCTCAGCAATGTGCACTTCAAATGAAGAAGGAGGAGGCCTTTCGCTTTTTATATACTTTGCAATCCAGAATTGAAGATATGAGATAATGAGTTTTGTAATTATTATTTGTGTTGGGCTGTTTCCCAGCCAGACTGTGTAAATTCTGTCTCTCTTAATTAATTCTTGCGCTTGTTGGTTTTAAAAAAAAAATCTAAGACTGTGTGTTTGATTAGAGCCCCATCGTGGCCGTCCCAGCCACTGTTAGAAATATTTTTTTTTTTGGATCTTTGTGCTAGTGCGCGTGTATGCTTTTTCATGCCATCGTCAATAGCTAGCAGGTTTTGAACCCAGCACCTCATGCATGGGACTTCAACACCTTATCGATACGCTGTGTCTTCATTTGTCATAAATAAACTTTTTTTTTGAACGAGTGAAAAAAAGGATGACCTTCATGCTCAACTTACTTTTATTGGAAAAATACACAGGATACATAGGTTAATCAATTTTATAACTAAAATTGTGAAATTTTTTATCTTTAAATTCAAGGCTGGGCAAAATTACAACCGGTTTCTCTCGATTTGAGCCGTCAAAATTACACTAAAGGACGGTTTTTTTCTGACACCGGTCCCACCAAGGCCCAGTACAGATAATAACAAAAAATTGATATGCTCGATAATTTTTCGCTAGACTTGTGAAGTCTTCTAAAAGACTAACAACAAGCAAGTTGCATTTATTTCCACCTAAACTTATTATCATAATTGAGATGTCCCTTACAAGTGTATTTTAAAGACACTAGAACTTGACCCACATGCTTGTCGCCTGCGCACTGTCCTCTTGGTACTACACTATTGCCATGTGACACATGGTTAGAGAGTAGCTCTCAGACCTACCACATGGTAGACATAGGAAATCAATCTTACTTTCTCGCATTATCGAGTGGACAGCCCGCCTACAATACTTCCATGTGGTAGCTCTTCTCCTCTCGTACTACCACAGGAACCCCTAGGCTGTGCTCTCCTCCTCCCATGTGGTAGAAGGGAGAGCATGTAAGTCATGGACACACACATAGAAAAAAAACTCAATAATCACCTCAAAATAATGTTTCAATTATACTATGTACCAACTTGTGAGCTTATATTCGAATGTAAGTGACCATGTGTGAATACACTCATAGTGTGAGATATGCATATGTTTTGATGCGATAAACACCACTATGAATATGAATGTGTACATGTGTGTAGGTTCACACATCTCTCTCTCTCTCGTCTGATCCATTTGGAGTGACAAGTCATTAATATTTCCTCAAAGATTGCATAATGAATTGGATTATCCATCCCTCACCAACCTCACTTCCCTCATCTTCTTTTTACATAGTTCATGCGGTTTATTTCGGGGGATACTCTGTCTCTGATACATTTACGTGTGATAATGAGACTATAAGTCAATAGCGTCTAAACACACCGATAGTTATCTTCCCCGCCAGGACCTACCCCCCAACCCAAGGTAGCTAGGTGAGGAAGTAAGGTCAACCCTTGTTCATACATAGGTTTTTCCGAAATGAAATGAGCCACTTCAAATAGATTCATAGCTCCGGCCCAAAATACAATCAAACCAACATGAGCCACGTGGGCACCAAGTAATTTACCAGATAGATTGATGAGTCGGGCGTTACCGACCCTCTCTCTCTCTCTCTCTCTCTCACACACACACACACACACACACACACAACACACACATGTATGTACCCGCACCTGCCGCCCGCACATGTACCCTCTCTCTCTCACACACACACACACTCTCGTGCTACTATAGGTATAGAACCTTGTGCTCAAACAATGTACACCTATGTGTGTGTGTGTATGTGCGTGCACACACGTGGACATGTATGTGTGTGTCAGTTGTGTGCACATCAACTTTGTGTGCATGCATGTGCATATGAGTGTGTGTGCCTTCATGTGTCGATAATGTGTACACACATGTCTGTGTGAGTGCACCATCATGTAGTAAATCCTTAATGAAGGTGGCGCATGCTATCCTCATGCTCTAATTGTGTGTGTGTCGACTATGTGTGTGTGATTGTGTTTGTCAACTCTATGTACACAGACATATGATTATGTGTGTTGCCTCGTGCGCATGTGTGTGTGTGTGTGTGTGTGTGTTTGTGTGTGCATGCATGTGTATGTCTCTATGTGTATGTGTGTAAGAGAGTGTGGGTATGCATCAATATGCTTGTGTATGTGGATGTACGTATGCATGTGTGTGGATGTGTATCCGTACGTATGCATGACCACTTGTGTGTTCAAACATGCACATGTGTGTGTGTGTGTGTTTGCACCCTCAAGTGTGTGCATATACGTGTATATGCATATGTATGTCTTTGTGTTGTTGTGCACGTATGTCTAAGTATGTGTGTGCAAGTTTATGCATGTAAGCATGCAAGTGTGTGTGTATATATGTGTGTATGCATATCATGTGCATATGTGTGTAGGTGTGTGTGTATACATATGCATGTATGTGCACACACATGGAACTGTATGTGTGCATGTGTGTGTCGAGTGTGTACATGCCAACTCTGTGTGTTCATATGTATGTACATGCTGTGTGCATGTGTACATATGTGTATGTGAATGTATGTGCGTGTGTGTATGGATGCACACATGTATGTACCTACATGTGTGTGTGCAAGTGTACATATGTGTACACATAGACGTGCGCTTGTGTGTGCATGCATACGTGCATGTGTGTATGTGTGTGTGTACACTCAAGTGTGTGGATGCACATGTACTTATACTATTGTATGTGTGTGTGTGTGTTATGCATAAATGTAAGTGTTGTGTGCAAGCATGCGAGTGTGTATGTACATCATGTGCAGTGTGTGGGTGTGTGTGTGTACGCATGTGCATTTAAGTGATTCGGTGTGTGTTGATTCTATGTGCACTAGCAAAACAGGTTGAGCTAAAATCCTTTGATATAATACATCAATCGACTTTCCTAGGAGACTACATGAAAAATGCAGTAGTATTAAATAGTATTAAAAATGTGGGATTGAAGGGCTCACACCAATAAGCTCTTAATGATGTTTTCCAACTAAGAGATGCCTTCAAGGCCTACTTTGAAAGAGCATGGATCAGCTACTTGTGTCAATAGGATCCGAATTTCCAATGCAAGGTAGCACATGCTTTAGACAAGGTCAATGAACCTAGATGGATGCCTTCTTTGTAAGCTATTGAACTTGAATATTTTAACAACCTATTTCAATGGTGCTTCTAGATACATCTTGGGAGAGAATCAAATGCGAACAAGATAAATGGTCCACATATCCAGTGTGTGAAATTTAGAAATTTAGTCCAAAAAAAACATGAAGCCTAAATCTTTAGGCTATAATTATATCTTAAAATTGTCAACTCAATGATAGTTGGTTGCTTGGGGTCACTACCGTATGGTAATTATCACAATACAAGATCTTGAAGCCTCTTTTTGATACAATTTTAAATATTTATAGGAAGTAATATCAATATATGAATAAATGTCTATTTTAATATATATATAAATAAAAGTCTATTTTGATACCTTTTATTGTGTATTATTATTTATCCTTGAAGATTTTTTATCAATGAAGTAAAATAATTGAGAGACTATTTATTTTTTATGTTGATAGATTGCCCAAGTTGGCTACAGTACTTTTACAAGGTGGTTTTAAAGAACTAATATTACTCAAAACATATGAACTTTGAATTGTTAAATTGCAAGTGATTGCCAACTATGCTATTATCTGTCTTGTATAGAAAATGGCCCTAAGTTAACTCAAAAAATTGTATTTTTAATGGGACAAGTAACTCTCATGTGTTATTCTTCGGGGACAAATGAGACACCTATGCCATGAGCCTAAAGATTGGCAAAACTAATCAACCAAAATCCCATTGCCTATAGTAGACAATCTCTCCTTCTTGTGATTCACAAAAAGATTTGCATGTTTTGAAGTCTCATTGACATCGCTCCATCTTTTAGTATTTTTACACTAGTGCACACAAGTGGTATACTTGTTTTTTACTTTCAAACCACTTTTTTGTGGGATCTCCTAAAATTTATAGCGATGCTTATGAAATTCACAAGTAGATGGAGTCTTGTATGAATAGGATAGAGAGAAAGTGTTCCAGGAGGTTGAGAGGAAACATGGTTGCTTAGCATTGTCTCTACATCTGCTCATGTAACATGGTGTTGATTTGATGTCAAAGCGAAAATTTAGACCTTGATATGATAACAACTGAAGCAACCTTTAGAGGTGAGGCTACTTGCATTGTTGGAGGGCTGACGTATTCCACCAATGTATTGCTTCATGATTGATTACCATGATATAGGTGTTGTTTTGGGAAGGAAAACTTGGTGAGAACCAAGGCATGACCATGGTGACTAATGTTTGTGGATATTCCACCATCGGTTGTTGTAGGCTAGCTGCTAAGGGGCTTGCACAAAATTAGAGAATTTTTCTCTTCATTTTTCACTAGGTAATTAATAGTACCTCTGCACTTTTTTTTTCATTTCTAGGTGGTATGAACCCTTAGACATTCAAAGTACATAATTAATGACACATACACCCATAGTGCACCCATGAAATGCTACTCAGGATAAAACTTTAGAGCATGAAAATGCTCTTCATAAAATTGGGCAATACTTAATGCCACTACGTTTTTAAATCCGCTTCACATTTTCAACATAATTTCACAAATCCACAATGACAATATCATCAATAAAGGTAATGAAAATTTATAGTACAAAGTACACATAAGAACTTAAGGATTAAGAAGACTACCACCCACTATGAGCTACATTTTGGGCTTTAGTAGTTAAAGACAATATTAAGGAGTTTGGAAATTTCCCAATTCCCACTTTGCAAAGATTCACAAAAAGGGAGCATGGTGAACCCTATCAATATTTTGTCAAAACCCCCTCATGTGATATATCATTGAAAAGCTCTTTATGTGTAGGCTCTGAATACATAATCTTTGACAAATTTGGAGTTGGTGTGCTCAATATACTCTAATAAGTAGATTAAAAGTGCTACCATTTGGAATTCCCAAAGTATGAGGATTTTCCCAAACTCCCTAATATGGTCTTATCAGGTATCTTTTTTAATATGAAGTAAGATTTTGAACCTTCTTGTAATGTCATCGAATTGAGACATGCATCAAATTTGCATATTATATTGGATTCTAATATTATATGTTGCTAAGATACTCTACATTTCCAAATTTTTCTTTGTGCCAAAAAGTTAGTTTAAGTTATAACATATTTGAACCTGCAAATATTTTAATGTTGAATTTTGCACTTAATGTTTTCAAATGTAACCTTAATATAGCTCAAATGTTGTAATTAACCTACAAATGTTGTAAGTAACCATCTTGATGTTGAAGTTTGCACTTGTTTTCAAATACAACCTTAAAGATAAGTCAAATTTAACATGTTTTGTTTGATCCATATATGCAAGTTGTCAGGAATCATTGTAAACCTTAAAACTAAGCCTTTTCCACACAAAGGAAAGCATAAATGAACATTATATTCTATTCTTTGTTTAATCTAGAGTAGCCGTTTTCGTGCACAATTGGATAGCATACACCTTGACTTTCTCTAGATTGCACAAAAAACAAGAGTGAGCTTTGGAACTTGATTAGTCCTCATGTGAAGCTATTAACACTATTATGGATTAAATGGGTAATAACAAATGTATCTCCTTAAAGTTTCTCTTTAAAAAAACCACAAAAAGGGTTTTCTTGAAAAAATAATTAAAAACCAGCATTCAAAAAATCTGATATGCTATTTTTAAAGATATTTTTTAAATTTGACCTAAATTTTGAGTTAAAAGATTTTTTTAAAAATATTCTATTTGTATATGCCTCCATAAATTAGTTAAATCTATAAATCACACAAGTTTGGACATATAAGTAACTTTGAATTTTACGTGTTTTGGAAAAATCCAAGTGATTATAATTCAAAAGCCTTAAATTTTACCCTCGTTAACATTTAAAAATCGAGGTATTATATCCTTCCTGGATAAAAAACATTTAAAAAAAATATCTTTATTAGGTTGGATATGTGTTGAGAGAGGGGGAGAGAGACGAGACAAGAGACACCACATACGCTCCACAAGAATGAATCATATTAGTCACAAGTCACATATATATAGGCAAGACCTAGAGTGAGTTAGGGATAGCTATATATAGCTCCAACACCCCCACTCAAATAAAGGTCTCCAGCTAGTAAAAAACCCCTTGGGAGCACAAGGGAAAAACCCGAGCTCCTACATATAAATGTACAATGCCACCTTAAAGTCCATGTGCAATGTGCTTCTATATACAAAGTACAAAGAATAAATGTGCATGATGTGAAGTAATGTGTGAAGTGTCCTAAAGTCTATAGGCTATGTATACAAGTCTAGACAAAATTGACATGACGTGAGATGTGCTAATCTCCAAAAAGAGAGGCCACCGCAACTCCAAGTTCTGATCTTGCAAAAGTGTAAACCGAGCTTCATGGAGTCCTTTGGTGAGAATGTCTGTAATCATTTGATCAGTTGGACAATGTTCTACCATTATTGCTCCTTTCCTTACTTCATGTCGAACATAGTGATAATGAACTGCATAATGAACTGCACGTAGTCCTTGGCTAGACTAATAGCACTTTGGTTGTCACATCTAAGAGGAGTGCTTGAGGAAGGAGAATGACCAATATCAGCAAGCAATTGTCGAAGCCAAACCAATTCACGAGCTGCTAAAGATGCAACTACATATTCAGACTCTGTAGTAGAAATTGCAATACAACGTTGTTTCTTGCTAGCCCAAGATACCAAACAGCCATTGATAAAGAAGGAATTACCACTGGTGGATCACATGGATAAGTTAGAGCTTGCCCAATCAGCATCTAAATAACCCAAAAGATTAAGAGAAGTTGATGAAGATATGTCTTCTTGACGGCGATATACAAGTCCGAAATCTGCAGTGCCCTTCAAGTACTTCAAAACACGTTTAGCTTGAGACCAATGTCTTGTAGATGGAGAGGACAAGTATTGTCCTAATAGATTTGTTGCAAATAGAATATCAGGATGAGTGCTCATGCCGACAAATTGAAGAAAACCAACAAGATTAGCATAGGGTTGATTTAAAGCTAATGATTCAGCCTCAATATTTGCAGAAGTACCCCTAGCAGAGCTTGCAAGACAAGGAGTGTTTGCTTAATGTGCAGTAGCCAATCTAAAATTTTGAACAATATCTTGGATAAACTTTGTTTGACGAAGAAGCAAAATACCATTGTGACGATACCTTCAAACTTGAATACCAAGGCATGAATGGATGTCACCAAGATCCACCAAATCAAAGGCTGAGGATAAAACCTTTTTTACTTGTTGCATGAAAGATAGATTATTTGATGACACAAGTATAGTGTCATCAACATAAAGGGTCAATATCACAAAATGGTTATCCACATTGTGCTTGATATAAAGATTTGGATCAGAGAAGCAAGAAACAAACCCCTGAGATGTGAGAAATTGATAAATCTTGATGTACCATGATCGTGAAGCTTGTTTTAGTCCATACAAAGCACGGTGGAGTTGGCATACAAGATGTTCCTTTTTGGGAATTGTAAATCCTTCAAGTTGCTCCATATATTTTTCCTCCTTTAAGTCTCCATTAAGAAAAGCCGTCTTAACATCCATTTGATGTATTTCCAAATCAACCTGAGTTGCAAAAGCTAGTAGTACCTGAATGCTTATACTACGAACTACGGGTGGAAAAGTGTCATGATAGTCAATCCTTGCAATTTATGAGTATACCTTTGCAACTAAAGGAGCTTTGAATTTATCAAAGGATCCTTGTTTTAGTCTTGTAAACCCACTTACATTTGATAGGAGTATGATCAGAAGGTAGATTGGTAAGAACCCATGTACCTTTTGAGATCAAAGACTCATATTCAGCTTCCATGGCTTCCTTCCATTTTTCCTTTTGTGGAGAGGACATAGCTTCTGCATAAGTTGAAGGATCTTCACAACAAACAACCAATACGTGATTAAAGGTTTCAAGATCATCATCATATACATGATTTTCACCGTGCTCAAGTTCAATAGGAAGATCAACATAGATATCAAGATCTATAGCAGTCTCCTTGAAACTGTAAGATGAACATCAATAGACTTGTCTTCAATATCCATCAAAAGAGTGTTGTCATCATGCAAATCATTGTCCAAAAGTAGAAAAGGAAAAGAAGTGAGTAATGTTTTTGTATCATCAGCATCATCTGTGGACCACGAACCTCCCATCAATTGCTCATTGAATATAGCATCTCGACTAACAATTGGCTTTTGAGAACTTGGATCGTAAAACTTGTAACCCTTTGAGTTGTCAGAATAGCCAATAAAAATAACCTTCAAACTTGAAGGTTCTAGCTTGTGTCATGTCTCTTTTGGGACATGAATATAAGCAATACACCCAAAGACTTTGAAATGTGCAACAGAAGGAGTTTGGCCTGTCCAAGCTATGATTGGAATCTTAGGAGAAGGTGCAGTAGTTGGAAGATGATTTTGAACAAAAATGGCTATCAATACTGCTTCTGCCCAAAAAAGCGAGATAATCCAGAATGAATAAGTATGCATCTGATTGCATTCAAAATTGTACGATTCTTTCTCTCTCCAACTCCATTCTGTTGGGGAGAATATGGAATGGTATACTCATGGTGGATGCCGTGGTTGATGCAATGATCATGAAATAAGTTGGAAATATATTCACCACCATTATCACTTCGAAGAATTTTGACTCTTCGACCAGTGTGATTCTCCACAGATATTTGGTACCTCTTAAATATGTCCAATGCTTCTGATTTATGTCACAAAAAGACATTTGTATATCGTGAATAGTCATCAATAAAAGTATTGAAGTAACGGTAGCAAGACTTGGATAGAGGAAAGGGTCCACAAATATCAGTATGAATGAGATCCAAAAGATTATTTGAATGAATATTTGTAGACATTGGAAATGGCTTACGATGATGTTTGCCTAGAGCACAATATTCACATATCCCCATATGTGGGTGAGATTTGAGGTCCATACCTCTCATAAAATCATGACAATGAATATCAAGAAGCTTTGTGAGAAATTTAAGTGAGCAAACCGATGATGCCATAGCTTACAATCCAGATCTTCTAGAGCTGTAACAACATTTGCAACATCCTAATTCAATGAAATTTCAAAGAGATTACCATGTCGAGGGGCAACCACAATAGTGGTGAGTAACCACAATAGTGGTGCCATCCTTTTCGATGCGACACTTTGTATTATCAAATAGACCAAGATCCACAAGCCACGCAACAAAAAGTAAGTTTCTTTGTAAATCAAGAACATATAAAACTCCTCGTAGTATTTTGGTTGAGGAAGAAGTTCCCAAATACGAGTCGCCAATACCCATTACTTGGCAAGTTGTATTATCAGCAAGATAAACCAATTTCTTGATAGGAATTGGATGATAATTGTGTAACCATTGCAATTGATATATCATGTTGCCAGTAGCACTAGAATCAACAATAAAGAGAGAACCATCACGAGTATGTAGTACCATTTCTAAAGAGTCATTATAATGAACCAAATTAGCCTCTTGATGAACATTGTCTTCATCATGAGGATTTTGTTGAGTAGCATAAGCTTGATTTCGAGCTTCATCATAACGCCTCTTGAAGCATCGACTGGATGAATGCCTTGTGCTCCCACAATATTCACAGGTTGCAGAAGAGGAAGAACCCCTTGATAAACGAGGTTGCTTATTTGTAATACCGTGTTCTTCATCGTACTCTCATGCCCAACATTCAGATACCAAGTGACTAGTTTTGTGATAAGAAAAATGCTTTTGAGGAAATCTCAAACGAGAAGAATTACCTCCTCTTTGGAAGCCACGAGATGTAAATTGGGAGGAGGAAGAAGGGTGTTGCTGAAATGAACGTCTCCAGATCGCAAAGTCTGTCTCTGATTCTGTGTACTCTAGGGCAATCATGACCGTTTCATGAGTTACTGACGTCTGACAATCATGACGTTGAGAATATTCAATCAAAGAAATACATGTATGCTCAAAGTCAATTCCATCCTTGTTAGATAATATAGTGACAATATTATCATATAAAGGATCCTTCACCGTATCAATAAGGTGTGTAACCAATTGAGTTCGAGGAATAGGATCCCCTGTAGAGCAGAAAGTTGATTCATAATACCTTTGAATGATTCAATGTGACTAGACATGGATGTACCTGCCTTGAATTGAAGCTTGCCCAAATAGCAAAGGCTGTCTCTCATTCTGTGTACTCTAGGGCAATCATGACCGTTTCATGAGTTACTGACGTCTGACGTCTCCAGATAGCAAAGGCTATCTCTGATTCTGTGTACTCTAGGGTAATCATGACCGTTTCATGAGTTACTGACGTCTGACGATCATGACGTTGAGAATATTAAATCAAAGAAATACATGTATGCTCAAAGTCAATTCCATTCTTGTTAGATAATATAGTGACAATATTATCATATAAAGGATCCTTCATCGTATCAATAAGGTGTGTAACCAATTGAGTTCGAGGAATAGGATCCCCTGCAGTAGAAAGTTGATTCATAATACCTTTGAATGATTCAATGTGACTAGACATGGATGTACCTGCCTTGAATTAAAGCTTGCCCAAAAGATTACGAAGATACAAAATCTCTGTAATAGTTTTTTTCTCAAACATAGTGATAAGATAGTCCCATATAGCATATGATGTGGATAACAGATAAACATCTAGCATGAGTGAATCATTAAGGGCAGAAAGTATATACTGACAAGCAACCTTATCATGACAAATCAAGTGTGCATGATCAATTTTCCACTATTCAAAAATAGAACCTTCGGTAATAATAACATCATTCTGAAGTGGATCAATAGGTTGAGGAGGGCATGCAAGAATAGTGATAAGATAGTCCCATATAGCATATGACATGGATAACGGATAAACATCTAGCATGAGTGAATCGTTAAGGGCAGAAAGTATATACCGAGGACGACGAGCAGCCTTATCATGATGAATCCAGTGTGCATGATCAATTTTCCACTGTTCAAAAATAGGACCTTCGGTAATAATAACGTCATTCTGAAGTGGATCAATAGGTTGAGGAGGGCATGCAAGAATACCAAGAACAATATCTCCCAATTCGTCTCCTTCCAAAATTAATAGCATCTTGTATTTCCAACTAGGAAATCCTTGGCCTTGGAAAAGAGGAACCGAATGCTGCTGCCCAGAAGGAAATCTGTTAACAAGTATGGTATTTGCCATGTTGGGTTGTGAGAACATGTACAAGATAAGATCACAAAACTTGCAGACCATGTACGAGATATGAGAAACGTAGCCAAAAATAGGCATGTACCAAACGAGCATAAAGTGATCGTGTAAAGAATAGAACATAAACCAAAATTAGAACTCTAAAAGTGGAGACCCATGTCTCATGCACGTAAGCAAACTTAGAGGTCCATAAAAGACGAAAATAATAATAAGAAAAAAGCACCGCGTTAAGAAAAAGCACCACGTTATGATGCAACTTGCACGGCAAGTTTAGTATCTAATCGTAGCTTGTACTAAGCATCCGTCTGAAGCTTTCACGGAAAGCTTTGACAATCAAATCCTGCTTAAGACTCAGAGACAACTACCTGTTTGCTCTCACAAAGAACCTGTTGTACTGTTAATAGCCTAATTCTTCAGTTCATCCTCCTTGCTATTGTTTCATTCTTGGTTCCTTCTTCTATCTCTATATTTTTAGATTTTAAAGCTTTAATAGAATTCTTTTAGAGATTCTCTTTCTTGCTTCCTCCTTCCCAAGACTCCATAGCCCAACTCATGAAATGTTCATTGCTTCCACCTCCTAACTTCGTGTTTTCCATTTGTTTTCTCCATAGCCCAACTCATGAAGTGCTTCTTTCTTCCTCATTTTGTATTTGTGTTTTTTACGTTCCATTTTCTCCGTAACCAAACTCATGAGGTGCTCCTTGCTTCCTCCTTCCATTAGGTGATCCTTGTTTCCTCCTTCCTTATCTACATTTTCAAGTGTTATAGCATCTATAGCCTTCTCCTAAGGTTTTCTTCCTTGATTCCTTTTTCCATCTCTATGTTTTTAGAATTTCAAGCTTCCATAGCCTCTCCTTTCTTCCCCCTTTCCAAGACTCTATAGCCCCAACTCATAAGAGGCTTCCTCCTCCTATCTATGTGTGTTCAAGTTCTACATTTTAAGTTCTACAACATTGATAGCCTTCTCCTAAGGACTTCCTCTTCCTGACTATGTTTTTTCAAGTTTTGCAACATCTATAGTATTCTTATAGGGCTTCTCCTCCTTGCTTCTTCCTTCCCAAGACTCCATAGCCCAACTTATGAGCAGGTGATCCTTGGTTCCTCCTCCCATCTCTCTTCTTTCAAGATCTATGATATCCATTGTCTTGTTCTAAGCATTCTCTTAAGGTTTCTCCTTAAGTTTGCTTCCTTCTCTCAAACTCCCCACATAGTCTTTTCCTAAGCATTCTCCTCCTTGCTTCTTCCTTCCCAGGACTCCATAACCCAACTTATGAGGAGGTGCTCCTTGCATCCTCCTCCTCTATTCTTTCAAGATATATAATAGCTATAGTCTTGTCCTAAGCATTCTCCTCTTTACATCCTTCACTCAAACGCCCCCCCCAACTCACAAGTTACTCCATACTTCCTCCTCCCATTTATATGTTTCAAGTTCTATAACATCATATATAACCTTCTTATAAAGTTTCTCCTCCTTCTTTTCTTCTCTTAAACATCCCATCCCCCAGATTATAAGGTGCTTCTTGATTTCTCTTCCCATGTAGGTAAGAGAATGCCACAAGGTTTGTTACTCATTGATCCAAAAATTTAAGGTTTGTTTTATTGTTGATGATATGAATGGGTGGTTGCAGGATTAGCGTGCCAAGTAAACAGTAAAAATCAGGCTTACCTTTAGTGGCCAATCTCTCCTAGCTAATGAAGGAATTTCCTTTTAAGTTTTTTTTTGTTGGAACATCACATGAAAAGTTGGGAACAGAGCTGCATAATCTAATTAAGCATTAGATAGTCTCAAAAGTCCTCATTTCCTTAGGTACAAGCACCTTGTCCCAAATTTGGTCTGATTCCATAAAATGCTAATATCTTTTACATATAAACTCATATGAGATTCCCACTTTGGACCTTACATCTTCACATAATATATAGCTTCACTTGATTTTTCGACAAAAATTTAAGCTATTTTTCTATTTTCTTTAAATATTTCAAGGTCTTTCAAGTGTTATAATATGTGCCACTTTTGGCACCCACAATAACTACCACTTCAAATACTCAATCTTGTAGATCAAAAGAGTGGCAGATAGTGAGACATTAGTAGAATGTGGTGGTTAGTCAAAATTGCAAATCCAATGGTTGGATTTTTTATGATTTCTTTTCCAAAATTCTTCCAGGCTATCAGAAGGCCTGTAAATATTAATAATGTAATTAGTTATGACTAGTGCACTTTGTAATGGTGCATCTATGAAAAAAAAGGATCATTCTAAGCATGGAAAGATCATTTTCAATCATTTCATTGTAATTTTAATTAATTATACTAATTTATATTAATTTAAGTTATATTGGGTTAATTTGAGTGCATGTGTATTTTCTATTAGTTGCTTGATCTCATTTGAAGTACCTTGCCCCTCCAAATTTTCTCTCCAAGCATTTTCCTAGTCCAGCATAAATTGGACAAAACTAGACGCCCTAATCTTGCAACAACCCGAATAGTTTTTAAAATATCTATTGAAGATTAAGAGTATTCTTTTTTGGCAAGATGTGTGTGTGTGTGTGTTTGTGTTTGTGTGTGCTTATTCATGCACGAATGTGCACACATGCATGTTCGTGTGCATGCAAGGCCTACAAAAAGAAATAACAAAAAACACCTCAGCTTATATTTTTAGACAGAGAATGTTACCACAATAGCTTGCATGTTCACTACCCTTCCCAACTATATTCTAAGCGTAGAGAAGAGGACAAACCCGAAAGTCTTTCTAAGGTAATTTTAACTAGAATCCACATTCCCTAGTGGGACCCAAAAGTCTTTGTGAGATAATTGTAACTAGAATCCAACCTTAATATAACCATCTTAAAGAGGCACTGTCTTAACCAAGTTTCACATAATATCATCCACTTTGTTGGATAGTTCTATCATGGATACTAGTGATTTTTGCCTCTAATTCACTATTATCTACGTCGTCATGTATATCGTCACCTTGTTGGTAACTCTCTTGTCTTTGTGTTACATCCCCTTCAGCTTGCCACAATTGCTTCCTATATAACCTGAATGTAGCCATTAGACATGGGTACCTTCTCCAAGAATGAAGGCCCACCATGAGAGCTCGTATAAAAAATATGGATCACAACATTAGTTGCAAGTACATATCGCAAACGAATGTATCATAGTCCATAGGAAAGCTAGCCAAACACAACCATTGAATGGGTGCTAGTCCCATATCTCAAGCTAAATGAACTCAAAACACATTATCAAGATAGCTATTTATTTTAATATCTAAATGATGACCATATCCCCTTCTCTTTCTTAGATTCCCCTAATGCTACATAAAGGGACCCATAGCACAACCTCAATTTTACAGTGCTAGCTAACTAGCTCAAGAGGAAAAGAATCTATTAACAACACAAACCAATAGGCCATTTTCCTTCATTAGCATTTCAAAGTTCACTTTACATCCTATTTTAATATGTACAACATCAAGACACTAGCTACCTAACCCTATATACAACCACTCATTTCTAGAACACTTGATTTTCCATAGTATAGTGAACCTAAAAATTCTCATCGTGGCTTGGAGATTTACTAAACAACCAACGAGACCATGTCACTAAGGTATCCAAGATATCCCATATCCCCATTTTATTCCAATAACTCTTAGAAATACATTACTCTCTTCGGCAAGACTACAAATTTACTAAACAACCAATTAGACCATGTCACTCTGGTACACCCAAGAAAGCCCATTTCCCATGTTAATTTGCATTGCTCTTAGTGCAAGGTAGATAAGGTAGATCCAAAATAGATGCCAAGAGTCTTCTTTTCTAGATAAACATCTACAACATTTCACAGATGAAATGTTTCTTTTCATCATTTTGAGGCATGTGGGAACAACACCCATCATGAACTTCCACATGACATATTTCTTGACATCATTTTGAGGTGTGTGGGAGAAATACCCATCATGACCTTTCATAAAAAAGGTAATGCCAAATCCCCCATAAGTCACTCCACCTTATTAGGTAGTGTCAGATCATAAGTGAGCCCACCTTTTTCCTAAGTATTTGGATAACTACTTCAAGTTCCATGCCTTGTTTATGTGCTTTTTATGTGTATGAATTTCAATTTATTCTACATATTAACTAGTATTTACACTTTGTTTGGCCTTTATGTGTCAATAGTGTGCGCGCATATATCTATGTGAGTGCACCCTCATCTATTAAAGCCTTCATGAAGGTGGCTCATGTTACCCTCATGCTGAGACTATTTGTGTCGACTCTATGTGTCTGCAAACGTATGATTGTCTATGTCATCAATAATAGCATGTGCACACACACCAAGTGTGTGCTTGTGTGTGCGCGCACCTATGTATATGCACATGTATGTGTGTGCATGCGAACATGCATGCGTGTATGTGTGTGCATGCAATTGTATTTGTATTTGTATATGTATGTGTGTGTTATGCATGTGTGTGTATTTATACATGTATATGTGTGTATGTACATGTGTGTATTTATATCATGTGTACATGTGTGGGTGTGTGCATGTGGGTGATTAGGTGTGTGTCAATTATGTGTGCACACATGTGAGTGTATTTAACTTTGTGTACATGCATAGTCGTATGTGTGTGCATGTGTGTATGTAAGTGTGCGACTATGTGCATGTATGATTGTGTGTGTCTATGCATGTATGTGCATGTGAGTGTGCATCTGAGTGCGCATGAGCACGTGTGAGTGAGTGAGTGAGTGAGTGTGTGTGTGTGCAAGAGTGTGTCTACATATGTGTGTCTATGTATGCAAGCATGCGAGTGTGTGTATGTGTATCATGTACTTGTGTGTGGGTGTATGTGCACGCACATGCATGTGGGTGATTGGGTGTGTGTTGATTCTGTGTGCACACATGTGAGTGCGTGTGACTTTGTGTGTATGCATAATCATGTGTGTGCATGTGCATATGCAAGTCTACAACTATGTATGTGTACACTTGCATTTGCCTATGTGTGTATGTGTATGTGAGAGTGTGCACATGTGTGTGCACACATGAGTGGTGTGAATTTGTGTGTTCATGTGGGGATACATGTGTATGTATATGTCTATGTGTACATGTATGAGGAATTTTTGTTAAGAGAAACCATTTTTCAAAAATAGAAATGGTTATTGCTGTTGCTTTTTTTTTCATTGGTGGAGATGTTTGTTGAGGTATGCTCACTATTTTTATTCTTATGTAATGATGGGGTGTTCTATTTCTAAACAATCATACAGAGAAAGAGAGATATTTTTTCATTATTTAAGTGACCTCCCTATAGCACTGTCTCCTCTTTACACTAGAATTTGAATTTGAAATGAGAATAAAGCATGTCCTTCACTCTTTAACCCTCCCTTCTTATACGTAGTAAAAGGAAATGGCCATAGAGTTACATGTGGGTGAATATGCTGAAAGGGCAAGAATAGTGAGAATAATAGTATAGAGATTAGAAAAAAATGGATTACTGCAAAATCCCACTCATTAGTAGTGTTCAAACAAAATTTTCAAGAAACATGCATTATTCCTCTTTACTATTCAGTAAGCAGAAAATTTGGACATACTGTTTGAAACAAAATACATTATTATTGTAATTTTTAAAAACCATTTACATTCCAATCCACGATGAGAATTTTTAGGTTCATTATACTATGGAAAATCAAGTGTTCTAGAAATGAGTGGTTGTATATAGGGTTAGGTAGCCAGTGTCTTGATGCTGTACATATTAAAATAGGATGTAAAGTGAACTTTGAAATACATAAGATTTCAATCGACTATTTTTCTTTTTTAATCAATCGAAGGTTAAGGTGCGGCACAACTTTCTTAAACACTGCTCACTACTAGTACTCACCAAAATGTGGGGTCATTTTTTCTTCCTCCATTCATGTAGTACCCTTGGTATGGGAATACAACAATCTAGAGCTTGAAAACCTACCCATATTATCTTGGAAACTATGGGACATAGCTCTACACATGCGACATATGCTTAGACTGTGTACACAATATTAATGCCAAAGCACAAATGCTCCCAAAAGACTATATAATATGGCCCAATTTCGATGAGTACTTGGTGGTTGTAGCTTTGAATACAAGCAAATTAGATAGTTTCACGTGCAAGATATAGGATTTACATGCTACTTTGTAACCAGTTGTCACAAAACACACCAAAATCTACCCTATGTGTCCTTTTGAAATTGGAAAATGGATTTTCAAAACCTACCATTTCTTTTAATGGGTAAAATTTTAATCCATCCATTTTGTGAAGAGTAAAACCCCCTTTTAAGGATATTAAAACCTTCAAATTTGAAAGCCAACTTCATTAAGATATTTTTTACAACATGACAACATGGTTTCCACATTTGATCATGCATGATTCCTCATTTCCCCTTGCCCAAAAAAAGTTACCTATTAATGCACATTTTTTCATGGGACTATGGGTTCTCGTATACCATGAAATGTGGTGAGATGTTCCAACTGTTTGGTAGGGTTAAAACCATTCAATTTATACCATTGATAGCTAAGCTAGTGTTCATGCCTAAAATAGCATAGTAAACCAGCATAGATTTCTTTGGATGTTCGAGCGTAGATTCCTCTTCAATGCCATTTACATGGCTAGGACATATACTGTTGTTCAATTACGGTCCATGCTTATGTGTAAACTATCTATGATAAAACTTTCTGGTTGTGTAAATGCACATCCATGCTAGTTTCAATCATTGCTCAAATTTTACAAACCTCTAGGTTGGACTTCGTTGTTTTCAAAATTGAATGTTGGCCCTCAAGTGAAACCACTTACTTAAAAAACTATACTTGGACTTCATTGTTTTCAAAATTGAATGTTGGCCCTAAAGTGAAACCACTTACTCAAAAAAATATACTTGGGTTTTAAACTTAATTTGGAAAGGTAGGTTTCTCTTCAAAGGTTTCAAATGTTTGAATTTCAGTATTAGTTCGGACATTGAATTTCTCACATGATGGACCAACATGTGTGCGTTAGTTGCCTTAACATTATAGAAAATTGATTGTGATCTTCCTAATCACTTACACGATTGTGAATAACAAGATTAGACAATGTAAAACACGTTGAGTTAGAATCCTTTGATATAACACATCAATCAACTTTCCCGTGACTATATGAAAAAAGTAGTAGTGTTAACTATTATTAAAAATATGGGATTGAAGGGCTCATGCCAATAAGCTCTTAATGATGTTTTCCAACCATCCCTTCAAGGCCTACTTTGAAAGAGCATGGGTCAACTACTTGTGGTAATAGGATCCAAATTTCCAATGCAAGGTAGCACATGCTTTAGACAATATAAGCTCTTAATGATGTTTTCCAACCATGCCCCAAGCCTACTTTGAAAGAGCATGGGTTAACTACTTGTGTCAATAGGATCTGCTTTCGACAAGGTCGATGGATCTAGATGGATGCATACCTTCTTTGTAATCTACTCAACTTGAATATTTTAATAACCTATTTCAATGCTGCTTTAAACTCAAAAATGAGATACATCTAGGGAGAGACTCAAATGGGAACAAGATAAAATGGCCCATAAATCCAGTGTGCAAAATTTAGAAATTTAGTCTACAAAAAGCATGAAGCCTAAAGCTCCAAGTTATACTTATATCTTAAAATTGTCAACCTAATGATACTTCGTTGCCTGGGGTCACTACCATATGGTAATTATAACAATATAAGTTTATTAAACCTTTTTTGGTATAATTTTTAAGATTTATAGGTCAAATTGATATCAATATATGAATAAAAGTCTATTTTGATACCTCTTATCATGTATTATCATTTACCCTTTAGAAATTTATATCAATGATGTAAAATAATTGAGAGACTCTTTATTTTTTGTGTTAAGACAAATTTAGGAATTTTGGGAATTATTCAAGTCCCATTTCTTATAGGATTGGTTAGAAACTCGGTATTTTTGTGTAGTTTGAGCTAACATCTATTTGTTGGTGCACTCTTTGTGCCAATAGATTATATCTTGACACAACTATTTGGCGTATTTGTTTGTAGTTGTATAGATACATACGTGACACTAAACTTAATTGAGATTATACAACACCTTTCATATGAAGAAGATAATGTTAAATACTATCTCCACTTTGAGACATTGAAGTAAAAACATGGGGTTTATTTAATTTGCCAAAAGAATTCTAAATATCATTATAAAAAGGAACCTTAAAAATGAGAGATCTCTAAAGGGTGTGGTGTTAGAAACAACAAAACAAAAAGTAAATCTCAATGACAGTAACAATATGCTAAGTTTACGATTGATCCACAGATAAAAACCCATCTTAGACACTATATCAAGATTATAAATCATGATATATATGCTCAAATTTGAGGGACATTGAAGTAAAAACATGGGATGATAATGCCAAAGAACACTTGTTACATTCAATGAGATTGTTACATTCAAGTTTACAATTTATCCGAAGACAAAAATCCTTCGTCAAGATAATAATTGAGTACAAATTGTATCTCAAACATAGCGTTTTCTCATGTATTGCTCCAATACATACAAAGTTTCTCTATCATAAGCTGCTTCATTTACTAAAGTGTTGCAAGTATACTCCCGTTTGTTCTTTGCATAAATCCAACCAAGTAACCATGCGCTGATTGTTGTCTCCAAAAAACTTTGAAGCTCCTCTATATTTTGATTCCACATCTTTGGAAAAATCAAGTAGGTTCCGGGCATATTCCACATTACATTGTAGAGGGTATCATCAAAAATTAGTGTGTTATTTCCATCCAGGTCATGAAAAATTCTCCATGCTACATCTAAGTTTTTGTGGTATACAAATCGATATCCAATAAGAAGATCCGTCTTTTGACATGCTGCATGCCCTGCCTACGACCTTAAACTTTTGATGGTGCCGAGGAAAGCACAACTCAAGAATGCATCGAGTCCTTTGTAGTCTATTAGTACTCCAGATCCATACCTCAAACCATTGCATACAAAAATCAAGGAAAGTGAATGCATCTTTGCGAATCAAATGCCAAACACTTGTATTCTCTTCCACAAGATGCATATGTTTGGCCCAGTCTGGACATACATCACCATGTTGCATCTCAATGGTCTTAAGTAAAACACCATTGAGTTCAAGTATCAATACTCTTCTTTGTTTCCTTATTGTATCTGGGGGTGGTGGAACTCTTTTGCCTCTAGGTACATAAGTCACCAATGATTGGTGCCACCTCAATAGTAAGTTTTCTGTACACTTGAAATCAAAGCTATATGCTTCAACATATCCTGTTGAAAACAAAATGTTTGGTTAATGTACATTCAAAATTTTGAATAAATATATTATGTGCCAACAACATAAATTCATCCATGATATGGATGGTCTTAAACCTTCATAGACAAATGCTCCAATACCTCATTAGTTCAACCAAAAAAATAAAAGAGCGAGTATATTGTCAATGCTAAATTTCATCAAATTTATTGAATATGATGTATAAAAAATTTTCACTATTGAGATAATTGAGTCTATCCAAATTAAATTATTATGATATTCATAGCCTTACACCTTGACAAGGCAATATATTCAATAAAAAACAAACACATCTTTATTGCAATCGAATTGCAAATATTGACAAAAGAGATAATCAAATGACAGTAAGTTTGAAGGCATTTGATTTCTTGATACAATAGTGTAAAGATTTGGCTCGTACAATCCAAAAATTAAACCCATCTAAGTACATTGTTTTGGCCAAAGCTTAAGTCTATCTTATGGGCTTTTAGGTACAAAATGGCTCCAAACATTCTGCACCCAACAAGTCTTGATATTTGTACAGATCTCATACTTCAAACTGCACGTTTAGACCTCAGAAATGGTTTCCTTCGACCTGCACAGCAATAACTAGTTTGGGTTAGGTTGGAATCTGATTATACTGTCACTCAATGTTTAATGAAACCAGACATTATCCTACCCATAAGCTCAAGTAAGCCTTTTGTAGCCTTGATATGTATGCTTTTGCTGCAACTCCACTTATGAGATGACCACGATCATATCCCAAGCGAGTAGCATAAGCAATAGCGTGTTGATCACTCAAAATCCTTCTTTTGTAACACACTTTTAACAAGCTTAGCTGGTCTTTGAATAGTAATGGTACTCCAGCTTTGGATGCCAACATTGCTAGATCCTTTCTTATAGATTCTACTTCTCTTTTTTCCCCTCTTGATTGGACATACTTTAGCTTATCACCATATAATGGTAAGTGTGAAGATGCAGAAGATGAGTTTTCCACTTCTTCTCGCAAAAATAGGGAGGTGAATTGAAGCCATTCTTCCAGTACATCTTGAAAATCGATAAATAAATTATGGCCATGTGTGATAGGAGATTGACCTAGCCGATTAAGCAAAATAATAGACCTAATGTCATTTGTATTATTTAGATTTAAAAGGTAGGGTAGAAGGTCATTGCACAGTACGTAGTCGTGCCCTCCTTGAAAACTTTCAGGGAAGAGATAGTTGTCTTTTGGATTAACACATCCCTTGAAAGGGCTATCATCAATAAGCAATGTATTCTTCTTATTGCAAATATCTTGGAACTGATTCCAAACCTTGAGTAAAGGTTTAAACATAGCCTCAACAGTAGGCTTATCTGGCCTATACACTTTTCGAAGATTATGGATATAACATTCTTCTTGTCCCCACACCATAAAGAAATGATATTTCTTATGTGCATACTGTTCAAGAGTGTTTACATAGGCACAAACATTCTTGTGTAGCATGGTGGACCAAATACCAACATGAAAGTACTGGCAAATCTCATCCAAAAATTCAAAACACCCGGGGCGAATAACAACTGTGGTGCGACCAATATCAATTCGAATACAATTTGTTTGTGGATGCCTCTTCTCTTCCTTGTTGAGTAAAACTCCATTAAGATCAAGTATAAGTGCATGTTTCTTTATGGTGATTGCACGAGGAACATTTTCTGCATACAATATAGAAGAATGATAACACTTTAATGTGTTTACATACTTAACAATATTAAAACAAGTGATCCTATATTATCAATGAGAGCTAATTACAACAAAACATCCACAAGTTTACTTTCGTTTCATGCTCCCATATTCATCTATGACGATGGCTCCTAGACGTGATTGCATTTCCCTATTGATTGGTGAAGATTGAAATACTAATCTATCTCCATCTCTCTCAAAAGAATATAAACTTCCTAGAGGCCTACTCTTTTGTGTATCGGAACGTAGCTCCTCAACACGTTGCTCTATTTCTTGCGTACTTAACTTGTGATTGTTAGAAGCAGCTATACCTGCAAAAACAACTCTCGCTGAGAAACATACTTTTTAACACACAAAATTGCTGAATAAATCATCTTAAATAACATCCTATTGAAAAAGATATACCTTTAGTTTTCTTGGCACCCTCTGCCACCACAGAGTCCTTGATTTCAACTATTCTCTCTTTATTCGTAGCATATGTAGCCTCATCAATTTCTTCAACACCCTCTGCCACAGAGTCCTTGATTTCAACTATTTTCCCTTTATTTGTAGCATATGTAGCCTCATCCATTTGTTCAACAATCTCTTCTTGTCTCTCCTTGGTTGCAGAAGTGTCTTGAAGCTCTTCATTGACTTTATCTTTATTCTCACTAACCTCAACATTAACTTTCAAATTAGGAATGTCCTTAGTCTCTTTAGTCCTATCACTTGAAGGCCTTGAAGATGTTTGCAAAGCTGAATCATTGATGTGATCTACCTCCACCATGTTGTCTTCATTATTTCTAGCATTTAAATCATGAGAGTTGATCTCTCTAGTAGGGCTTTCATGATGATGTTCTAGTTGAGCAATGTTATCTTCGTCTTTCCCTTCTTTGTATATATCTGTAAGATTAAAATAAAATGCTATTACTTTTAGGATTTAAATAATACAACAAGGCTAATACAATACTAGTCATTTTTATATCTACACATATACTTTGTATCCAAACTTAGATTACTAAACTTCGACTGATGTACCATAATGAATTAGGAACCATAACATAAGAGTCAAACTTGAGTTTGAGCCTCACTTACAAGGGCAACGTAAAGATTGCTCAACTTGAGATTGTGCCTTGTGTTGGAAGACATCCCCAAGGTTGGACATAAGTGGAGGTACGGTTGAAACTTAAGTTTGAGACTCACCGCTACACTAGGATATGGAGTAAGTGTAATTTCTTAATAGTAAGTGTGCGTCATCATTTGTATTAGGCTCAAACTTAATTTTGAGCCTCACTGCTACACTAGGATATGGAGAAATTTCTTAATAGTAAGTGTGCATCATCATTTGTACTAGACGTTGGCATGAAATAAAGGATAAATAGAATAGAAATATTCACTTTAATAGAAAAATGTTAAAAGTGAATCCAAAAAAGCCAATGTATTAATCAAAAGACAAATTATTATTTCAACAAATCCACACTTTGAACAAAACCTTTGCTAATATTAGTTGTTGATAAGCTCCTTTCAATGATTCGTTGTACATTCATAATAAGCACTATCAATGCACTTTTCTACCTTTCTTTGGTTGAGAGCTTGATGGGCTATGAGCATGGAAAGCCTTGTTGACATCTGTATCCCCAATCTTCTCAACGGCCATAGCAACCCCAACATTTGTAGCTTCCATGGCTTTTGCAGAATCCAATATATCATCACCATTCCCACCTTCATCATCATTTTCATGCCTTCCAATATCTTCAAAATTGTCTTCGGCATCCTCATTGAATAGAGCATCATTCCCTTGGTCCTCTTCATTCCTTTGCCTTGCATCTTCAAAGTCTATAGCATCCCCAACTTCTTTATCATCATCTGTGTCATTTTTGTTGTCAATATCATCACCTTCCTCTTCGTCCTCTGTACTTGGTGGGTCATCAATGTGAAGATTTTGAAGGTTCTCTTTTTCTGCATCATCTAGTGTTTGCTTTTTTGTGCCGCCACTTGCACCACACCACTCTTGCAAGGACGGGTGACCATCTAAAAGAGCAGAGCACTTTGATTCTAATGCCATCGCTTCCAAATCATCTTTGCATAAAGCAATACATCGTCTCTTCTTTAGCAAGCTCTCCTCTAGCACAACTCCACCACAATATATCTCTACAACATAGCTCTGTTCAGGACAAAACCCTGTGATGAGACCATCAATAAAGCCTTTGTCGATGAATTCTCTATTTTGGCCACTAGATCCTGAGATGAATACCTTTTTTGTGAGAACCTTATCAATGGCCTCAAACTTGTCAACCTTGCTGATGAAAAGAATAACAGTTGCAATCTCAACTGTTCCAGATGTCCAGGCATCATCTTTTTGTGTGTGGATCACACCAAATTCATAGTGCACCTTTGTTGACTGGCTAGAAATCCCTTCGATAAGCATTCCAATGGTGATGAAATCAACAAAACACACAAGAATATATTCATATTGTGAGTTTAGTGTGTTCAAAGCAAGTGCCAACTTGGAGAAAAATTCTGACGAGAGCTGCTCCTTTGTACCATGTAGGTCCATGATTGCCAGCTGAAATGGTACATGCTCTTCACTACAGAAGGCTATAATCTTTGTCATATCAAAACCCATCCCCCTAATTTTCCAAGGAATAGACTCTTGTTGAGATACAATACCCATAGATGCTCTATATAGGTGATTCAGTAAAGTTACTACACTTTTTGAAAGTGAAGGATTTTTTTTTGAAGGATTGAGAGCATCCCTAACAAAGGACTGGCTGTAGCTCCTCAATTGATTATACTCATACTCCCCTAGCTTATAGGTCTCACACACCTGTTCCCAAGTCATCTTTTCCCTTGTCAGATCAAAATAGAAGGCGGTTATTGCATCTTTGAGAACTCGATCTGTTTTTAGCTTCCAAGCCATCTCCTCCATATCCATTCTTTGATGGGTTTGCTTTCCCTTTTTAAGCAGTATTCTCTTATCAAGAAGTGATGTTTGAATGTCCAAAACTTCACTCTTCTGAAGGCCTAAAATGCACCTAAACAGCGTTGGGCCTAGTTGGACTGTTCCTGGTGCCTGCTGAATTTGCCCACTCTTCAAAGTTGGAAGTCTGGGATTTTGATCAAGACCTTTAGTTGGAGTTTCGCCCTTTGTATTTGGTAGCAAGCCTTTTGCATAAAGCCTCATGATCTTAACCCAGTTCTGCCATACATCATCATCACATAGAAGCAAGTGTAAATCATTTTTGACAAAGTTCTTATGTAATGTGTGCTCCGTGGTCTCCACAAAGGCCTGCAAAGTTGCAAAGTAAGAAGTTAGCCCCCTCACTATAGATATCACAAAATATTAGGAGGAATTATGCATCTATGGGTTTTCAATCATTTGGAGCTTATGCTCAAACTTGAGTTTGAGCCTCACTTGCAGTGCTAAACTAGTATATAATCTGTTGAGATATTCAAGCTCGATGTTAGTGTGAGCCAGCTATGCTATGTGCTGGCAGATTAGGTAGGAACATGTGTGAGACATAAATGACCGCGTGTCCAGCTGGTCATAGTGTGTGGACATTAGCTAGGGTTAGTAGAGTGTGGACACAACTCATTGTGTGTTGTGTGGATTATGGATTAGTGCATTATGCTTTGTGTGAGACTGGACATGGCTTCCCTCTATGGTTAGGGTTTGCAATATACATTAGGGTTTGCTCCTGTGTGTGTGTATCCTCCTTCTCTACCGTTCTTTCAACATGGTATCAGAGCCTTGTGCTGTTTATTAGGGTTTATGAGTGAGTGAGTGAAGAGGGAGAAGAAGAAGCTGTGAAAAGAAGCTGTGAAGCTGCCATTGGAGCTGTGAAGCTTGGAGCACACCGAATCTTATCAGATCTGAGAGCTTGGCCTAACGGGTACGGTCTTCTAAACATCCTTGAGCGGATTGCAGGTGAAACAGGCAAAAGCAAAGCATTTTAGAGCAAATCAAAGCAAGGCAAAATTCTGGTTTTTGAAGCTTTCCATTAAAGCTTGGGGAACATTGATGTATGGTGAAAATACAAGTGATTCTGGCAAAAGACATATGCATTTGTCAAAGAGGGATGTATTAGCAACCCATGTGCAAGCCTTGAACAAAGTTTGGAGCAATTTGGATGTATTTAATTGAGTGGAAAACTCTGGTTTTTGAGCTCACACAAAACAGAGAAAAGCAAGCCCAAAATTGAATCATTTGGAGCATGTATTTGGCAAAAATTCAATCATTGGTGGATTACACACCTACCTAGGAGTGTTAGGGACTATTACCCATCATCAATTAACTCTAGAACCACTCCAAAACCCCTGATTTGCAGGCGGCGCAGCCCATACAGAGGAAACAGGGCAGAAAACTGGTTTTTTCACTACGAGGAGGTCGATTTCTTACTTGGTGCTTGATATCTTCCACAATCTTCTTAGCAATTGGATGCTTTACATCTTGGAGAAGAGGGCTATGTGATTTGTTTGGCCAATGATGCTTAATTGAGCTGGGAATGAGCTGATTAAAACAGGCTGTCCACTGGTTGCAGAGAAACAGAGCATTTTAATCGAGCAATTAATCTTTGGTGTTTTACAATTGGACAAATTCCTCTTACATGGAGTTGATGGACACTATTGCTAAGCCAATGAATGCCTGGTTGCTCAATTTGGTGAAATATTGAAGGAATTAGAGCCAAATCATTACTGGTTTTTTTGGTTTTTCTAAAAACAGAAAAAGGGGTTTTCAAAAATTGATAATTACACATGTCAAATGGAGTTGATACTCAACATTGAGGTTCATTAGGTGTGAATGCAAGTTGCCTATACTTGATTGCACCATTACATTGCGATTTGGAGCCTTGGAAGGCGTGTCAGTTCAGGGTATTCCGCACTGCGTGAGTCAGTTCATCTCAGATGATTACGGGTTGATTTTCTACATCAAATTTGGAGTTTGTTGGCTATCTTGGAGTATCTGGAACATTCATTGGAGTGTGGTTGAGCTGAGGAAGGCTCATTTACAGATTTGAAGTGTGCGGAAGGTGTATGCATTGAGCAACATGTCGGATAATCCAGTTCAGATTGTTGGTGAAAAGCTGGATAGGAAGAACTTCCAGGCATGGAAGTATAGGATAAAGAGTTTCTTGAAAGGAAAAGGATTTTGGAATCTAATTACAAGTGCTGAGCCAGAGCCTGAGCTACCTCGGCAACCTACACAGCAGCAGCTTATTGCTCATAAGCAATGGTCAGAGAGAGCATTCAAAGTGCTGCATTATTTGTCTATATGCATTTCTGATGCTATGCTCATACACATTCAGGATGCTGAGAATCCCAAAGATGCATGGGATACTTTGGTCAAAATGTTTGATACAGATACGAGTGCTCGCAAGTCTCAATTGCGACAGCAGATACACAATGTGAAAAGGAATAAAAGGAGCATACATGATTATGTGCAAGAAATCAAGAAGTTTGCAGATGCATTGGCCACAATAAATGCCCCCATGCCTGATGATGATTTGGTGGATATTACCTTGCGTGGTCTTGGCAAGGAATACAAATCTTTTGATACATCTATCTCAGTGAGGAGTACAGGTTTACCCGACTTCGATGAGTTGGTTTCCCTCTTGTTGGTTGAGGAAATCAAGCTCAGTGATTCATTTTTGGATGCATCTTCTAGCCATGATGATGGCAGAAATCAGGCTTTCTACTCGCAGAGAGGTTTTAGAGGCAGGGGGAGATTCGCATCACGTGGACGTGGTGGTAATGGTCGTGGATGGCAGGATAGACCTCCACAACAGAATTTTCAGCCTTCTTATGGTGCTCGAGGTGGTCGTGGTTATGCACCTCAAAGAGGTCGTGGTAACCCCCGTGGAAGAGGACGTTGGCAAGGCCAACAAAATTCTATGCAAGATGTGGAATGCCATTATTGTGGCAAATATGGTCATATGGCGAGAGATTGCTTTCGCAAACAGAATGATTTGAGAGGGGGAAGAGCACAACGTGGTGGTCATTATGGTGGAAACTATGCACAACATGGTGGCAACTATGCATCAAGTAGCAATGATGGAACTGCAAATCATTTGTTTGCCATGAAGCATGTTGTGGGTTCTATGACAACAAATGCTGAGAATGATGATACATGGTATATGGACTCAGGAGCATCAAATCATATGACATGCCATGGTGAATGGTTTGAGCACATGAAGCCAATGGATGTCAAAGGCTATGTGGAAACAGGTGATGATACCCAGCATGTCATTACACATGTTGGAAGTGTACCATTGGTCATGCATAATGGTCAGACAAAGTCTATGTCAGATGTGCTGTATGTGCCTTCGATCACTAAAAGCTTGGCCTCAGTTGGTCAAATGGTAGAACAGGGATTATAGGTTCGCTTCAATGAGCATGGATGCTTCGTTGAAGACTTTAAACATGGATGTAGAGTGATTGCTAAAGGTAAGAAAGAAGGAAGACTGTTTAAGCTGGATGCTGGAATTCCTGAGCTAAAATCAGCCATGTTCTCAAAGAGCAGGAATGTGGTACAGGATATTGATATGTGGCACAAGAGGATTGGCCATGTAAATATACAGAGATTAAAGAACATGCAAACAAGAGGCATTGTCAATGGATTGCCTAGGTTCAAATATGATGGACATATGCATGTTTGTGAAGCCTGTCAGTTTGGGAAGCAGGCAAGATTGAGATTTCCTAGAGAAGGAAATATGAGTAACAGGCCACTTGAGATAGTACACAGTGATGTATGGGGTCCTGCACAAAACCCATCTATCAAAGGCAGCTTATACTATGTTACATTCATTGATGACTTTAGCAGGATGACATGGATATACTTTCTCAGGGAGAAGAGTGAAGTATTGGAAAAATTCATGGATTTCAAAGCTTTTGCAGAAAAGCAGTATGGCTGTTGGATTAAATGTCTGAGGACAGATGGAGGTGGTGAATATACCTCAAAAGCTTTTGAGCATTTCTTGAGGAAGCATGGGATAAGGAGACAATTGACATGCAGGTATACACCTCAGCAGAATGGTGTGGCTGAGAGAAAGAATAGAGTTATATGTGAAGTGGCAAGGGCGATGCTTAATGAAAAGAGCATGCCAGATTACTATTGGGCAGAAGCATGTGCTACTGCAGTTTATATATTGAACAAAACACCTACAGCAGCCATTCATGGAAGCACGCCAGAGATGCGGCTCACAGATTACAGGCCAGACATTGGACATCTTAAAGTTTTTGGATGCATAGCCTATGTGCATGTGCCTAATGAAAGAAGAAGGAAGTTGGATCCTAAAGCAGAGAAATGTATATTTGTAGGATATGCACAGGATCGAAAAGCCTACAAGTGTTATAATCCACAAACTAGACAAGTGGTCATCTCACGTGATGTGGTGTTTGATGAGCTTGCTAGTTGGTATAAGGCAAAAGATGAAGGTGTTATTGAGTCACTTGAGGCTGATGTACATGTGAACTTGCCACCACAAGCAAGTTCTAGTTCTACTACTATGTCTGGGCCAGCAACAGAAGCTGAGAGTAGCAGTGTACGTCCATGGTCAGGACGTTTGAGGCATGAAAGTGTAAGCACTGGGAGTAGTGCTATGGACAAAGGCAAAAAAGAAAGTCGAAGGAATTGGAATCACAGGATATGAGTCATCCAGTTCTGAAAGTTTGGATGAGGAGCTTGGCATACCTGTTTTACGCACACCTGGTGCTAGACAGGACAGATATGTGCCACCACATGCTAGAGTCACAGGTGTACAGAGTGACCCGCATGCATTGCGGAGATCCCAGAGGGTCAGATATCGTGTTGTGACAGGTTGACATATAGAGATTTTGCTATGCACTATGCATACATGACATCTATGGTGAAGCATGTGGAACCTACATGCTATACAGAGGCTATTGGAGAGCATGTATGGGAAAAAGCAATGGATGTAGAGATGGACGCATTGGTCCATAATGATACATGGGACTTGGTTGCACTACCAAAGGACAAGAATGTGATTGGATGTAAATGGGTTTACAAAGTGAAGTGCAAATATGATGGTTCTATTGAAAGACATAAGGCAAGATTGGTAGCAAAGGGTTATGCACAGACCCATGGATTGGATTATGATGAGACGTTTAGCCCAGTGGCTAAGATGGGCACAGTGAGAGCAGTCATTGCTATGGCTGCAACTAATGACTGGGAAATGCATCAGATGGATGTTAAGAATGCATTTCTGAATGGAGATCTACAAGAGGAAGTATACATGGCACAGCCAGAAGGGTATGTACACCCTAGATATCCCACTCACGTATGCAGGTTGAAAAAGGCATTGTATGGTCTGAAGCAAGCACCACGTGCTTGGAGTGATAAGATGAGCAGATATCTTATCTCACTTGGTTTTCAGACTTCTACAGCAGATTCTTCACTCTATGTGAAGAAGACACAGCATGGGATTGTTTTACTAGTCATCTATGTGGATGACTTGATTATTACAGGTGATCATAGTGCAGATGTGATGCATGTCAAGAAAGCTTTGAGTGGGCAATTTGACATGAAAGATCTCGGTGAGTTGAGATATTTCCTTGGCATTGAAGTGGTGAAAGATCATGCAGGTACTTGGTTAGTACAGCGCCAATATGCCTTGGATATGTTGGCAAAGTATGGCATGACAGGGTGTAAACCTATGAGTACACCATTGGAGCAAAATGTGAAGTTGCGGGCTGATTATGGCGAGGAATTGGATGATCCTTCCATGTACAGGAAGATGGTTGGTAGTCTCATATATATGACTATCACACGCCCGGATTTGAGTTATGCAGTGGGGCTAGTCAGCCAGTTTATGCAGAGCCCCAGGAAACCACATTTGGATGCAGTGAGACGCATCATGAGATATGTGAAGACCACAGCACATTATGGTCTATTCTATGAGAGTGGTAAAAGCTTGGACATACATGGCTACACAGATGCTGATTGGGCAGGTAGCGCATATGACAGGAGGTCTACTAGTGGATATGCTTTTACACTTGGAAGTGCCGTGGTGAGTTGGAGTAGCAAAAAGCAACCTACAGTTGCTTTATCCAGTACAGAGGCTGAGTACAGAGGTGCAGCCATTGCTACTTGTGAGGCTATATGGTTAAAGAGTCTCTTGGCAGATTTATGTGAGCCTCTTGATGGGAAAGTTGTCATACATTGTGACAACATGAGCAGTATGCAGTTGGCAAAGAATCCAGTATTTCATGCGAGGACCAAACACATAGAGGTCCATTATCACTTTGTCAGAGAAAAGGTGCTGGATGGTACAGTTGATCTTCACTATGTAAAGACTGATGAGCAGGTGGCTGATATCTTCACGAAGCCACTTAGCAGGGAGAAGTTTGAGTACTTCCGGACTATGTTGGGAGTACATGGGATGAGCTTGAGGGGGAGTGTTGAGAGTCTTGATATCCCAAGCTCATCTACATCTTCATCGGCAGTACATCATGAGCTTGAGAGGGGCTGTTGAGATATTCAAGCTCGATGTCAGTGTGAGCCAGCTATGCTATGTGCTGGCAGATTAGGTAGGAACATGTGTGAGACATAAATGACCGCGTGTCCAGCTGGTCATAGTGTGTGGACATTAGCTAGGGTTAGTAGAGTGTGGACACAACTCATTGTGTGTTGTGTGGATTATGGATTAGTGCATTATGCTTTGTGTGAGAGTGGACATGGCTTCCCTCTATGGTTAGGGTTTGCAATATACATTAGGGTTTGCTCCTGTGTGTGTGTCTCCTCCTCCTCTACCGTTCTTTCAACATAATCGTGATGCTCGATCTTAGGTTTGAGCATCACCTCCGTATGCAAATCTAGCACTTGCAAGTGAGGCTCCAACTTAAGTTCGAGCCATAATTAGATATGCAAGTGCTACACCATCACAGAGAGGTGAGGCTTGAAGTTCAATTTCAAACCAAACTATTAAGTTTATGTAGTTTGAGAAGAAGCCTTACATGCATCTTTCTTATGCTACTGCTATACTTAAAACTATAGATCTATGAAGAAGTAAAGAAGAAGTAATGTAGGTCTATGATTTACCAAGATATAGCAAAGAATCAAAAGAGTACCTTCCAAGTCTCGTCCATCTTGGGTTGATTGACACCAGGCAAAGGTTTACTAGGACGACCGTTTGCATGCCATTGTGCTCGAGCTTGTAGAAGTTGATCGAGGAATGGCTCCTTTTGCATTGACTTTGCAACAGATAAATTCGCATCCTTGGAAATGTCACGAGAAATCTTGGGCGAGCAATTTACAATTATCTTACATCTCCTGAACCTGAATTGCTGACGCAGTGGAGGGGTCACTTTAGCCATATTTAGAGCTTGCAAGCTTTTTGCAGCACTAATGGAGTGTTGACCAGAGATAATCCAATATTCAACTTTATGAATATCTTCTTTTGCGAGTTTATCAAGGGGTTGTTTTGTAGCACGATTACAGGGCATCAAAATTGCAAGTATCTCCTCTTGCTTTGGGTCCTCAATAAAGTCTTGGGTCAAAATACGAACCCAATCCTTATTTAACCTTCTATACACATAGTTTGAAGGAGCAGGATAACATTTCATCACATCAATGCTGAAGACCTCATTTAGACCAAAGGGATAATATCCCTTCTTTATTTCTAATGAGATAATTGCATTGCTGCCCTTGTTTAGAGTCTCAACCTCCATTAGCTCGTCCTCGGACGCATCTATCTCCTTTGAACCACTTGCTGGTTTTGTCCTTTGTCTCTTTAAAGAGATTTCCTGAACCTTTGTGGAGTGCTTTGCCTTTCTCTTCTTTGCAAGGGCTTTCTCCTCTTCTTGCACCTGAGATCCTGCCATGTCTTCAGCTGCTATTGTGCTTACATCAAGGACTTTTATTTTGTCACCCTCCTTTTTATGTTTTGAAGAAGTTGCACCAGCATTTGTAGATGCTTCAAGTGCACTCTTCACTATGGCCCTGCCTTTTTTCTCCACAATTTTCCTAACTTGAGTGGTTGTTGTCTCCTTTTCAGGTATGGACTTTTTTCGTGAATCCAAAGCCTTCTTTGCATGCCTCACTGCTTTCACCAGGTCCTCCACATTATCCACCCCTGAGTCTTCTTGATTGGAAAAGTCAATGATCTTCAATCCTAACTTTACAATACAATTGTCCTTTCCTAGTTTACTGCCAGTCATGTCTGCTGGTGGGTGAAAAGTTTCCAATGATAAGCAAAACTTATTTGCTTTTGTAGTTTCTCCTTCTGGCAATACAGTGCATGTGAAGCATGGATTTGCTCTTGCATCCACATCATCCTTAGCGCCTACCACAATCCCCATATCTCCATATGATGTATCACCTTGAGACAAAAACAAATGGAGGACTCCTTTGAAGTTTGCACTAGCATCGTAGCTATCCACAAACCATTTTACTCCTTCTTTGTTACTCAATTCGAAGGTTTTATCCACCTTAATTCTAGGAGTGACACTTTTAGCTTGAGTTGTTGTTTCGAGAGCATCCAGAGTAAAGATTGGTGCACCATGTGGTTGCGAGGTAGCGGGCGCTCTGCTAGCTTCCATTCCTGTGAAGCAAAAAAAAAAGTTTCAAAATCTTAGAAAAAAATGGATTTAAATGCTACATATCAAATCAAAACCTATCAAACTTAAAAAACTTAATGCATGCTACAAAAAGTTATCTTGAATAGCAAGAGCCTCACTTGCATTTACTTAATCTATACAGAAGCTCGACTTGGAGCCTAGATCCAAGTTGTGTACTCATATGCTAGGGGTACGCTAGCATAGAGAGACAAGGCTCAAACTCAAGTTTGAGCCTTAAGGCGAAGTTCCATGTATGGGAGACTTGAACTTAAGTTGGAGTCTTAAGAGGCCAGAGTACAGTAGCATGGAGAACAAAGGCTCAATCTGAAGTTCGAGCCTTAAGGCCAGTGTACACTAGCATCGAGAGCCAAGGCTCCAACTCTAGTTCGAGCCTTAAAGCCGGTGTACACTAGCATGGAGAACAAAGGCTCCAACTCAAGTTCGAGCCTTAAGGCCGAGGTGCACTAGCATGGAGAGCAAAGGCTCAAACTTAAGTTCAAGCCTTAAGGGGCTGGGGTGCATTAGCATGGAGAGCAAAGGCTTAATCTGAAGTTCGAGCCTTAAGGGACCGGGATGCACTAGCATGGAGAGCAAAGGCTCAAACTGGAGTTCGAGCCTTAAGGGACCGGGATGCACTAGCATGGAGAGCAAAGGCTCAATCTGAAGTTCGAGCCTTAAGGAGCCGCAGTGCACTAGCATGGAGATCAAAGGCTCAATCTGAAGTTCGAGCCTTAAGGGACCGGGATGCACTAGCATGGAGAGCAAAGGCTCAAACTGGAGTTCGAGCCTTAAGGGACCGGGATGCACTAGCATGGAGAGCAAAGGCTCAATCTGAAGTTCGAGCCTTAAGGGGCCGGGGTGCACTAGCATGGAGAGCAAAGACTCAAACTCAAGTTCGAGCCTTAAAGCCAGAGTACACTAGCATGGAGAACAAAGGCTCAATCTGAAGTTCGAGCCTTAAGGGGCCGGGGTGCACTAGCATGGAGAGCAAAGGCTCAAACTCAAGTTCGAGCCTTAAAGCCAGAGTACACTAGCATGGAGAACAAAGGCTCAATCTGAAGTTCGAGGCTTAAGGCCAGTGTACACTAGCATCGAGAGCCAACGCTCCAACTCAAGTTCGAGCCTTAAGGCCCGTGTACACTAGCATCGAGAGCCAAGGCTCCAACTCAAGTTCGAGCCTTAAGGCTGGCGAGAGCCAAGGCTCCAACTCAAGTTCGAGCCTTAAGGCTGGGGAGAGCCAAGGCTCCAACTCAAGTTCGAGCCTTAAGGCCGGTGTACACTAGCATCGAGAGCCAAGGCTCCAACTCAAGTTCGAGCCTTAAGGCCGGTGTACACTAGCATCGAGAGCCAAGGCTCCAACTCAAGTTTGAGCCTTAAGGCCGGTGTACACTAGCATCGAGAGCCAAGGCTCCAACTCAAGTTCGAGCCTTAAGGCTGGGAAGAGCCAAGGCTCCAACTCAAGTTCGAGCCTTAAGGCCGGTGTACACTAGCATCGAGAGCCAAGGCTCCAACTCAAGTTCGAGCCTTAAGGCTGGGAAGAGCCAAGGCTCCAACTCAAGTTCGAGCCTTAAGGCCGGTGTACACTAGCATCGAGAGCCAAGGCTCCAACTCAAGTTCGAGCCTTAAGGCTGGCGAGAGCCAATGCTCCAACTCAAGTTCGAGCCTTAAGGCCGGTGTACACTAGCATCGAGAGCCAAGACTCCAACTCAAGTTCGAGCTTTAAGGCTGCGGAAGCCAAGGCTCCAACTCAAGTTCGAGCCTTAAGGCCGGTGTACACTAGCATCGAGAGCCAAGGCTCCAACTCAAGTTCGAGCCTTAAGGCTGGGGAGAGCCAAGGCTCCAACTCAAGTTCGAGCCTTAAGGCCAGTGTACACTAGCATCGAGAGCCAAGGCTCCAACTCAAGTTCGAGCCTTAAGGCCGGTGTACACTAGCATCGAGAGCCAAGGCTCCAACTCAAGTTCGAGCCTTAAGGCCGTGTACACTAGCATCGAGAGCTAAGGCTACAACTCAAGTTCGAACCTTAAGGCCGGTGTACACTAGCATCGAGAGCCAAGGCTCCAACTCAAGTTCGAGCCTTAAGGCCGGTGTACACTAGCATCGAGAGCCAAGGCTCCAACTCAAGTTCGAGCCTTAAGCACACTAGCATCAAGAGCCAAGGCTCCAACTCAAGTTCGAGCCTTAAGGCCGGTGTACACTAGCATCGAGAGCCAAGGCTCCAACTCAAGTTTGAGCCTTAAGGCTGGGGAGAGCCAAGGCTCCAACTCAAGTTCGAGCCTTAAGCACACTAGCATCGAGAGCCAAGGCTCCAACTCAAGTTCGAGCCTTAAGGCTGGGGAGAGCCAAGGCTCCAACTCAAGTTCGAGCCTTAAGGCCGGTGTACACTAGCATCGAGAGCCAAGGCTCCAACTCAAGTTCGAGCCTTAAGGCCGGTGTACACTAGCATCGAGAGCCAAGGCTCCAACTCAAGTTCGAGCCTTAAGGCTGGGGAGAGCCAAGGCTCCAACTCAAGTTCGAGCCTTAAGGCCGGTGTACACTAGCATCGAGAGCCAAGGCTACAACTCAAGTTCGAGCCTTAAGGCCGGTGTACACTAGCATCGAGAGCCAAGGCTCCAACTCAAAGCCAAGGCTCCAACTCAAGTTCGAGCCTTAAGGCCGGTGTACACTAGCATCGAGAGCCAAGGCTCCAACTCAAGTTCGAGCCTTAAGGCCGGTGTACACTAGCATCGAGAGCCAAGGCTCCAACTCAAAGCCAAGGCTCCAACTCAAGTTCGAGCCTTAAGGCCGGTGTACACTAGCATCGAGAGCCAAGGCTCCAACTCAAGTTCGAGCCTTAAGGCTGGGGAGAGCCAAGGCTCCAACTCAAGTTCGAGCCTTAAGGCCGGTGTACACTAGCATCGAGAGCCAAGGCTCCAACTCAAGTTTGAGCCTTAAGGCTGGGGAGAGCCAAGGCTCCAACTCAAGTTCGAGCCTTAAGCACACTAGCATCGAGAGCCAAGGCTCCAACTCAAGTTCGAGCCTTAAGGCTGGGGAGAGCCAAGGCTCCAACTCAAGTTCGAGCCTTAAGGCCGGTGTACACTAGCATCGAGAGCCAAGGCTCCAACTCAAGTTCGAGCCTTAAGGCCGGTGTACACTAGCATCGAGAGCCAAGGCTCCAACTCAAGTTCGAGCCTTAAGGCTGGCGAGAGCCAAGGCTCCAACTCAAGTTCGAGCCTTAAGGCCGGTGTACACTAGCATCGAGAGCCAAGGCTCCAACTCAAGTTCGAGCCTTAAGGCTGGCGAGAGCCAAGGCTCCAACTCAAGTTCGAGCCTTAAGGCTGGGGAGAGCCAAGGCTCCAACTCAAGTTCGAGCCTTAAGGCCGGTGTACACTAGATTGGAGAACAAAGGCTCCAACTCAAGTTCGAGCCTTAAGGCTGGGGCGGGGTACACTAGCATGGAGAGCAAAGGCTCAAACTCAAGTTCGAGCCTTAAGGCCGGTGCACTAGTATGGAGAACAAAGTCTCAATCTAGGTCGAGCATTAACACATAAGTTCTATGTAGAGGAGGCTCGAACTTAAGGTGGAGTCTATATCCAAGTTGTGGAGTCTATCTTGGATCAGTTTTACAGGTTCTTGACATATGTGAAGATACAAAAGAGAGCAGCAAGAGGTGGAAACCATCTACGACGAGCAACGATCGACAAATGACACACTTAGCGTGCAATCAAGTAAGCGTTTATATTAGTGTAGACAATCAATTAAAGAAGGACTTACTTGCTGAAGTCTCCGATGTTGCACAGTCTTGATCTTGACGGATGCTTGAGGTATCCGTGGAAAAGAAACCGCTAGAAACGCAAGGCTGCAGAGATTATTGCTGCGAGACGTCTGCTCCGGGGTGCGCTTGAAACGCAGGGCTGGATCTGCTCCAAGGTGCGCTTGAAACGCAGGGCTGCAGAGGGCGCGCTTGAAACGCAGCGCTGCAGAGACAGAAGGAGCGGAGAGTATTGCTGCGAGAGATTTGGTCGAGGGTGCGCAGGGTTTTTGTATGGGCGAAACGCGAGGTCGGCCGTTCTTCCTTTCTGCGAGCGAAGGCGGGTGCGCAGGTTTAGTTTACGGGTGCGCAGGTTTGCGAGGTCGGTCGATTCTGTGAGAAGGCGAAAAAGTTTTTCGGAGAGAGAAGGCGAAAAAAGTTTAGGGGTCGGCAGGGAATTTCGGGGTGCGGGCGGAAATCCGTTGGGGGGAATTTCGAATTTGAATTTGGGGGGAATTTTTGAATTCGAATTCGAATTCGGCGGTCGTGGGGGGAAACTTTGAATTTTGAATTTGGGCGGGGGGGGCGGGCCTGTGCGCCGACGCCGGGAGAGGAGGAGGGGGGGCCGTGGGCGGGCCTGTGCGCCGAGAGAGAGGAGGAGGAGGGGCTGTGCGCGCCGGAGGAAGGGGGGGCGGGGCTGTGCGCCGACGCTGGGAGAGGAGGAGGGGGGGTTGTGGGCGGGCCTGTGCGCCAGAGGAAGGGGGGGACGCCGAGAGAGGAGGAGGGGGCCTGTGCGCCGGAGGAAGGGGGGGCGGGCCTGTGTGCGCCGGAGGAAGGGGGGGCGGGGCTGTGCGCCGACGCCGGGAGAGGAGGAGGGGGGGCTGTGAAGGGGGGGCGGGGCTGTGCGCCGACGCCGGGAGAGGAGGAGGGGGGGCTGTGGGCGGGCTTGTGCGCCGACGCCGGGAGGACGCGGAAGGGGGGCGGGTCTGTGCGTCGGCGCCGAGAGAAGAGGAGGACGTTGACGGAGGAGCGCCGGGAGGACGGCCCGGCAGAAAGGTGTTTCGGTTTCGGTTTCATTGCCCAAGCCCAAGCCCAAGCCCAAGCCCAGGCCCAAGCCCCAGGTCCCAGGTCTTTTGATAATAGTCACTATCACTTTTGGTTATATACTCATCCACACCCCACTTGCTCTATGGGATTAGGCTAGTTTCCCTCTCTATTCCTACTTGCTTGTGTAATAGACAAGGCTCCAACTCAAGTTCGAGCCTTGAGCTTGAGATTTCTTGTTTTCTTCCCTATTTTTCCCATACACCCCACTTATTCTATTGGATTATTCTAGCTTCCCTCTCTATTCTTACTTACTTGTGTAATAGACAAGGCTCCAACTCAAGTTCGAGCCTTGAACTTGACCTTGAACTTGAGATTTTTTGTTTTCTTTCCTATTTTTCTCATACACCCAAATATACTTATAAACTATGCGATTAAAAATTCAACTAAAATCTATATAATGCACAATGGCTCATTCCCCAAGCCCAAGCCCAGGCCCAGGTCCCAGGTCTTTTGATTATAGTTACTTTCACTTTTGGTTATATACCCATCTTCACCCACACCCCACTTGTTCTATTGGATTATCTTAGCTTCCCTCTCTATTCTTACTTACATGTGTAATAGACAAGGCTCCAACTCAAGTTCGAGCCTTGAACTTGACCTTGACCTTGAGATTTTTTGTTTTCTTTCCTATTTTTCTCATACACCCAAATATACTTATAAACTATGCGATTAAAAATTCAACTAAAATCTATATAATGCACAATGGCTCATTCCCCAAGCCCAAGCCCAAGCCCAGGTCCCAGGTCTTTTGATTATAGTTACTTTCACTTTTGGTTAGTTACCCATCTTCACCCACACCCCACTTGTTCTATTGGATTATCCTAGCTTCCCTCTCTATTCTTACTTACTTGTGTAATAGACAAGGCTCCAACTCAAGTTCGAGCCTTGAACTTGACCTTGACCTTGAGATTTTTTGTTTTCTTTCCTATTTTTCTCATACACCCAAATATACTTATAATCTATGCGATTAAAAATTCAACTAAAATCTATATAATGCACAATGGCTCATTCCCCAAGCCCAGGTCCCAGGTCCCATGAGTATAGTTACTTTCACTTTTGGTTATATACCCATCTTCACCCACACCCCACTTGTTCTATTGGATTATCCTAGCTTCCCTCTCTATTCTTACTTACTTGTGTAATAGACAAGGCTCCAACTCAAGTTCGAGCCTTGAACTTGACCTTGAACTTGAGATTTTTTATTTTCTTTCCTATTTTTCTCATACACCCAAATATACTTATAAACTATGCGATTAAAAATTCAACTAAAATCTATATAATGCACAATGGCTCATTCCCCAAGCCCAAGCCCACAGGCCCAGGTCCCAGGTCTTTTGATTATAGTTACTTTCACTTTTGGTTATATACCCATCTTCACCCACACCCCACTTGTTCTATTGGATTATCCTAGCTTCCCTCTTAGCAAATTAGCATTGATAGGTGAGATTCAAACTTTGGTTGGAGCCTGAACTCATGTTGAGATTGAATTACATTTATAGTTTTGTGTACTACCGCAAAAACATCGCTTCAGTCTTTCTTATTGAGATTTTGATTTTTTCAGGGATTGGAGGGTCTAAAACAAGGTGCTTCAGTGTTTCTCATTGATGGTTCTGCAAGGAAGGCACGCGGGGTTATTCATTCTATTGATGCATCTCAAACATGTGGTTTTCAATTCATTGGTGAGACATGTGCAGCAATACATGTTCAACAAAGCTTTGATGACACATTTCTCATTCCATTTGCCACAATGGATGCAAGAACAATGTCTCAAGCAGTTGGAAGCATCATCAAATGGCCATTGGTCAACCTTGTTATGGACAGAGACATTACTAATACCAAAGAGGATAATTTTGCGAAACTTCTTGTTGATCAAGAAGATCACTTTATAGATAGGGAGAGCTGGAAAGAGAAAAGTGTCATCCTCTGGGATGACAACAGATCTACAAAACTTGGCAATGGAGTAGTATTGCTGGTCCACCCATACGAGGCTATAAATTGTAGAGAACTAGGGGAGAGTAGCTTGGGTGTCATTGTAGAAGGATCTTTGCATCCAAGTTCAACTTGTGTTTCAGGTTTGAATTTGGTTAGTTGGCCGATCAGGCAACTCACATTTGAGAATGGTGAACCATTAGTGAAGGACACAGAATCTTCTTCTATTGATGAGGGTATTCAAGATCACTTCATGCAAAAAAATATTGACAGCCTAAACAATTCAAGTGATGAAAAAGAGGATGATGATGTAGAGGGCAATGATGGCGATAGTTCTGATGACAAACACGATGATGCCATGATCACTGACTATGATATCATTGAAGGGACAAATAAGAAAAGGAGCTATGTCCATAGGGTAAGGGTAATGAAAAATTACGATAAAACCTATGGAGCTGGCAAAAAATGTGATGTTGCAAACATTCACAACGTCGCAACCATTGATTGTTGCGAGAACCGATGTTGTCAAATTGGAGATAGATCCAAAATCATGCAAGCTAGGGTACACTTTTGGGGACAGAGCTATAGTACACGATACACATTTGTACTAGATTGCATGGGCATGGCCTATAGACAAGGTCAAGATGACGAGTGCTTTGAGTTCACATTTGATGGGAAGAAGGTTTGTAGTAAAGCATGGTATGTAATGCATGGCATCGGTAAGTCAACGTTCTATAGGCTCAGAAAGAAGTTCTTGAATGGTGCATGTAATGTCAGTCATGGCAACAGTGGGATAATACGGAAGGGCATGACACATGTTGAGATGGCAAAATCAATCATACAGGGCTTCATAGATAATAATGCTGATCAAATGCCACATAGGTCAAGGACAACTATGCATGGAGCCCGCGAGACCCAACGTGTTCTACCAACAATGTACAAACAGGTGGACATATTGCGTGAAGTGAATGACACACTTGTCTCGTTCGAATACCGGCCACTGTCACAACCATCATTCTCAAGATTGTGGAACACAGAGTTCAAGACATTTAGTTTATCAAAAACCAGCACCTTCTCAAAATGCGACATTTGTACGGCAATCAAGGTCAAGTTGGAATCAACAAAAAATCAAGAGGAGCGTGCCAGATACATGGCACAAAGAAGGGCACACATGTTGAAACAAATGAGTTGTAGAAATCTATACTATGCTTGGAGGAGCTCTTCCGAAATGAACCCAAACAGGTATTTGTGTATTATACATGATAAGATGGACCAGAGCAAGACTGCCATACCACAAATTAAACCAGTTCCTAAATCTCTCAATGGGGTTGAGAGGCTTCCAGTATCCTTAACAGGAATGCTCACTCATGGACATGGACAAACAGCTTATGGTCACTTTGCCTTGGGGTTATGGCCAAGTGATCCCAACTTCACAATTTCATCTCTCTCAAAATGTTTAAGAAACTTAGAAAGAGGAGAGCAACACATGTATGGTGACTTGAGCTCACAAAACTCAGATGCTGAACCACGAACAGATCTTTTTGATTGTGTTTTGTCTACTATGGCCCTGTATCAGCATATGGAAGTACTGAAGGAGAGAAATGCATATTGCAAGCAGAGCATTGAGGATGCAGATGCAGAGACAGAAACAAATGTGGATATAGAGGAAAATTGTTCTTCACATATGCAGTCAGTCTTTCATACTAACACACATGTGCAAGATAGGGGCAATGGAAATGCGTCAAGTTTAATGCCATCAAATTCAAGGACATTTTTTAAGAGATTGCCAAGGACGTTGTTGTTGCAACTTGACAATTGTGGTTCTGAAAATAAGAACCGTTATGTATTTGCCTATCTATCCCTATTGGTTGCACGAGGAGTGTTTGACATGGTGCAGCTTGGTTTTCTTATGGTTGGTCATACTCATGAAGATATTGATGCATTGTTCAGTCGCTTCTCTGAGAAGTTAAGGAAACAAACCATTTTCACATTTCCACATTTGATGAAGATCTTTAATGAGTGTGTTAGCATGCATCCAGCACCCTTTCTCCTACAAAAGGTGGCAGACTTCAAAGGCTTTGTCAAGGGATGCTTACATGATGGAGCCGATAGCTTGATTGGACATTCAAAGCCATTGCAATTCAGGTTTTATATGAGTGATGGAATACCTTTGATGCAATACAAAGTACATCCCAAAAATGTTGATTGGTTACCAGAAAGCGGTATAGAGTTATGGAAGAGAAATGACGAGGGAGGACCCAAGCTTCCTGAAGGTTTTCCAAAAGTATTGCCACCCTTTGAGTATGTTAAGGAAAATGAGAAGGTTGTGGAGGGCTTAAAAAAACATGTCAATTGGTGGAAAGAGCACTTGCAAGAGAAAGGAGACCAAAGTGATTATGCTAAGTGGATCAATCCGGTCCTTGCCTATTGGGAGAATCTTATGCTAAACATGAAAACCCCTAGTGCAAGGGAAGACATTGGATTTTATGACTTTTGGCCAAGGAGTGTATGCAAAAAAGCTGAGCCTCTTAACCTTCAAGTGGAGGATAATGTAGATGAAGGGTTTGATGTAAATGAGGACCATTATTGTGGTCCAATGTGCAACAAACCTGCTGAAGAGTTCAACCCGACTCTTGATGTGTCTAAAGGAGATTTTGCACTTGTACAACCTTGTGATGCAAATTACCCAATATGATTGGGAGTGACAACAAGTGATGTTGATCAAAACAACAACTCGATAAACTACCTACAAGTTCAGATACAATATTGGGCACCAATTTCAAAGAAGAAGAATGCAAGTGATGTGGAGGTTTATAAGGATTGCTGGAACAAGTATTGGCGAGAGAACAGAAATGATCCTCAGCGCTGGGAAGATACTAGCTGCATCATTTGGGCATGGAAGCCCAAGGGTGGACGACTTCCAGAGAAAATCAAGATTCCAAAGGCTATAATACTGAAGGCCAAACAGAATCAATTGAATCAACATGTCAGTGCAGTTGAGCAAGAATGATTTATTAGCATATGGGCAACTAGCTTCGTAATCTTTTAGCAATGTTGTATGAAGCTACCAAACTCATAGTTCGATCATTATTCAGATTGTAAGGCTTTCTTAAGCTTTTAGATTTATGGTTCACCCATTGTTCAAGAATTTTGATTCAATATAGATGGTGATCTTTTTAATTCTATCACCTAGACTTTCTTACAACTTAAAGTTACATTGAATATCCTTTCTTTGTTAAAGTTTCTGTGTTTGATGGTCAACTGCTGGAGGCTATGTGATATAACAAGCTTAATTCCTGGTGTGCATGTGTGTGTGTGTGTGTGCAGGCAAATTTACATCCCACCACCAACATCATATACACTTGTTACAAATGTACAATAGTATATAAATCATATCGCATTATTCAAATGCTTGTTGAGAACATCCAATAATAAATCTTGCATATCGTATAGTAAACATTGTATTGGATCTAACAACAAAGAATGCTTGTTGAGAACATCCAATAATAAATCTTGCATATCGCACAGTAAACATTGTATTGGATCTAACAAAGAATTGTCCCAAAATTGTGCATATTTCCCAAAATTCCTAAATTTGAGTTTGTTGGTAGATTGCCCAAGTTGGCATAGTACTTTTACAAGGTCGTTGAAAAAAACCAATATTACTCAAAACATACAATTATTGAATTATTAAATTGCAAGTGATCGCAATTGAACTATTCAAGTTGGTAGATTGCCAAAGTTGGCTATACAGTACTTTTACAAGGTGGTTAAAAAAACCAATACTACTAAAAACACATGATTTTGTATTGTTAAATTGTAATAAGTGATTGCCAACTATGCTACTATTTATCTTCCATGAAAATTGGCCTTAAGTTAACTAAAAAATATGTATCACGAGATGTATTCATAATGGGAAGGGTAACTTTGATGTGTTATGCTTTGGAGAGAAATGAGGCACCTATGCTCGTGGGATACCATAAAATTATAAAAGTGATTGTAAACTATGCTACTATTTATCTTGCATGGAAATTGGCCCTAAGTTGATTCAAAAATATGTATCACAATATGTATTTGTAATGGAACAAGTAACTCTCATGTGTTATTCTTTGGAGAGAAATGAGGCACCTATGCTCATGGGCTACCATAAATTTGATGTACACGACGGTTGTTAAGCAAGATCATGTACAATAGGCCTATGACCAAGGGGCCATAGGGGTAGTCGGCACAAACATCTCTCAGTAGTACCATAAAGACATGACCTATCTTTTGGAAGATGGTGTAGATGATAGCAAGGTCTTTCAGAAGATGCTTATCTGGGAGGCCTTAGGGTCTTTCTAGCATGAGGGTAAGGTCTTCCTTTTGTAAAAGAAGGGTGTAGAATTGATACTAATACCCTTCAGAAGAGGCCCATGACCCAAGGGGCATAGGTTACAGATCTCCTCTACTCCCACCAATGGATTTGCGCCAATCACTAGGAGAATGCTCTCTTTAGAATAAGGCAAGGCCACATACTACATTTCAATAAAAAAGACCCTAGACCTCTCTCATGCTACTAGAGGGGTCTAGACGATAGCAAGACAATGTATAGAAGATTATGACCAGGGGGTCATAGGGTTAGTTGAAACACACATCTCTCTAGGAGAGGTAATTACAATTCTTTTTTGAAAGAGGTGTAATCTTGATAGTAGGTCCTTCTACAAGAGGCCTATGACCAAGAGTCCATAGGGTCTCTTCCACTAACACACCTACAAGGCTTCACTTTGGCAAGAGGGTTGTACACGATACCAAGACCTGCCCATAAGAGACCTATTACTGAGTAAGCATAAGGTCTCTTGAAACACACCCTTCTAGAATGTGAAAAGGGACTCTTTTTGGCAAGAGGGTGTCGTATTGATAGTTAGGCATATGGTCCTAATAACAATGCATGGTGTCTGAATAATACATGGTGTCTCAACAATACCTCATGCTAAGAGAGGTCATTTGTGTCTTCTCAAGAATCCCATTTGAAAAGGGACAATCCCATTTATCTCAATTGAGTCTTGACTTCTCTCTCTCTCTCTCTCTCTCTCTCTCTCCCTCTCTCTCTCTCTCTCTCTCTTTTGATTTGATGGGTGCTTGCTTGCTTGTGTTTTTTCTTGCTTGCTAAGATTATTGGTTTATGTGAGTAGGAATGGTAGTGCTCTCCCTTCTCTTCTCTTCTACCTTCTCATGGCTATCTACCATGTCTTATTTACATATGATTGGCATGAGGCAAAGATTGCTCTCCTTAGTTCTTTCCCTCTTGATCATTACCTAGCCTTGGATCTCTCTTTGAGTGACACAAGGAGAGTGTGGAGTAAGCCCCTAGCGGCCTAACATCAGGGAGTTAGTCCTTATAGGGTTGGCTAAGTGCCATTCACCAGATTTGACCCTTGCATGCATCTTTCTCCTCTTCTTTCTCTTGTGTGTGTGAGGAAGTATGTTAACCATTAACATTTTTGGCACCGTTTTTGAGGAACGCATTTAGCTTAGGGTCCTTCACTTGATTCATTAGAGCTAGAGTCCTAGAATTAGCCCGGTTGGAGTGAAAATCCACCAATAGGATGATTAACATTGTTTTGCTTTGTTCTTTGTTGGAGATTATACAGAGTTTCGATTGTTGATCGAGCATCGAAGCATTTGAATTTTCATCGAAGCATCGAAGCATTTGAATCTTCATTGAGGGCAGGGAGAAACTTTTGAGTGCTCTTACCTTACCCTTAAAATTCAAGCAATTTTTAATTTCCGTGTTCTTTCTTCATGTTTGCATTTTTATTTAACCATCTAGTTAATTTCAATTCATTAGCTTAAATCATGCATTATAGGCATCAATAACTGAGGACTAGCTCTAGCCCCTTGTAAAAAGATTCATAATGATCCATGGCAAGTCACCTGAATCAGCAAAGAGAAGGAGGAAAATCACAGCCAAAATTGCATTTTGCTAGGCATTTCTAAGAAGCGCACGTCTGTTCGCTCAATAGGGAACGTCCATGCCAAATCTGCCACACCCGTTCCATCTGCCCCACCTGCAGCCCAATCTAGGAAGATCTGCTGCCTAATTTTTGCAGGAGCATTAAAATTAGATTAAATGCATTTAATTGGGCATGAAGTGCATTCAATCTAGGGGTATTTTGTACTGTCAGAGGATATCCATGGTGGCCATCAAGGCCAGTCAATTTCTAAAAATTCCTTGTCTAACAGTGCCATGCCCGTGCGCTCCCAAGCAAAAATCTGTTCACCAACCTTTGCCATGCCCACATCTTCTCTTTTCCTTGAATTGCTAAGCAAATGTTGTTCCCTACCCCTGGAAGCATACACCTGTTCCATCCCTTTTTGGAGCAAAGGTCCATGGCTTCACATTTCCACGCTTGTTCCGATCAACATCTCATTTTGAATGCCCATTCCCTTCCCATATGAAGGCACACTGCTTCCAACTACAAACATCCGTTCCTTCTCTCCCTGAGAAAAGAATTCCCATTCCATCCCTTCCTGCATGCATAGGCCCGTTCTAACTCATTTTTGAAGCGCATGCCCGTGGCATCACATTGCCATGCCCGTTCCAATTGGCACATCATTTCGAACGCCCGTTTCCTTCCCATCTGAAGGAAATGCCCATTCTACACACTGAATCAAACTTTGAACGGTCATTCCTTCTCTCCATGAGAAGCACACGCACGTTTCATCTCATCATCTTTGAAGCGCATGTTTGTTACTTCTCTCCCTGAGAAGCGAACGCCCGTTCCATCCCTTCTTGTGTGCATACACCCGTTTGCTCATAACCGCACAGTCGTTCCAAAAATAAAAAATCCTTTCTTTAGAGGGTTTCTGCACGGCACTTCCTTATTTCCATGCACCTATGCTTGGGTAGGTTGGTGCAAAATAACCCTCTCTTTAATGAAGTAAGCTCTCCAGATGCCCCTTCACAAGTCAAATTGGATGCATCGTTAAACACCATGTAGAGTCAAAATGGTGCTTGTCTTTTGACAGTACCAGTGAGAGCGAGGACCTCCCCACCACCCCAGTGAGAGCGAGGACCTCCCCACCAATAGTGGAAGAGGGATTCCGGACCCCGAGGCAAGAGATCTTGAACCAAAGTGTATGGACAAACCACCTGTCCAAAACCCAACCCCCATCTAACCAACACATTCACATCAAAGCCTTGCATCGAGGCTTCACAATTTTATCCTAGGAAACACACAGTCTAAGAACCCGCAACCTAGGGTGGGAGATATGGATCAACGACAAGGAAGTGGGCCCGCTGCATCTCTAGATCATAAAGTAGAAATTGACCTTCTGTTTTGTAAGATGGATGCAGATAATTGCAAGGACTTCCACAAGATGCCTTTGACCAGGTGACATAGGGTCTCTTGGAACTCCCATCTCTTTAGTATGAGGGGAAAACTCTCATGGGAATGCCTTTCTTTTTACCAAGGGGGTGTAATCTTGAAAGGAAGTCCTTCCCAAAGAGGCTCATGACCAAGATGCCTTAGGGTATCATCTAATAACATGTGAGCAATGCCACAAATGAAGACAATAGTGAGGCCATGCAAAGTCGGCCTATGGTCAAGGGGCCATAGGGTCAGCTGAAACATACATCTATCTAGGAATGGAAGAGGAAAATACCTTTCTTTTTTGCAAGGGGCTGCAATCTTGTTAGCAAGTCCTTCTATAAGTGGGATGTAGAAGATAGCAAGACCATGTACAAGCTAGGGGGCCATAGGGTTAGTTGAAACACCCATCTCTCAGTACCATAAATTCAAGATCAATATTTTGTAAGATAGTGTAGATGCTATCAAGGTCTTTCACAATGATGACCGGGGGACCTTAGGGTCACCCTAGCATGAGGGGAAATCCTTACTTTTACAAGAATGATATAGAGTTGACCCAGGGGGCATGGGGCCCCTCTCAACACAGATCTCCTCTACTCTTAATGGATTTGTGCCTATCACTAGGAGACTACTCTCTCTTTAGAATAAGGCAAGGCCGCATACTTTATTTCAATAAAAGATGCGCTAGACCTCTCTTGTTCTACAAGAGGGGTGTAGACAATAGCAAAACCATGTACAGGAGACCTATGATCGGGTGGCCATAGGGTTAGTTGAAACACACATCTCTCAGTACCATAAGGACAAGACCTATCTTTTTTAAGATGGTCTAGAAGATAACTAGGTATTTCACAAGATTCTTAGGGACTTCTTGGCATGAGGGGTTTAGAATTGATAATAGTGCCCTTCACAAGAGACCCACGCATCCTCTTATTGCTTGTAGCGTTGGGGATTTCTTGCATGCTTTTGCTTCTCCTCATTCTAATCCTCGGTGCTCATGTACCAAGGCTTCTCACCCCCTGCCTTTACTCTCCTAGTCACATCTCCCCGCCAATGTTTCATGACGTCCACCATGTGGTCCTTTATCCACCTTATGGGGACGACATCACTACCGAGGACGATCAGCTTGTACTCATCCTTGATTTGATTTATGACTCTATCTTTCTTATCTTTATCTTACTTTGGCCATAAAGTCATGAAGTCATTTGCAAAGACAATGTGGCAAAGCTCACAGATGCGGCTCTTCATCTCTTGCCCGACATTATCCAAAACCACATTGCCATTGACAATTGTGTAATATTTTTTCCCATTGGCGAGTGTGGGCTATGTGTTGAAACATCGCGATGATTGTGAGCGTGGAGTGCTCTTGGCACTAGATGGGGAAGGACGCTCACGTGGGGGCATCCGCCTCCACCTCCACTACTTGAGCATTGTCCTATGCGAGTGGACGAGTGACTTGAGAGAGGGGTTCTGGCAGTTCTTTGTGGGGTTAGCAGTGGTGGTGCCCGATGGTGCGGCCGAAGTGCCTGCCCCTCTCCCAAAATATTTTTGTGCCATCGCTCTTTGCTCGAACGTCTCAAGTCCGGTTGATCAAAATTAAACTGCAAAGACTAATGATCTGTCAAGACCATAAATTGAGACCCGTAGAGATACTATATTCATGCCTTTATAGCATAAATAATTGCATATAACTCTTTCTCCTAAATTGGGTACCTAGTTTGTGCATTGTCAAGTTTCTTATTTTTGAAGGCCACGGGTTTCCCATCCTAGAACAAACCTACATCTACCGCAAAATCACTAGCATCTGCCTCTACAATGTAAGGCCTACTAGGATCTAGTAAGACTAACATAGAAGCATCTCGAACTTTATATTTCAAAGTATCAAAAGTTTCCTATAGCTTCTCATTCCACTCAATCAGAGAATTAGACTTCTTATTTTTATCCTTAAGAAGGATAGTAAAAGGCACTGTCAACTTCGAATAATCCTTGAAAGATTTTCAAAGAAATACCACGAAACCTTAGAAAGATCTTAACTACTTAACCATACGCGGTACTGGCCATTCCAAAACCTTTTGGATGAGATCCAAATATTTACTTAAGCCATCTTGAGAGATCTTATGACCCAAGTATAACAATTCCTTTTTAAAGAAATCACACTTAGATAATTTACAATACAGTTTCACCTTCCTGAGCCTTCCTAAAACCTCTTTAAGATGATTCCATGCTCAACCAAAGTTGTACTATGTATAAAAATATCATCTAACGAAACCACCTCGCATTTTCCCAATAGATCCCAAAATATATCATTCATCATCTATTGGAAAGTTACCAGTGCATTAGTGAGACCAAAGGGTAACACTAAAAATTCATAATGGCCATAACGTGTCCTAAAAGCAGATTTAGGAACATCTTCCTCTGCAATATGGATCTGATAATAAGAGATTCACAAATCAAGCTTTATGAAATACTTAGCTCCTTGCAACCTATCAATAAGATTGTTTGATCTAGGAAATGGGTATTTGTTTTTAATTGTAATTTTGTTAGACGTTTGTAATCAATACACATCCGCCAAGCACCTTGATCTTTTTTCTTAACCAAGAGAACTGGTGCACCTCAACGAGACTTACTTGGTCTAATTTGACCCATCCTAAAGTATTTAGCTAGTTGCTTTGCTACCTCATCTTCCTAAGTCTGGCTAAGCCTATATGGAGGAATACTAACAAGTTTTGCACTTGGCATTAGCTTAATTTTATGGTCCACCTCTCATTTTGTAAGATTCCTCCCTTCGGCTTTCGAGGTGTGCAGGTATACGAACCTCCCCTTCTGATCTTATAATTATTCCCCTCTCTGAAATAAAAGAAAGATCCTATTTTACCCTATTTAGCCTAGAGAGAGAAAATGTCCAGAGGGGAGGTAATTCAAAATTGAGATATTTTTGGATATAAAAATCCTCCTAGTGTCTAAAATGGTTTTCCCTAAAACAAAAATTCAAAAAGAACTTTCTAATGTGCAATTGGAATTAATTAAAAATAATATAAAGGACCTTAGCCTAAGGGTCCAAATTTTTAAAAAAAATGATTTATGCTCCATAGACCAGTAAGATTAATCCAAATGTAGGGAGGAGATAAACTGAAGAATAAAAGAAAATCCCCCAAAAATGAGTACATGCTCACATAAGATAAAGAGTTGACTAAGGACAAGGTGTATTAGTTAAAAAAGAAGAGATATTTAGAGGAAATGATGCATTTTTGACACCTCAGTGTGGGGATCTCCCCTCATGAAGGAGGTGCCTATTTCACATGTGTGGATGAGTTTTAAACTCATAAATAATGAGACATTTTCATCTCTCCTCTCTCCTATTTCAACTAGATCCAAAAAGTAAGCTAAACTGGCCCAAAAATGGTTAAAAATTGACCAAACTGATCAAAAAATTTCTAGAACCAATTTGCTTGGTTAGAGACTCATTTTTTCCTATAAATAGAAGCCTCTCCCTTTGTAAAAGGTTGATAGTGTTTATGCACTGTTACTCTATTCCTACCCAGAGCCAATTACATTGAATTCACTTGATAATTCAATTGTTTTTGACTAAATCCTCTCCAAAGAAATTGGTGGCCACTCTTGATCCAAACAAGAGTAGAACCCTCAATCCCTCTTTTTTAATTTCAAATCTATGGTTTTCTGATTTCCTTGTTTTTTTAATAGTTGATTAAAGTGAATCCTGATGTTATGCCTTGATGAAAAGGCTACCCCCTTCTCGCCCTAAGAATTCAGCCTTTCTTTATGCTAAAACGAGTAGCAAATAAATTGGTTAAACTTTTCGTATTGTTTACTCACTAGAAAGTGAAAATTGAGTAGATTAGAGTACTTTACTTCGAATTGGGATTTATTTTAAATTGAAAATAGAATGTTAAAATTTGAGAAATGGTCAGCTATACAAGAGAGGTTATGGTAAAGTTTTCTTAAATTTTATGGAGAATAAAGGCGACCGAGAGCCCGAGCACCGTATGGTCAGCACCCTCTAGGATCCTTCGCAGGTCACCTAGCGCTTCACTCATAGGCCGCTTCCTTAGTCCCTCATCCACCGTATCGAAAGCTCACCATTTAAATCGAACTGAGGCTGGTCAAGACCTAGGCTGACCTTGCTACACGGGATGTCCTCCGTTGACTCTCCGTCAGCTGTTGCAACTTTAATAGAGATAGGTCTCCACGACCTCATTCACAAGACGGTCAAAATGCTTCCCCAGCATTTTTGACATAAAACAGTCATTTAAAAATAGGTCATAACTACAATTTCTATAACAAACTCTCATCTTTCCACATTGTTCCACATCAATCCTCATTTATTTCATATGTATTTCTATTCTCATCACATCATTTTTCATCTCATCACATCTTTCCTCATTTATCCACATCAGATCTCATCCACTCGCATCTACTCATATCCACATCTCATCACATCATATTCATTCACATCACATATCATCCATTCACATTTATCCCAATTTACATCACATCTCATTCATTCACATCACATCATCCATTCACATTTATCCCAATTTACATCACATCTCATTTACTCACATCTTGATTCACATGACATCACATCTCATTCATTCATATCCATTGCATTTTTTCATTCGAAACCATCACATTCATTCTCATCCCATCACATACATTCTATCCACATCATATCACATCACTTCTATCCACATCATATCTCATTCATACACATCTCATCTCATTCATCCACATCCATCCAATCGTTCACATGTACGACTACTCACATCTATCCATACATTCATATTTATCACTTCACATCCACATATATTCATGTCACATAACATTCTTTCACATACACATCCACATCCATTCTTTCACATCCACATCCATTCTTTCACATACTCATCCACATCCATTCTTCACATACACATCCACATCCATTCTTCACATACACATTCACATCCATCCATTCATTCACATCTATCTGATTCACATCACATCTATTCACATCACATTACATCCATCCATTCATTCATATCTATCTGATTCACATCGCGTTTCATCACATCTATTCACATCACATCTCATTTCTATGCAAGTTATGCAAGTTTTCAGTTTGATTTCTTGATTTCTTTTGAATACAAGGAGTATTTCTTGAATCAGTATCCCCAAAACTTCTTGATCGAAATTCTGAATTTCATACCAGAATTCCTCGAATTCTATAACCTTGATCCACAGATCAATTCGAAGGGTCTCAAACTTAGTTTAAGATTTGGCGGGAGTTTTGAGTGTATTTTTCTAAACTGGTCACTCCTTCTTTCCTCGAAACTGACGAAAGAGTTTGGTCTTGGTCATAGTCTGATTCAAGGTTCGAGTCGGATAAGATTTTTCCTGAACTATCTTTCTCAAAAAGGTTTGATAATTTAGTTACTATTTTACTGAATTTCTTTTTTTAAATATTCACTTAATTGATTTCTAAATTAGTTACAAATTCCAATGAGAAATAGATTAATCATTTATCTGAATATTTGGATCTCGATAGATTTTTTGAATTCTCTTTTTACAATTCGTGTGAATATAAAACAATAGAAATTTCCCTCTTAGAGTATTACATTATTCATTTATCAAATACTCATAGAATTTAAACATAGAATTTTAGAGAATTCTAATTTTGATATAAAAATTCTTTATGCATCTATTTATGCATAAAAATAAACTTCAGTGGAAATAACACTTTTATAAAAAATCCTTTTATGCATCTATTTATGCATAAAATCAAATTTAATAGGAATAACACTTTTAAAATAAAAAGAATTTCTTTATGCATCTATTTATGCATAAAAATCAATTTTAATAATAATAATGCTTTTATAATAAAAAATTTCCTTTATGCATCTTTCTATGCATAAAAATCAAATTTAATGAGAATAACACTTTTGTAATTAAAAAAATTCCTTTATGCATCTTTCTATACATAAAAATCAATTTTAATGAGAATAACACTTTTTAAATAAAAATAATTTCTTTATGCGTCTTTCTATGCGTAAAAATCAAATTTAATGAGAATAACACTTTTTAAATAAAAATAATTCCTTTATGCATCTTTCTATGCATAAAACTCAAATTTAATGAGAATAACACTTTTGAAATAAAAATTAATCCTTTATGCATCTTTCTATGCATAAAAATCAAATTTAATGAAAAAAAGCACTTTTGAAATAAAAATAATTCCTTTATGCATCTTTCTATGCATAAAAATCAATTTTAATGAGAATAACACTTTTGAAATAAAAATAATTCCTTTATGCATCTTTCTATGCATAAAAATCAATTTTAATGAGTAACACTTTAGAAATAAAAATAATTCCTTATGCATCTTTCTATGCATAAAAATCAAATTTAATGAGAATAACACTTTTGAAATAAAAATAATTCCTTTATGCATCTTTCTATGCATAAAAATCAATCTTAATGAGAATAACACTTTTGAAATAAAAATAACTCCTTTATGCATCTTTCTATGCATAAAAATCAAATTTAATAATTAATATCAGTGATATCCATGCATATTCATAGGTGAATATGTACATGAAATAGCTAGAATATTTCTTTTAGATGCAAAAATGGTGGGAATTACTCTTTTGGAATAACATAAATCAAACTTCCTTTTCCACAAAATTCTGAGAAATTTTGCCATAACCTCCTTTGTATGGTTGACCATTTCTCATTTTTATCATTCTATTTTTAACTTAAATTAACCCAAATTAGATTCATAGAACTCTAATCTATACAATTTTCTAAATTCAAGAGGGTAAACAATAAGAAGAGTTTAATTAGTCCCTTAGTTAATCTTTCTAGGATTAAGAAAGGTTGGAATGTAAAGAAGAGAAGGGGGTGGCCTTTAATGTTAGTTGGTTTGGTTCGTTCATGTCTGGGTTGAATAGGTGCAGGGGGAGCAATGCTTGCGACCCTATTTCCACAGCTAATCTTAACATTTTAGGTGTCAACCTTGTCGTGGCTTGGTGCTAGTTGGGGAATGGGTTGTGGAGGAATGTGTCCAGGTAATAGACCACCAAAAGAGGTCCTTGCTCTCTTGGAGGCCTGGGTTGCGGACCTCGTGGTCCTGTTTTGCGATGGGCCTAGGTAAACCCACCCACTTTGGTATGATGTCTCCAGCCTTTGGGGAGATGGACATGGTTCTTGGTTTGGCAAGGTTTCCGGAGCTCTAAATGAGTGAGCCACCCCTGAGATAGTCAATTTCTATTCTATGATCTAGAGATGGAGTGGGCCCACTTCCTTGTGGTTGATCCATATCTCCCACCCTAGGTTGTGGTTCCTTAGATTGTGTGTTTCCTAGGATAAATTCTTCATATCCACCCCACACCTTGACTGTATGCTCACATCACCATTGCCTGTAGGCATGGGCGATCATGAATGTGAATATTCTAATATCGAGTAATTCTACCGACCCCACCACAAATTGACAAGCCTAAAGCCTTTAGCCACATTGGACCACAACGAATCTTGGCGTTCCATGTGCCCCAACTCTCTTGAATTTAGCCTGGCTCACCAACTAAAGGGTATGGGACATTAGCTAGTTAGACCCTTGTGGCATATGCTTCAGCTTGGATTGGAGTGGTGGGGTCAAACAAAGTTATCTACAAAAGAGCTTGTCGCATTAGATGCGGCTTCAAAAGTGGATTCCCATGAGATGATTTGCTTATACGCTAGAGTCAGGAGATCAAGGGTGGAGTCAAAAGTAGAGCTCATCATGTTAGTTTCATGTTGCATAGTGTTGGTCTCCGCCTCTAGCTAGCCATCCACAATGGTTCCTCTGGGGTGATGGTGTTCGTGGGCAAAATCAAGGAACAATCTGGGAAATATCTCTTGGTTAATGGAGGGTTAGTATTATCCTTATGTTTGTTATCATAAATAGTAGATAAGTAAGAGGTTATTAAACTAAACATTGGATAAATGTGGTCCCTCTTGTTTATACCTATCCCCATCACTGGAAGGCAACGGTAGTTTTTTTGTGATGAAGAGAGCATGTAAGGCATGTAAATCTTCTTCCTCGCAGAATGAGGATATTCAATGTGCAGTTGTTCAAAGTCATAGAGACTGATGTTGTTAATAAGTGTTGTAAGTGTGCATAAATAAGATCAAAAAGTCATAGAATACCATAAGGATGATATAGTTTACTATTATTTAATAGTAGGTGTTGGTGTGTGTCCCAAGCTTCTACCCATCCACCATGCATTAGCATCCAATTTAGACCTTCTTGAGTTTTAGGAAGGGGAGCTACAAAATAATTGGGGATAGATGGTTTCATTAGTTCTATAGGTTCCTCCCCCTTGCTAAAGTTAGTAGAATTAATGAGTACCTAGCACCACGATCAAAAGTTAAGCCCAATGGGGTGTAAGGGGTAGATATACATGGACTGAACCTCTTTGAGTTTGAGGGCCCCCATGAACATAGCCATGACAATGGTGGGATCGACGTAGCATGACTAGTATTTTGTTGTGTAAATGCCAAATCCCCCTTGGGTTAGTTTCTCAATTAAGTTAATATTATATACAGAGAGGGTTAGTGAAGAAAAAAAGAGGGGAAAGTTTTAATGAGAGGCCCGAGGAACCACTCAGCCCAGGTCAACCCCAGTGGGGCTACCCTATCCACGAGCTTATTGTATGTATTATCTTCTTCGATCACATGGCACTAGGTCTCCTTTGTGGATGCATTTGTTGTTGGAGGGGGAAGTAATTTGTGCTTCCTAATCTTGCAAAGTGTGGGCTATTTCTAATCCCATTTGATTGCGACCATCTTGGAGCTGGGGATTCTGTATAAGGAGGCCATCTTTTCCCTTTTGAAGCACTCCCATCTCTGCTTTGTAAACCTACTATCACATTGAGTGGGCATCCATGATATCTGCTCATAGAGGTGAGAGATGACTTGTTGGTGGCTAGCAAACATTGTCACACATTCAGTTTATAGATCTTGCAATGTCTCCTTAAGATCTTTAACATGTATCTCATAATTATCACAGCTAATCTCATAGATATTCTTAGCTTACACCAGCAATAGAGCAGTTGCCCTTCCAATGCGTCTATGTGTGCTTTCAACCTAGACTTTGTAGCCTTGAGCTCTCTTTTAGTTGGTGCTTCAAGGCCTTGCGATCACCCTCCTCAGCATTTGGAGAGGTGTGTTTAAAGATCCAATAGGTTGGGTTTGGCTTTTAACCTACAGCTCTTTTATAATTTCAATGGTGTGATTTTTTGTAAGTCTCTCCACTTGGATTTATAGATGCATGTTGCGGGCCCTTTCTTCTATTGCCTTGTGTTTTTGGGACTCGGGCTAGTGGAAAGCTCCTAAACCTATTGAGTTAGGGTGTTATTGTTGGGCCTTTATGATCCCCTTCTACTTTTGCTCTACCCTCTTATCGAGTTGATCCATTTTTGCCACATCAGTTGCGCATTTAGATTCGTTGTGACACTTGTACATCTTTCAATAGTTGATTTGCAAAAGCTTGCATGTTAAAATTACTCTCCATCATCTAGGAATAAAGGATATCGAGGTCAAATATGTAGGTTTCCGTTTCATAATCCTCCTACTCCTGTTGCTTTAGGTACTCTTCCACTTGGGTTTAATTCCACTTTAAGCAAATATACTAAAGCCCTTTTCTAATTCATGAACAACCACCCGCCTGGCTGTGGCATCTATGTCTTGAAATTATAAACAAAGGGGCTTGTAGGGTTCTTCTTCACTTTGGGATTCCTCCCTCTTCTAGCACTTAGCTTCAGTGTCCACCTCCTCCTAGAGCTAACTAGAATGCTCTCTTGTGCACGCTTCTTTGAAGAAGAAGGTTCAAGAGAGGTGTGGGTTTGGACTCGGGTGATCAAATCTCCAAGTTCAAAAGGGTCCGCCAAATTGCAAGGTGGGACAAAAGAAATTGGATGGTGTGGTAGAGACCTACTGGGTGGTTGGCTTTGGGCTTCACCTATGACGGTGGCAGGCTCCTAGAGTGGAATGCTTAGTCTATTGCCTTCTTTGTGCACTTTCAGAATAGCAAGTTCTTGGATTGGAGAAAATGGTGGTGGGGGGCTTGAGGCTTCTTCCACGGGTGCTCTCATGATGGCCTTCAGCATGAGCAGAGGTGGATGAGGAACCAAAAAGGGGCCATCATCTAGGCATCTTCTTGACCCTCTTCTTTGGGGCCTATTCCAAAGAGCTTAAAGCAATCTGTGCCATCAACTTCCTTTTATCTACTAGGATTGATGATCTCTATTGCCATCTCCCTTTGTATGACTTCCTTGAGTTTGCAGGCTAAGCTTTCGGCAATGGGACTCTAGCAGCATGGCTAAGAATTTGTGTTAGTATAAGGTACAAGTTTACCACCTTGTTTACATGCTTTTTGAGATAGTGGGTGAAATCTCAATGGATCACTCTCACCCAATCATCTTGTTCTCACACCTGTGCAGGCGGTGATATACTTTGTGATGCATAGCTATTTGGTTATACTTGTCAGTGGGCTTCACTTGCATTATAATGGAGGCAACCCTCCTGGATTTCTCCAACTTGGGATCCTTTAGGGAAGTGAATACCATTCCATTGTTTTTGAACTTTGTTGGTGGGTAAATGTCTAAGAAATCTAGTTTTTTAGAAAAGGGAGTGGGCCCTCATTCAACGGGTAGGTGGAGTGCATCCCGAATAAGCTTCTCAATGATTAAAATGGGTTTCTTGGACCTGCTTACACCTATTACCATGCCCCTTTTGGTGTCTTGCTATTGGTAGAAGGCGAGAAATGCAACACATAATTTGGTGTATCTCTGTATACTCGTTGGCTAAGTTTCCAAGCCCTATGTGGTCCAACTTTTCCTTTCTTTGCATGTCATTCACCAACTATATGCATGTCATTCACCAACTATATGCAGGTTGGGTAGATGATACTGGAAGTACACTTTCTTATTATCCATTATCTCTGTGTGGTTGAGGATTGTGCCATGGAATCAATCCATAAGTATTCTAAGAGATAGCTCCCTTTTTGATGTACCTATTTGAATTTTCCCTTGGATCTCTTCTTAGGAGTCCTCTATTATCTCACTGCCCAAGGAAGTTGATGATCCCGCTTCCTCATACAATGGATCTGGGTGGGTCTCCTTGCTTGCCATGATGCTAAAAGAGAGAATACTTATCAATCAAACCATCTGGTAGGAGATCATGGTTCCTTGTTAAACGTTAGATGTTAGAATTATGGGTTAGCATAGAACTATGCGAGGATTTTGGAATGAAATACAACTCTCTAATTTCCTAGTCATGTCATGATTTAGTCGTCTGTAAAATCATGGCATGAAAAACTTGTGATTTTAATCATTAAGAGTAGCAAAACACAAGACAAGTTTGTTAATTAGAAGCCCTCACCTTGTCTTCCCACTGATTAACTTATCGTCTTAGAAATTTTTCCAAAGAGCCACAGGTGGTACTAATCTGCAACTTCCTCTTATGGGTGGCTGATCATCCGCATCCTCATTTCGTTGTCACACCAAAGATCTCCATAAACAATGGGATGTAAAGATGTACTCAATATTGTTATGATGTAAGAAAGAAGAGGATCTCTACTCTGGTAATCTCTCACACACTTGAAAAAGAAAAGATTATGCAAAAGAAAACCACTAATCATGCCTTTATCATAATTGCACTCCATCATGCAATGCAATATTATAGCAAATCACGTAATTGAGAAAGAGAGAGAGATATCACATACAATCCATTACAAGGGGGAATGATTATTCTTTGCTTATTGAGAAATTGACTTATGTACATGTGACTAGTGTTCACACTTGGTCGAGCATAACTTAAAAATAGCCCATGGAGGTCTTTTACTAGCCTAGCAATTACATATAAAGTCCAAGACTTCCCCTATTTTACAAAAAGCCCAATGTAAGGCTACGCACTCATAAATTACAGTTACTGTCTTATAAAATCTTGCGTCTTTTGAAATATAAAGATGTCTTTTTAGTGCAAAAATAAAGTGACAACATCATAAGTTGGTAGAATGCCCTATAAAAATAGGATGGTCAAGGCCATGTTAACCAAAGTGGTGGTTAATGGTGAAGACCTCATCCTCACATCACCTATGTCATTCATGAAGGTGTAGTTGTGAGGCCAAACTTGCTCTAGGACATTATTGTAGAGCTTGTGGATGTATGTCAAAGTTGTTTATCTGCATTGCAACATTATAACCATTAAAATGTTCTCTAGATATTGAAAATTTTATAAAACAATGCAACACTTTAATATGTAATAATGATGATGATTTTTTTGTCTTTAAAATGAATGGTAGAATTTCTCTAATTATTAGAAAGCCTGTAATATAAAATAGGTCCAAATCTTTTCCTTCCAAAACATTTTAAGTATATGCCTCTAGTTATGCTTTAGTCTCAGCCCTCTATTAGTAATATGAAGTTATCTCTAGATATCAATAACTTCTAAACAGGTCACTAAGTGATATTATTATTATTATTATTATTTTTGGAATTATGTAGTAATAAGGCACCAAGATCAAAGCAATGGCTCAAAGACCTCCACCAAGAGTTTCTAAGAACTACTAAGTATCTCATTGCGGCAATGTTTTTTTCTTTTCTTTTCTTTTCTTTTCTTGAAAACAAGGTCCCATCCCATGAAGGTCAAGCCTATGGCTCCAAGGTCTGTAATGAACCTAATGACCTGGCAAGATCTACATGGCGATGGGGTTATCTTCTTGTGGTATCTTTTTTTGGGTATATTTATTCTATTTTCACCTATGCAATTGAAGTATTTCCTCCAGCTAGAGAAGGCCCACTAAAGATAAGGGAAGTATTTGGTATACTCCTTTGGCATAGTTTATGTAAGTATTAGTCTAGGATCTTTTCTCTAGGAAGAAATATACTTTAATGTTCATCAAAGTAATAACTATAAGAATATTATCAGTCATAAGATGATATAATGTAGGTACTAAAAAAATGACTAAAACATGAAAATTTTAATTTTGAGTTTTAGCTTCGAATACACCTGGTAGGTCGTGAAGTGTGGAATTTTGATGTAGTCCACTATTGATAAAAATATATTTTCTCACACCATATTAACCTCTGGTTAACATGACCTTTCCCTGCGCAGCTACCACATCACTCTTGTAATCCATCTTTTTTGTACAAGTAAGCGCCCCTATTTGCCCTTAGCATTCAAGCAATTTTTAATTTCTACATTTTTCATCATGTTTTCACTTTTGTTTAATCATTAAATTAATCTCAATCCATTAGCTTAAACCATGCATTATAGTTATCATTAAGTAGCTAGAGACTAGCTCCAGTTCCTTGTAAAAATAAAAACATCAAAAGACCTTGGGAAGGCACCTGAATCATTTGCTAATTGGAGAGGTTCCCAAGCAAAATTCCATTCTGCCAACAAACGTTAGGGAACGCCCGTTCTAACTCTGTCACGCTCATTCCTTCTTCTTGCAACCCAAATTTGTGAGATTTCCTACCTAAATTTGGCAAGAGCATTATAATTAGTTTAATTGCATTTAATTAGGCCTCATGTGCATTAAAGTGCAATTAAATAAGGAGAAATTTATACTGCTAGACTGGCTGTCAGTGAGAAAGATCCCTGCCCCCTCTGCTCAATGGATTCGGGGGTGCTAGCAGCCGAAGTAGCACTCCTTGCGCGGGGTAAGATCCCTCACTCGAGGCCTCGCCCCCACAGATATCTGGACAAGAGACTACTCCCTCAGTTCTTCAAAAACTAAACCTGGAAAAACTTCCCTCACCCGGAAAGCACGGGCGATTCTTCTAGGATATTTTTACTCTAACGTAGTGTGGGTCATTACTGACCAAACTGATCCGACCAAACCTTTGGGTCTCTGGGTCAGATCAAGGAAGAAACTTGCACTTGGATCATAGAAACCAATGCTTTTTTCCCCATCAAAGGCACAGTCGTTGATTCTTTTTCCATAGAACGATTACTATGCGGGATTTACTTCATCTATCGTACTATAACAGAATTGAGTCTCATTTTACGGATCCATCAGTCCAGCCTACCCCATCCAGTCCCATGGGTTAGCCAACCGCCCAACCACTGTAGTGATGGGATCCAATTAGGAATTTGGTTAGGTTTTGTCTCGGGTACCAGGGAAAAGAGTTCCCAGGCCCCCTAGCCGGATATTCATGCAAATTTAAAGCCAGTCACACCACTTACACACCCAATATGAAATTTCCTTTTTCACAGATTCAGTTATCGTTAAAACACTCATTTAATGAAACCATAGTGTCACCGATCATAATCCTCCAAAATGTCCGGTTGAATCCTAATTTCCAATCATTCCTTCATCGGTGTACCTATGGCATCATTGGCAACCAGAACGCTCGTCACTCTCAAGGGCCTTTTCGATAGTTCCTAGCTCATAGTACCCGACAATATAATCACTTGTAAAAGACAAGATGGAATCTCCGTTGAAGATCAGCAAGATCAACCAACAGCTCCATATAAAAGAGCCATGGACTCATCTGTTGTTGAGGACCAGCAAGGTCAATCAACCAGATCCATGCCCCGGTTTTAGAAAACAACTCTTACTCCTTGTTCCAATATCTTCCCCGATGCACGTGTGGATATCCAGCCTGAGCACCATATGGTCAGCACCCTCTAGGATCCTTCGCCGCAGGTGACCTAGCGCTTCACTCAAAAGGCCGCTTCCTTGGTCCCTCATCCTCCGTACCAGAAGCTCACCATTTAAATCGAACCGAGGCTGGTTAAGACCTCGGCCGACCTTGCTACGCGAGACATCCTCTGTTGACTCTCCGTCAGCAGGCTGTTGTAACTTTATCAGTTAGGTCTCCACGACCTTAATCACAAGACGGTTAAAATGCTTCCCCAGTATTCTTGACATAAAACAGTCATTTAAAAATAGGTCATAAATACAGTTTCTATAACGAACTCTCGTCTTTCCACATTGTTTCACATCCGTCCACATTACTTAATCCATATCCAATTCATATGTATACCCATTCTCATCCAATCACATCATTTTTCCATCTCATCACATCTTTCCTCATTTATTCTCATCACATCTTATCCACTCGCATCAACCCATATTCACATCCCATCACACCTCATTCATTTCACATCTGTCTCAATTTACATCACATCTCATCTCATTCATTTCACATCTCATCTCATTCATTCTTATCCCGATTCACATCACATCACATCTCATCAATTCACATCCCATATCATACATTTAAATCCAATTCGCCTGAAATCACATCTCATTCATTCACATCCCGATTCACATCACATCACATCTCATTCATTCACTTACATCGATATCACATCCTTTCACATACACATCCCATCCATTCTTTCACATACACATCCATATCCATTCTTCCACAAACACATCCATATCCATTCTTCCACATACACATCCACATCCATACATACACATCCACATCCATTCTTCCACATACACATCTACATTCATTCTTCCACATACACATCCACATTCAATCTTCCACATCCATATATACACATCCACATTCATACTTCCACATACACATCCACATTCATTCTTCCACATACACATCCCCATTCATACTTCCACACATACACATCCACATTCATACTTCCACATACACATCCACATTCATTCTTCCACATACACATCCACATCCACATCCATTCTTCCACATACACATCCACATTTATTCTTCCACATACACATCCCCATTCATTCTTCCAAATACATATTCACATTCATACTTCCACACACACATCCACATTCATTCTTCCACATACACATCCACATCCATACATACACATCCTATCACATGCTATTCCCATTTAATAGCTTTTTCTAGGTTGATCCCGATAATGGGACTTTTTCTAAATTTCTGCCAATTGCTTGGTCTAATTAAAGGTTCTTTTTCTCTAAGATTAGTTCCATATTCATTCTCAATTTCTCAAATGAATTATATTCAATATTCCTCTTTTGGAATAGAAGAATTCATGGGATTTACAGAAATCAATTCTACCCATATTTTCATAAAATACCATGGGAATTCCTCTTTTTGCATTTAATTAATTGCATTCCAATGTCATGGGAATTCCTCTTTTTTCGTCAATTATTTCTCATAAAATAAATTCATCTAAAATAAAATATCCATTATTTCAATATGCTAGGAATTTCTCTTTTCCCATCTAAATGATGGAATTCCAAATGTCATAGGAATTCCTCTTTTAACATTTAAATATTTCTCATAGATAAAATAAATTTATCTAAAATTCATCTTTGAATTTAAATGAATTATCCAATAATTCCAATATGCTAGGAATTTCTCTTTTCCCATCTAATGATGGAATTCCAAATGTCATAGGAATTCCTCTTTTAACATTTAAATATTTCTCATAGATAAAATAAATTTATCTAATCTTTGAATTTAAATGAATTATCCAATAATTCCAATATGCTCGGAATTTCTCTTTTCCCATCTAAATGATGGAATTCCAAATGTCATAGGAATTCCTCTTTTAACATTTAAATATTTCTCATAGATAAAATAAATTTATCTAAAATTTATCTTTGGATTTAATTAAAATACTCATTAATTTCAATATTCTAGGAATTTCTCTTTTCTCATCTAAATGATGGAATTCCAAATGTCATAGGAATTCCTCTTTTAACATTTAAATGAATTACTTAGAAATTCCTCTTTTGCTAATTACTATTTATGCATAAACATAAAAATCAAAATTTTTATGATTATAATAAGAATCATTTAATTAATCTAGGATGATTAATCCTAGAATATGGTAGGAAGTCCTCTTTTCATAATATAAATGAAAATGATTTATGTGTTATATTTTCAAAAATTTGTGGAAAACTTCCCTCGCCCAAAAAGCACAGACGATTCCTCCAAGATATTTTTACTTTAACGTAGTCTAGGTCATTACTGACCAAACTGATCCGACCGAACCTGTGAGTCTCCTGGTCAGATCAAGGAAGAAACTTGGATCATAGAAACCAATGCTTTTTTCCCCATCGAGAGGTAGAGCCGTTGATTCTTTTTTCATAGAACAATTACTATCCGGGATTTACTTCATCTATCGTACTATAACAGAATTAAGTCTCATTTTACGGATCCATCAGTCTAGCCTAACCCCATCTAATCCCATGGGTTAGCCTACCATCCAACCACTATAGTGATGGGATCCAATTAGGAATTTTGTTAGGTTTTGTCCCGGGTACAAGGGAAAAGAGTTCCTAGGCCCCCTAGCCAGATATTCATGCAAATTTAACCTAGCCACACCACTTACACACCCAATATCAAATTGCCTTTTTCACAGATTCAGTTATCTTTAAAACAATCATTTAATGAAACCATAGTGTCACTGATCATAATCCTCCAAAATATCCGGTTGAATCCTAATTTCTAATCATTCCTTCATTGGTGTACCTATGGCATCATTGGCAACCAAAACGCTCACCACCTATCTCTCAGGGGCCATTTCGATAGTTCCTAGCTCATAGTACCTGACAATATATTCACTTATAAAAATCAAGATGGAATCTCCATTGAAGATCAGCAAGATCAACCAACAGCTCCATATAAAAGAGCCATGGACTCATCCGTTGAGGACCAGCAAGGTCAATCAACCAGATCCTTGCCCCGGTTTCAGAAAACAACTTTTACTCCTTGTTCCAATATCTTCCTCGACACACGTGTGGATATCTTCGATGCCCCAGAGCCCGAGCACCATATGGTCAGCACCCTCTAGGATTCTTCGCACGTGACCTAGCGCTTCACTCATAGGCCGCTTCCTTAGTCCCTCATCCACCGTACCGGAAGCTCACCATTTAAATCGAACGGAGGCTGATCAAGACATCAGCCAACCTTGCTACACGAGACGTCCTCCGTTGACTCTCCGTCAGCTATTGCAACTTTATCAGTTAGGTCTCCACGACCTTAATCACAAGACGGTCAAAATGCTTCCCCAGCATTCTTGACATAAAACAGTCATTTATTAAAAATAGGTCATAAATACAGTTTCTATAACAAACTCTCATCTTTCCACATTGTTTCACATCTGTCCACATTACTTAATCCATATCCAGTTCATATGTATACCCAATCTCATCTAATCACATCATTTTTCCATCTCATCACATCTTTCCTCATTTATTCTCATCACATCTCATCCACTCGCATCAACCCATATTCACATCCCATCACATCTCATTCATTTCACATCTGTCTCAATTTACATCACATCTCATCTCATTCATTTCACATCTCATCTCATTCATTCTTCTCCCGATTCACATCACATCTCATCCATTCACATCCCATATCATACATTTACATCCGATTCGCATGACATCACATCTCATTCATTCATTTCACATCTCATCTCATTCATTCTTCTCCCGATTCACATCACATCTCATCCATTCACATCCCATATCATACATTTACATCCGATTCGCATGACATCACATCTCATTCATTCACATCCCGATTCACATCACATCACATCTCATTTATTGGCTCACATCAATATCACATCCTTTCACATACACATCCACATCCATTCTTTCACATACACATCCATATCCATTCTTCCACATACACATCCACATTCACACATACACATCCACATCCATTCTTCCACATTCATACTTCCACCTACACATCCACATTCATTCTTCCACATACACATCGACATTTATTCTTCCATATACAGATCCACATTCAATCTTAAACATACACATCCACATCCATTCTTCCACATACACATCCACATTCATACTTCCACATACACATCCACATTCATTCTTCCACATACACATCCCCATTCATACTTCCACATACACATCCACATTCATACTTCCACATACACATACACATCCACATTCATTCTTCCACATACACATCCACATTCATTCTTCCACATACACATACACATCCACATCCATACATACACATCCACATCCATTCTTCCACATACACATCTACATTCACATCCACATTCATTCTTCCACTTACACATCCACATCCATTCTTTCACATACACATCCACATTCATACTTCCACATACACATCCACATTCATTCTTCCACATACACATCCCCATTCATACTTCCAAATACACATCCACATTCATACTTCCACATACACATCCACATTCATTCTTCCACGTACACATCCACATTTATACTTCCACATACACATCCACATTCATTCTTCCACGTACACATCCACATTCATTCTTCCACATAAACATCCACATCCATACATACACATCCTATCACATGCTATTCCCATTTAATAGATTTTTCTAGGTTGATCCAGATAATGGGACTTTTTCTGCCAATTGCTTGGCCTAATTAAAGGTTCTTTTTCTCTACAATTAGTTTCATATTCATTCTCAATTTCTCAAATGAATTATATTCAATATTCCTCTTTTGGAATAGAAGAATTCATGGGATTTACAAAAATCAATATTTTCACTTTTGATATTTAATCAAAAGAATTGAATTATACTAAAATTTCCTCTTCTTCCCATTTAATTTCTTGGATCTCAAATACCATGGGAATTCCTCTTTTTTGCATTTAATTAATTGCATTCCAATGTCATGGGAATTCCTCTTTTTCGTCAATTATTTCTCATAAATCAAATTCATCTAAAATAAAGTATCCATTATTTAAATATGCTAAGAATTTCTCTTTTCCCATCTAAATGATGGAATTCGAAATGTCATAGGAATTCCTCTTTTAACATTTAAATATTTCTTATAGATAAAATAATTTTTTATCTAAAATTCATCTTTGAATTTAAATGAATTATCCAATAATTCTAATATTCTAAGAATTTCTCTTTTTCCATCTAAATGATGAAATTCCAAATGTCATAGGAATTTCTCTTTTAACATTTAAATATTTCTCATAGATAAAATAAATTTATCTCAAACTCATCTTTGAATTTAAATGAATTATCCAATAATTCCAATATGCTAGGAATTTCTCTTTTTCCATCTAAATGATGGAATTCCAAATGTCATAGGAATTCCTCTTTTAATATTTAAATATTTCTCGCAGATAAAATAAATTTATCTAAAATTCATCTTTGGATTTAATTAAAATACTCATTAATTCCAATATGCTAGGAATTTCTCTTTTCTCATCTAAATGATGGAATTCCAAATGTCATAGGAATTCCTCTTTTAATATTTAAATGAATTACTTAGAAATTCCTCTTTTGCTAGTTACTATTTATGCATAAACATAAAAATCAAATTTTTCATGATTATAATGAGAATCATTCAATTAATCTAGGATGATTAATCCTAGAATATCGTAGGAAGTCCTCTTTTCATAATATAAATGAAAATGATTTATGTATTTATTTTTTAAAAATTTTACCATAGCTCCGCTGCTGCTATACTGATAATTCTCAATAAATTTGAAACAATAAAGTTTAGTATTATTCATGTGACTAGAATAAACACTAATTGGATCATTATCCATTATGGATTGATTCTTAATTTTACCATAAATTAAATAGCATAAAATTATTAAAGGCCATTATTTTGGCCTCCAATTAGACAAGCATAGAAATTAATTTTAGATTAGAGAAATGCTTCATGAGAAGCTTCATTTGAATTGAGAATAGATCATAAGAATGACCAGTCTTCGGGGGAGAGAGAGGAATGCTTAAAAACCATTATAAGTTGAGCATAAATGGAAATTTATGTATTTCTTCATTACAATACATTAAAGAACTTCAATAGTATTCAAAATCCATTCAAATTAATGCTTCTCAAGCTTGAGAGGGGTTGAGAAGAGAAACATTTGGAGATTTAAGAAAAAGAAGATAATGATTCACACTTTACCTCCTAAATTATTTGATTCTTTGATCACAGTAGAGGCCCCCAACCAATCAATTGGTTTGGTATGTTGTTGGAGTCACCAAGGAAGATTGAAGAGAGAGAGAGAAGCTCCAATCTCTTCAATTTGTAGAGGATTTTTAGAGGATAATAGAAAATATCATTATTTCAGTATAATACTGGCATGGTATGGTTCTCATATTTTTTTACAAAGGGCTAAGGATCTATTTTTAGGTGAGGGAGGCCTCTAACCAAGTCCAACTAGTTCCTAGAATTGTTTAGGTTAAGTTTGGCTGAATTTGGACAAGATTTGGTTCCCTTTTGATTTGGTTTGATCTAGGAGAGAGGAGATATAAAAATATCACAATATTTTTTAGTTTAAAACGCCACCACACAAGTGAAATAGGTGCCTCCTTGAAGAGCTCCCTTCTCCTTACCAAGGTGTCAAAATTGAATCATTATACCCAAAATATCTCATTTTTTTAGTAATACTCATAGTTTTTTACTAATAAACCTTGTCCTTAGTCAACTCTTCATCTTATGTGAGAATTTACTCATTTTTGGGGGGTTTCTCTTTTATAAATTAGATTTATAAAAGAGAATTTACTCATTTTTGGGGGTTTCTCTTTTATAAATTAGATTTATCTCCTCCCCACACTTGGATTGATCCTATTGGCCCATAGGAACCTTAATTGGACCATGATCCAAATTTTTTTGAAAATCTAGACCCTTAGGCTAAGGTCCTTTATACTTCTTTTCAATTAATTCCAAATGCACATTGGAAAGTTCTTTTTGAATTTTTGTTTTAGGGAAACCATTTTAGACACTAGGAGGATTTTTATATCCAAAAATATCTCAATTTTAGATTACCTCTCTCTATACATTTTCTCTCTCTAGGCCAAAACAAGGTAAAACATAATTTTACTTTTATTTCAAAGAGGGGAATAATTACAAGATCAGAAGGGTAGGTTCTTACACCTGTACACCTCAAAAGCTGGAGGGAGGAATCTTACAGTCAGGACCTACAAATTTGAAAAAATCTCTACCTGATTGTGCCATGCCCGTTCGCTCACAAGCGCATGCCCGTTCTAGCTCTTGCACACCCATTCCTTCCTGAGCCGGAAGCAAATGCATGTGCCAACCTTAAAGTGAACGCCCATGGCATTGCCCTTCCACGCCCGTTCTAATCAATCTCATCCCAAACGCCCATTCCTTCTCTCGCCAGAAGCGACTCCCGTTTGAGTTTCCTTTTCCACCTTGCCACACCTGTTTAATCTGGACCATAAACTCGCACGCGCGCTCCTTCCTAGACCTGAAGCAAATGCTCGTCAACCTTGAAGGAGCTCCCATGGCACCGTCTTATCATTTAGAAGTAAATGTCCATTCCTTCTATCTCATTGATGAGCGTACGCCTGTTTTCTCACAAGCGTACGCTTGTTTTCTCACAAGCGTACAACTGTTCCTTCAAAAAAAAATCTTTTCTTTGGGGATTAAGTAGTGAATCTATATTCCCATGTACCTACGCTCGGGGAGGTTATTGAGAAATAACCCTCTCTTCAATGAAGTAAGCTCTTTAGATGTCCCTTCGTAAAATCGGATCAGACTTATCAGTAAATATCGTGTGGAGTTAAATGGTGTTTGTCTTTAATAGTACCAGTGAGAGTGAGGACCTCCCCAACCAGTAGTGGACAAGGAACCCGAGACCCAAAGGTGAGAGAACCTGAACTACAGTGCATGGACAGACCATATGTTTAGGAACCTACTCATTCTCAGCAAAGCCTTGCATCAAGGCTTTGTAATTTTATCCTAGGAAACACACACGCTATAGAACCATAGACCATGGTGAGAACTATGGATCAATTGCAAGAAAGTGCAGCCATTTCACCTCTAGACCCTAGAGTAGAGGTCGTCCAAGGCAGGAGTCATCAAACCATAATCTAGCTACCGGACTGAAGAGCCATACCCATCTCGGGCGTGGCAGACTCATTTCGAACCTCGAAAACCTTGCCAAACCAAAAACCAAATTCATCTTCCTAGAGGCCTAATGTAAGATTCCTCCCCCAGCTTTTGAGTTGTGTATAGGTGTAAGAACCTCCCCTTCTGATCTTATAATTATTCCCCTCTCTGAAATAAAAGAAAGGTGGTTATTCAATTTTTAGATATTTTTGGATGGAAAAATATCTCTTCTTATTAAAATAAATTCCCCCGAAACAGAAGTTCAAAAAGATTTTCAAAAGGTGCATTAGAAATCAATTATAATCTGTTCAAAAGGTCTTATCCTAAGGGTCCAGATTTTTAAAAAAATTTAGATTAAGGTTCTGAGGGACCAATTAGATTAATCCAAATGTAGGGAGGAGATAAATTGAAGAAATGAATAAAATCCCCTAAAAATGAGTAAATACTCACATAGGATGAAGAGTTGACTAAGGACAAGGATATTAGTTAAAAAAGAAGAGATATTTAGGGAAATGATGCATTTTTGACACCTCAGTGTTGGGGAATTTCCCTCATGAAGGAGGCACCTATTTCACACGTGTGGTTAAGTTTTAAAGTCACAAATAATGAGATATTTGCATCTCTCCTCTCCTAGATCCAAAAAGTAAGCTAAACTGACCTAAAAATGGTCAAAAATTGACCAAACTGATCTGGAAAATTCTAGAATCAGTTTGCTTGGTTAGAGGCTCACTTTTTCCTATAAATAAAGCCTCTCCCTTTGTAAATGGATAATATTATTTTATGCACTGTTACTCTACTTCTCCCTAGAGTCAAAAACTATGAATTTATTAATAATTCATTAGTTTTTGACCATTCTCTCTTCTAAAGAATTGGTGGCCACTCTTGTTGCAAAACAAGAGTAGATCCCTGAAACCATCAAGCCAAAGGAAAGCTCCCAAAAATTTATGTAAGTTAGAAATTCTACTTTTTCTTATTCCTTTGAATGGTTTTCTAATTTTGTTTTGTTTTAAAATGTAAAATGATGCTATGCCTTGCTGGAAAGGCTTTCCCCCTCTCTTCTTCTTAAATTCTACCTTTCTTTATCCTAGATAAGTAATCTAATTGTTGGAATTAAACTTTTCATATTGTTTCTCTTTTAAAAGTGGAAATTGATTAGTTTAGAATGCTTTAAACCATTTGGAAAAAAATTTTAAGTAACTTAAGAATAGAAAAAATTAAAAAAATGGTCAGCCATACAAAGGAGATTATGGCAAAATTTTCTTAAATTTTGTGAAATGAGTTTTATCTTTTATTATTCAAAAAGAGTAATCCCCATTGTTTGTGTATTCTAAAAGTGTTATTTTCATTCTATGCATAGAAAAATGCATAGTAGAAATATTTTTATTATAAAAGTGTTATTTCTATTAAAATTAAATTCTATGCATAGAAAGATGCATATTGAAATTTTTTTATTATAAAAGCGTTACTTTTATCGATTTTGATTTTATGGATAGAAAGATGCATAAAGAATTTTTTTTTATTTCAAAAGAGTTATTCACATCAATTTTGATTTTATGCATAGAAAGATGCATAAAGAATTTATTTTTATTTCAAAAGAGTTATTCTCATCAATTTTGACTTTTTGCATAGAAAGATGCATAAAGAATTTATTTTTGTTTCAAAAGCGTTACTCTCATCAATTTTGATTTTATGCATAGAAAGATGCATAAAGAATTTATTTTTATTTTAAAAGAGTTATTCTCATTAATTTTGATTTTATGCATAGAAAGATACATAAAGGAATTTATTTATATTTTATTTTGAAAGTGTTGTTTTTATTAAAATTGAATTTATGCATAAATAGATATATAAAGGGATTTTTATAAAAGTGTTATTCCCACTAAAGTTGATTTTTATAAAAGAATGAATAGATGGATAGATGTGATGTGAATGAGATAAATGTGAATGAATGGATGGATAGATGTGATGTGAATCAGATAAATGTGAATGAATAGATGGATAGATGTGATGTGAATCAGATAAATGTGAATGAATGGATGGATAGATGTGATGTGAATCAGATAAATGTGAATGAATGGATGGATGGATGTGGATGTGTGTATGTGAAAGGATGAATGTGGATGTATGTGAAGAATAGAAGTGGATGTATGTAAAGAGTAGAAGTAGATGTATGTGAAAGAATGGATGTGGATGTATGTGAAAGGATAGATGTGGATGTGTATGTGATAAGTATGGATGTGGATGTATGTGAAAGGATAGATGTGGATGTGTATGTGATAAGTATGGATGTGGATGTAAATGTGATGGATATGAATGAGAATTGAGGCGATGAGATGTGATGTAAATTGGATAGATATGAATGATAAGGGATGTAAATGAATAATAAGGGATGTGAATGAATGTGATAGCATGTGAATTGGGATGAAAACATGTGAATCGGGATGTGAATGAATGATAAGGGATGTGAATGAATGTGATAGAATGTGAATCAAGATGTAAACATGTGAATCGGGATGTGAATGAATGATATAGGATTTGAATGAATGTGTTAGCATGTGAATCAGGATGATGTGAATAAATGATATAGGATGTGAATGAATGTGTTAGTATGTGAATCGGGATGTGAATGAATGATAAGGGATGTGAATGGATGTGATGTGATGTGAATCGAGATGATGTGAATGAATGATAAGTGGTGAAGTGATAAGATGTATGGGTAGATGCAAGTGGATGAGACTTGATGAGGATAAATAAGGAAGTAAGTGATGAGATAGAAAAAGAATGAATATGGATTGATGTGTGGGTAATGTGGATGGATGTATGGATGATGTGGATTGATGTGGATCATGTGAATAGATGTGTGGATAATGTGGATTGATGTGGATGGATGTGTGGATAATGTGGATTGATGTGGATGGATGTATGGATAATGTGGATTGACGTGTGGATTGATGTGGATGGATGTATGAAATATGTGGATGGATGTGTGGATAATGTGGATAGATGTGGATGGATGTATGGATGATGTGGATTGATGTGGATGGATGTATGGATGATGTGGATTGATGTGTGGATGATGCAATTGGATGTGATTTGATGTGGAAATGATGTGATGTGATAGGGATCGATAAAGAAAATAAAATTGTGGTAAGATGAGAAAAGATGGGGACTAATGTGAAAGGATGCGGAGTAATGAGAAACGATGGAAATATTATTGGAGCTGTATTTGTATGTGAAATCTGTTTTTAAATAACTGTTTTATGTCAAGAATGCTGGGAAAGCATTTTGACCATCTTGTGATTGAGGTCATGGAGACCTATCTGTTAAAGTTGCAACAACTGCTAACAGAGAGTCAACGGAGGACATCTCGCGTAGCAAGGTCGGCCGAGGTCTTGACCAGCCTCGGTTTGATTTAAATGGTGAGCTTCTGGTACAGTGGATGAGGGACCAAGGATGCAGCCTATGAGTGAGGTGCTAGGTGACTTGTGAAGGATCCTAGAGGGTGCTGACCATACGGTGCTCGGGCTTTGGCCAAAGATACCCACAAGTACGTCGGGGAAGATATTGGAACAAGGAGTAAGAGTTGTTTTCTGAATTCGGGCATGGATCTGGTTGATTGACCTTGCTGGTTCTCAATGGATGAGTCCATGGCTCTTTTATATGGATTTGTTGGTTGATCTTGCTGATCTTCAACGGAGATTACATCTGGATATTTTAATGTGATTATATTGTCGGGTACTATGAGCTAGGTACTATTGAAAAAGCCCTTAAGTGAACAGGTGGTGAGCGTTCTGGTTGCCAATGATGCCATAGGTACACCGATGAAGGAATGAATTGGAAATTAGGATTCAACTGGATAATTAGAGGATTATGATCAATAACACTATGGTTTCATTAAATGATTGTTTTAAAGATTGTTGAATCTGTGAAAAAGGCAAGTTCATATTAGGTGTGTAAGTGGTGTGACTAGTTTTATGTTTGCATGAATATCCGGCTTGGGGGCCTGGGAACTCTTTTCCCTGGTACCCGAGACAAAACCTAACCAAATTCCTAATTGGATCCCATCACTACAGTGATTGGCTAACCCATAGGACTGGATGGGGTTAGGCTGGACTGATGGATCCGTAATTGGATCCCATCACTACAGTGGTTGGGTGGTTGGCTAACCCATAGGACTGGATGGGGTAGGCTGGACTGATGGATCTGTAAATCGAGACTCAATTTCTGTATAGTACGATAGATGAGATAAATCTTGGATAAAAATCGAGACTAGATGGCTAACCCATAGGACTGGATGGGGTAGGCTGGATTGATGGATCCGTAAATCGAGACTCAATTTCTGTACAGTACGATAGATGAGGTAAATCCTGGATAAAAATTGTTCTATGGAAAAGAATCAACAACTGTGCCTCTCAATGAGGAAAAAAGCATTGGTCTCTATGATCCAAGTACAATCTTTTCCCTGATCTGACTATGGGACTTACGGGTTTGGTCAGATCAGTTCAGTTAGTTCAGGCTTTTGACTACGTTAAAGAAAAGTTATCGTGGAGGAATCGCCCGTGCTTTCCGGGCAAGGGAAGTTTTTCCGAGTTCGGTTTTGGAAGAACCGATGAATTAGTCTCTTGTCTGGATATCCGTGGTGGGCGAGGCCCCGAGTATGGGACCCTGTCCCACGCAAGAAGTGCTACTTCCGCTGCTAGCACCCCCAAATTCGTTGCGCAATGGGGTCAGGGATCTTACACCTAAGGCTCTAAAAGAAGCTTTCAAGGTGGGGTGCTCTCATCAAGGTACTCGATGGAGCCCTGTTGAACATCTCAATAATGTCAAATAGAATGAGGGCAAAACCATCAAAGATTACATAAACAGAGTCAGATATATCCACTCACATTGTAATACTGTAGATAAGTTCTTGAATGAGAGACTAATTGGGAGATTTCTAGAAGGACTTGAAGATATCCCCATGCACAACTCCTTATTCCCATTGGGTCACACCTCCTTTGAACAATGTTGCAGGAGTGCTCTAAAGTTTGAGGATAACTTCAAGGAAACATGTTCTTGACAGCTCCACGAAGGTGTATCAGAAGCTTCCTTTAAGACCACCAGCACAAAGCCTCATGAAAAGGGTAAAGAATGGACTTTTGGACAAAGTGTGGAGCAACTAGGCGCCACTCTAATGCAGCTGATGACCCAACAATGGAGAATCAACCAAGGCCGAGATCGAGGGGGCCATCCACATCTCTATCCTAGAAGGGAACTTGTATGGTTTCCCGACTTGTCGAGAAAACCACACTGGCACTGAATGTACTCATCTGAGACCTCGCCCAAGCCTCTACTATACATACTGTGTGAGATGGAGCAACCATGAGATCTCTAACTGCTACCATCACAAGGCTGGCTTGACTTGAGCAATGCCCTAGGTACCACCTGCAAACCCTAGGCAACGACTGGCTTTGCCAGCCTCCCCTGCACTTCACAATGCCCCCCAACCGGGCCACAAAGTGGCCCAAAGAGGAATCCTTGAGATGTCCCTACTGCCCCCAATTCTCCAACCACAGCCTCTGTTACCCAGATTCGCACACCAGTTTGTCAAATAACCCTGACAGAACTCTTTGAGGATGGGAATGAGGGAAATATCTTGGAGACTCCCACTTATGATACCCAAGAGCCCATGATTTTGCCCTCAAAAATTCTCAATCAGGGGATCAAATGTATCTAGTATACCTTTTGCAGCTCTGATATTGCGATCTAGGGATATGAATCGAACAACAAAAAGACCACCCATCCACTGTTATGATTGTGGTGGACCTCACCAAGAGGATGAGTGTCCCAATAGGAATAGAGCAGTGAGTGCCCCAATAGGTGCTCTAGCCTTGACACCACTATGCATTGGATGTGGTATCAATCATATATACAAAGATTTCCCGCTAAGACCCAAAACAACGGGAAAGGCTCATGAAGCAAATCCCAGCAAACAGTCTTAACCTGCTAAGTGTGAGATATGGTTTCATTCGAGAGGCCCCCCTCAACACAATAACCAGACTGTAGAATAGGCAACGGGCTGTAGCACATGTTGTTGCAGAGGCATCTACCTTTCAAAGTTAGGACCTAGCAAGACCCTTTAAAACAAGCCTGATGAACTCGACGCTCATGAAAGAAGGCCACCAAGGTTGGAAAGGGAGAGAGCCGAATGATAATCAAAAGCGGTCCCAACTCAAGCAGAACTCATCCTTCTACTTCTTCATCTGAAGAAGAAGGTATGCTATGTGCAGTCGCCGGCACCCAAGAACCTATTGACCCCCATCAGCTATCTAAAAATCTTAAGGAATATCCAAATCCTATTGAGGAAAAAGAGAGGCTCCAAGCCACCCAAGAGTTAGTTCAAGAGTGCCAAGCTCAGATGGACGCCAAACCGCCTTTTGAACCATGCCCGTCAGTCTCAAGCTATGTGCATGAGGCTCAAGTTTATCCTTGCAAGCTTCTCAACCAACCACTCCTGCTAGAGCTAACAAAAGAAGAAGCTACCCCCCAACTGAAAGACAGGGTGGCAGAATATCTTGGAGGCCTATGAGATGAACACCATAGGGGAACTAACATAGAAATCCCTGTTCCCATCCCATACACATCAAAAAGTTTGCAACAATGCAGACCTGACCATCCTCACATGATTGCCTCTACCCCAAGAGACACTGCAGACCTCTCTTCATTCCTCTCTTCTCAGGTCCAAATCCTAATCATCACCTTGCTCCAGGGTAGCCTAAGCTTATGGAATGACCTGAAAGACTGGATGGAAGGATGTCTCAGGGTAGGAATACACAAGACCATGGAGCGAGATAGCTGTAATGAATCTGAGGAAGAAGAATTTCACATTCCTCTTAAGGTGAAAGGGACTCCTACCCTTGGAGTGAACAAGCTTGGACAATACTTTGAAGGCGATGAACTTAATGCGGCCTTGCCGACGGCCATCAAGTTACAACAATCTTGGATGAAGGAGCCGGAGTGAGCATTTTGACCAAACAATGCTGGGAAAAATGGGGGATACGTGCCTTGGACAACACCCAATTGTTGGTTAAACTCATTGATGAAGCCACTGCTAGACCGATTGGTCTATTAAAGGATCTTAAATTTAATATTCTGGGAACCACTTACTGCCACTCCTTTGTGGTGTGATGAATTGCGGATGTCAGCCAGTTTCATACGGCTGCATTCCTAGCATGCAAGAATACAAAATGATCCATGACTGGGATACTGACCATATCTATATTCGGAGAAAAGATCTCACCTTTAAGATGAATCTATGCACTTGGAAGATGTACCCCATAAGTGGCAAACCATTTGTGAAGGACTCAGTCACAACTACACAAACTATGGAAGTCCACCTATGCACCAGACATGCCATAAAACACTAGAAGATGAAAAGGAGAGTGAGGATAGTACACTCCCAGATCCGGAAGACTCTGAGAACTAGATGCATATCCTTGCTACTCTGGACGTCTTGCCCAGAAATATTGGTACGATATTTGCCACGGCAGATGGACAAGAGCTTACATCATTATATATGCTTAGTTCAGCAAAACTGCCCAATATAGCTATGTAAGAGCTGGATCAGGTGGTTCAAGCTAATCCATCAAGGATTACATGCTCACATAAGACAAAGGCCTCAAGGATTTCCTGGGCCACCAGAGTGGTACATCTTCCCAGACAGCTCTGAAACCCATTGGCTAAAATATGTGGGAGCCGTGGAGCCCATGAGCATTTCAATGATGTATGGCAAAAAGAGTTTACAAACAACTCTCTTCTAATCCACACTTCTATCCCACAATCGGTTGAACCCACTCAACCAGAACAATTAGTCCCTAAAAAGCTTTGCCGCTCTGCACGCAAGGCACATAACAAAAAATTAGCACTCGTAGAGAAAAAGAAGCCAAAAGGCTAATTGATGAGGAGAGTGCTAAAGGTGGAAGAAACACAGTAGGTGCCCAAGCACTTTAAGACCTTCAAAATGGCCGACAGCTTTGTTCAATATATTTTGGCTCAAAGGTCTAATATTAGGCAACCTGGGACCTCATATGACGATCTAGCCAAGGTTAAGGAAGTAAACTTGGCAGGCCTAGGCACGAAGATTCGAGGCCCATTTTCATTACAAAATACATTACAAAGGAAGAATAAGCATAGCTCATTGCTCTCCTAAACTGAATTCCAAGACTTCTCTGCATGGAAGTACAATGATATGAAGGCCTACCTCCAAAAGTGGTACATCACACCATCCCCATGGTTGATGGAGCTAGGCGAGTCAAGCAACGAGCTTACCCAATGAACCCCAAATATTCCAAGATGGTCTGCAAAGAGATTTCAAGACTCATTGACGCCGCTGGATTCATCTATGAAATTGAACATACAGAGTGGGTATCACCAATTGTGATAGTACCCAAGAAAAACAAAAAAGTAAGGGTGTGTGTCAACATCAAAAAGGTCAATGCCACCACCATATGGGACCACTATCCTTTACCGTTCACTAAACATGTGTTGGAAAGAGTAGCTGGGAAGGAAGCTATAGCTTCCTAGATGGATTCTTAGGATACAGTCAGGTGTTGATCGACCCTAAAGACCAGCATAAAACTTTTGCTAATGAATGGGGTACGTACGCATACAAAGCCATGCCCTTCGGATTGACCAATGCCCCCAAAACCTTCCAACACTTAATGTGTACGACCTACAAGGAATATCTTCGAAAATTCTTAGAAGTCTTCATGGATGACCTATGTATTAATTCTTCTTGGAAGGAGCACCTCACATGTTTACATAAGGTATTAGAGTGATGCAAACTATATTGCTTCTCCCACTGAACCCTCTTAAATGCTAGTTCTGGGTTCTACATGAACTAATCCTAGGACACAACATCTCTAGGCAAGCAATATCAACTAACGACACTAGGGTGAGGCTCATTCTCGAGCTGCCGCAACACCTACCAACTCTAAAGGCGTCCAACGCTTCATGGGACATGTCAGTTATTATCACCAATTCATTTTGATGTATGCCAATATTGCTAGACCCCTTTTTACAGACTCCTTATAGTTTTCAAGTGGATGGAAGAATGCCATAGAGCTTACACTACACTCAAGAAATCCTTAGCAAGTGCTCCAATCCTTAGATCCTCTAACTGGGATCTCATATTCCATGTCCATATTGACGCCTTAACATTTACCATAGGGTGCATGCTGGCCCACAACCCGACGAGACTTCCCCTTTAGTTTTGTCAGCTGCCAACTCAACGAAGATGAGAGGAATTACACCACAACCAAGAGAGAAGGATTAGCTATGGTTTATACGGTTAATAAGTTTCACCATTATCTTCTAGGACCAAGTTCGTCTTCTTCGTAGACCATCAAGTCCTCTTGTACCTGGTTAATAAACCCTGTATGATAAGCTAAATCACCAGGTGGCTGCTTATCTTGCTAGAGTTCAATTTCACCTGTTATAGTAAAAAAGATCTCTCAAAATGTCCTAGCTGACCATATGTCAAGGATTCCCAATGGCAAACAACTAGTGGGAATATATGATGATTTACTAGATACCGCCTTATTCCAACTTTGCGTAATTTCTAAATGGGGTGAAGAAGTGGCTCACTTTTTAGCCCACGGGATTACCAGTTGATCCTCTCCTTAACAAGGATTGTGCCCGTCGCTTAATAAAAAAAGTAGCCCCATACCAACTATTTGCAGGTCAACTTTACAAGCAGGGCAATGACAAAATCCTAAGCCGTTGTTGCATTCGGGAAGATGAATATGTCTTCCTCCTAGAACAGGCTCACTCTGCCTGTGCTGGCGATGGGCACTTTGCCTCGAGACATCATTGCTCTCAAGGTTCTCATATAGCAAGGTTATGGTGGCCCAGCTTAATGGTTGATGCGGCAAAGTATGTCAAATGATGTGATGAATGCCAACCCATAGCAATCCCTCATTTTAAGGATCACATGCCCCTGAACCCCATTATGTCCTTACAGTCGTTTGAAAAATGGGGCATAGACTTCGTAGGACCCATCAGTTTGACAGCCAAACACTCAATCCAGATACATAATTGTTGCCACACAGACTACTGCACCAAGTGGGTAGAGGCTCATGCCACCCGCAAGGTTGATGCTCGATCAACGGCCAAATTTCTTTATGAGTTCATAATCACATGCTTCTGGTGTCTTCTTGAGCTTGTCAACGACAATGGAACACATTTCATCAATGGAATTCCTTCTCCAAGTGTTCCTTGTTGTTGAGAGAGAGAGAGAGACGAGACAAGAGACACCACATACGCTCCACAAGAATGAATCATATTAGTCACAAGTCACATATATATAGGCAAGACCTAGAGTGAGTTAGGGCTAGCTATATATAGCTCCAACACCCCCACTCAAATAAAGGTCTCCAGCTGCGAGTAAAAAAACCCTTGGGAGCACAAGGGAAAAACCCGAGCTCCTACATGCATAAATAGATGCATAAAGAATTTTTAATATCAAAATTAGAATTCTCTTAAATTCTTAAAGTCCATGTGCAATGTGCTTCTATATACAAAGTACAAAGAATAAATGTGCATGATGTGAAGTAATGTGTGAAGTGTCCTAAAGTCTATAGGCTATGTACAAGTTTAGACAAAATTGACATGACGTGAGATGTGCTAATCTCCAAAAAGAGAGGCCGCCGCAACTCCAAGTTCTGATCGCAAAAGTGTAAACCGAGCTTCATGGAGTCCTTTGATGAGAATGTCTATAATCATTGGATCAGTTGGACAAAGTTCTACCATTATTGCTCCTTTCCTTACTTCATGTCAAACATAGTGATAATGAACTGCAATATGCTTGGACTTGCTATGTTGCACATAGTCCTTGGCTAGACTAATAGCACTTTGGTTGTCACATCTAAGAGGAGTGCTTGAGGAAGGAGAATGACCAATATCAGCAAGCAATTGTCGAAGCCAAACCAATTCACGAGCTGCTAAAGATGCAGCTACATATTCAGACTCTGTATAGTAGAAACTGCAATATAGCATTGTTTCTTTTGCTAGCCCAAGATACCAAACAGCCATTGATAAAGAAGCAATTACCACTGGTGGATCGCATAGACAAGTTAGAGCTTTCCCAATCAGCATCTAAATAACCCAAAAGATTAAGAGAAGTTGATGAAGATATGTCTTCTTGACGGCCGGTGATATACAAGTCCGAAATCTACAGTGCCCTTCAAGTACTTCAAAACACATTTAGCTTGAGACCAATGTCTTGTAGATGGAGAGGACAAGTATTGTCCTGATAGATTTGCTGCAAACAGAATATCAGGACGAGTGCTCATGCCCACAAATTGAAGACAACCAACAAGATTAGCATAGGGTTGATTTAAAGCTAATGATCCAGCCTCAATATTTGCAGAAGTACTCCTAGTAGAGCTTTGCAAGACAAGGAGTGTTTGCCGAATGTACAATAGCCAATCCAAGCTTTTGAACAATATCTTGGATAAACTTTTTTTGACGAAGAAGCAAAATACAATTGTGATGATACCTTTGAACTTGAATACCAAGGCATGAATAAATGTTGCCAAGATCCACCATATCAAAGGCTGAGGATAAAACCTTTTTTACTTGTTGCATGAAAGATAGATTATTAGACATAAGTATAGTGTCATCAACATAAAGGGCCAATATCACAAAATGGTTATCCACATTGTGCTTGATATAAAGATTTGGATTAGAGAAGCAAGAAACAAAATCCTGAGATGTGAGAAATTGATCAATCTTGATGTACCATGATCGTGAAGCTTGTTTTAGTCCATACAAGGCACGGTGGAGTTAGCATACAAGATGTTCCTTTCCGAGAATTGTAAATCCTTCAGATTGCTCCATATACATGTCCTCCTTTAAGTCTCCATTAAGAAAAGCCGTCTTAACATCCATTTGATGTATTTCCAAATCAAACTAAGTTGCAAAAGCTAGTAGTACTTGAATACTTATACTACAAACTACAGGTGAAAAAGTGTCATGATAGTCAATTCCTTTTGAGATCAAAGACTCATATTTAGCTTCCATGGCTTCCTTCCATTGTTCCTTTTGTGGAGAGGACATAACTTCTGCATAAGTTGAAGGATCTTCACAAACAGCCAATACGTGATTAAAGGTTTGCTTAGAGCACAATATTCACATAAGTTGATGATGATCTTGAAACCTTTAATCACGTATTGGCTGCTTGTGAAGATCCTTCAACTTATGAAGGATACTCACAAATTGCAGGGATTGACTATCATGACACTTTTTCACCCGTAGTTCGTAGTACAAGTTCGAGTACTACTAGCTTTTGCAACTCAGTTTGATTTTGGAAATACATCAAATAGATGTTAAGATGGCTTTTCTTAATGGAGACTTGAAGGAGGAAATATATATGGAGCAACCTAAAGCATTTACAATTCCCGGAAAGGAACGTCTTGTATGCCAACTCCACCGTGCTTTGTATGGACTAAAACAAGCTTCACGATCATGGTACATCAAGATTGATCAATTTCTCACATCTCACGGGTTTATTTCTTGCTTCTTTGATCCAAATATTTATATCAAGTGTAATGTGGATAACCATTTTGTGATATTGGCCCTTTATGTTGATGACACTATACTTGTGTCTAATAATCTATCTTTCATGCAACAAGTAAAAAAGGTTTTATCCTCAGCCTTTGATATGGTGGATCTTGGTGACATCCATTCATGCCTTGGTATTCAAGTTCAAAAAGGTATCATCACAATGGTATTTTGCTTCTTTGTCAAACAAAGTTTATCCAAGATATTGTTCAAAAGTTTAGATTGGGGACTGTGGACATTCGATAAACACTCCTTGTCTTGCAAGCTCTACTAGGAGTACTTCTGCAAATATTGAGGCAGTTGAATCATTAGCTTTAAATCAACCCTATGCTAATCTTGTTGGTTGTCTTCAATTTGTGAGCATGAGCACTCATCCTGATATTCTATTTGCAGCAAATCTGTTAGGACAGTCACATAAGAACAACGCTTTTGAGGAAATCTCAAACGAGAAGAATTACCTCCTCTTCAGAAGCCACAAGATGTAAATTGGGAGGAGGAATAAGGGCGTTGCTGAAATGGATGTCTCCGGATAGCAAAGGCTATCTCTAATTCTGTGCACTCTTGGGCAATCATGACCATTTCATGAGTTACCGATGTCTCATGACGTTGATAATATTCCATCAAAGAAATACATGTATGCTCAAAGTCAATTCCATTCTTGTTAGATAATATAGTGACAATATTATCATACAAAGGATCCTTAACCGTATCAAGAAGGTGTGTAACCAATTGAGTTCGAGGAATAGGATCCCCTGCAAACCGAAAGTTTATTTATAATACCTTTGAATGATTCAATGTGACTAGACATGGATGTACCTACCTTGAATTGAAGCTTGCCTAGAAGATTACGGAGATACAGAATCTCTGTAACAATTTTCTTCTCAAACATAGTGATAAGATAGTCCCATATAGCATATGACATGGATAACGGATAAACTTCTAGCATGAGTGAATTGCTAAGGGCAGAAAGTATATACCGACGAGCAGCCTTATCACGAGATGAATCCAATGTGCATGATCAATTTTCCACTGTTCAAAAATAGGACCTTCGATAATAATAACATCATTCCGAAGTGGATCAATAGGTTGAGGAGGGCATGCAAGAATACCAAGAACAATATCTGCCAATTTGTCTCCTTCCAAAATTAATAGCATCTTGTATTTCCAACCAAGAAATCCTTGGCCTTGGAAAAGAGGAACAGAACGCTACTACCCAGAAGGAAATCCATTAACAACTATGGTGTTTGCCATGTCGAGTTGTGAGAACACGTACAAGATAAGATCGCAAAACTTGCAGACCATGTACGAGATATGAGAAACATAGCCAAAAATAGGCATGCACCAAACATCGAGCATAAAGTGATCATGTAAAGAATAGAACGTGAATCAAAATTAGAACTCTAAAAGTGGAGACCCATGCATGTAAGCAAACGTAGAGGTCCATAAAAGATAAAAATAATAATAAGAAAAAAGCACCGCGTTATGATGCAACTTGCACGGCAAGTTTTGTATCTAATTGTAGCTTGTATAGCAACTTGTATAGTAAGCATCCGTCTGAAGCTTTCATGAAAAGCTTTGACGATCAAATCCTGCTTATTACGACTTAGAGATACTACCTGTTTGCTCTCATAAAGAACCTGTTTTACTATTTTAGATATAGTTTGCCTGAACTGTCCTAACTTTTGACTCAGAACTCCGATTAACAAACTGTTTTGATAGGATTCACCAGCACTGTACCATCTATGCACTTGGTTTTGGTTTTAAGGACACGATTAAGAAACAATTCTAATTACAACAAGTGGAGCTTTAAAATCATGTAGGCAACATATAATCAAAGAACCAATCAACCCTACACAAAACTATTACCAAAGATCAATCTTGTAAGACATGAAATCATAATCATAAATTGAACAAGAAGACATAGATGCTTCCCTTATGATTAGAATCGCTCTGATACCATGTTGAGAGAGGGAGAGAGACAAGACAAGAGACACTACATACGCTCCACAAGAATGAATCATATTAGTTATAAGTCACATATATATAGGCAAGACCTAGAGTGAGTTAGGGCTAGCTATACATAGCTCCAACACTTGTCACCCACAGGAAGTCCTCCCCTTACTATCCTCAAGCGAATGGCCAAGCCAAAAGTACAAACAAAATCCTGTGCCCCATTCTTACCAAAATAGTGGAGGCCAGCTATGACTACGAACAGAAATTGCTGGCTGCACTTTGGGCTTATAGAACTTCATATAAGACAGCAACTAACACTACCCCCTTTGGTCTAACCTATGGCACAGAAGCATTCATGCCCATGGAGCTCTTAGTACAAGCCTATGTGATGCACTGCATGAAAATCTCACTAGAAATGCTTTAAGCTATCACCTATTTGAACTTGAAAGGCTTGATGAAACCCGCCTCCTTGATGCCTATAGCATGATTGTTGAAAATCTTAGGCGTAAATTGTGGTTGAATGACTAGATCAAGGATAAATAGATGAATGATGGCAAATGGTCCTCTTATTCATCACAAAAACACCTAAGAAAAAGCTTAAACTCTGGGGCTTAGAACCTTTTTTGGTCTCTACAATCACACCACAATGCATTGTGTGCATTGAAACCCTTGATGGTGTCAAGATGGCAGGATACTTCAATGGTAGAAAACTTAAATGCTACTATGGCCCTCTCACTAAGGCCACCTTAAAGGCCATCCATGATTAAAAAAACAACAAAAACAAGACCATGAGGTTATGAAAAAAACTGCGCAAGAAGAGGCCAAGGCAAGGCGAGCCAAGCTGAGGCAAAAACATGTTGGCCAAGGTAATCGACTTAGAACAGGAAGACTAGGAGGTGAAGCCAGCTTAGTTGTGGTTTAGGAATCACCACATCAACTAGCTTTGCCCAAAAATTAGCTGTTGTTGATACAGGGGCTAGTTACATTTACTATCCTATGCATTAGGAAAAAAGGAAGCTCATTTTGGAGCCTTTTACAGTTTGGAAAAATAAGCTCTCAATCAATCAACAGAGGGCCAACGTAACATTGGAAATTCACAAAAATAAGAGAAAATAGATAAAAGAAACAATACTTTATGTAGGTACAAGCGTGCTACATTAATGTGGAGATTGGTTTTTTATTCTCACAAGATCTTTGGACATGAAGATAGAATCTAGTCTGACATTTTCTCTGACAAGGGCCTTCTCGCTTCCACCTTTCTTTGAACTTTGAAATGTTGTACTGCCTTTCCTTCGAAAGGTCTACCATTCTACACCACTGCCTCATTGTGCAGCAGCCTCTTCTTTTCCAAAACTACTCCCTTGATCCTGTTTGGCTTAGAGTAAGATGTTTCTTGTCAACTGTCTGTCTGCCCACTTTCTCTTTCTTGAAACTTCACTTTGTTATCTTGTTTACATTACTTTGCTATTGTTACAGATTCACAAGGTCTCCATGGTGAATAAAAACTATGGCCGTTCTTGTGGAAGATGCTCTATGGATGATAATGCTATGAAGGCAGAATTATACCACACATCCTTACCCCGTCAACCTGCTTCTTCTATTTCTTTGGTAGAGAATTCAAGTATAGTCAAAACGGAAGGAACTTGGGAAAAGTTTAGTGTTTCGAAAGGAGCATGGGTACTCATGCAACCTAGCAAAAGAAAGAGACCCTAGACAAAAAACATTTTCTTGGCATCATGGAAGGGAAGAGTATGAGATTTTAAAATCACCAGAGGGAAGATATCGGTGAAAGAAGTTTTGATTCAGCATGTGTACATGCATAAAGAACTTGTCTTGCGAGACTATCCAAATGATCTTCGGTAACACAGGCCTAATTGTATATTTTTCTATTGTGGTTTTGTTCTTTATGAGGTGTATGGATTTTTAAGATGAAGCTTTCTTTCTTTGCTTATTGATATTCTTGTGTTATTTTATTTCAGATTTATACCCTTCATCATATGAGACATGGCAAAACATCGATTGTATTCTGGGATTTATAGATGTTTTGCATGGATCGATAGGAGAACAACAATACCAAGGTCGATGTGCAACAGAGCTAGCTCAATCGGGTATATTTTCTCCTCAATAACATCATAGCAGGTCCTTGTTCCTGTGGCTTCTCCTCATCAGCACTAGGTCCTTGTTCCTGTGGCACCACATCAGCATCATCTGTGTCATCAAGGGTTATGACACCTTCTCGGACTTTAGAGCTCTCACCCAACTCGACAGTAGCTGATACAATAGGTTTGGAGGAGGCATACTTCAAAAACTTCCAAATTGTATCAGCTCTGAAACTATATACATAGTTCGAGCTGAAGCTATCTTCTCTCATCTGCAATGGCATATGATGATTTAGAACACTTTGTACCAATATTAATTATTTTGAAGCTAAATGAAAATTATTTTTTTCTTACAAGGTCTGGATATCCTATCTCAAAATAGCTTGAAAGTATATATTTGACACTGATAGCACTCTCCAGCCGCCGCCCCGCAGCTACTTGAATCATCTTGTTGTGGTGTCTGTACAGTTGGAAAGATATGTTAGAAACTATTAACATCTGAACAAAACAAAATTATTCAATAGGTTCAAAGGCATAGCATGAAATAGACATCAGTAGAGGGAACGACTTTCTACCTCTAAATTTATAAGCTCTATTGAATCCAAAAGATTGACATTAGGAGGACAGTGATCCAATGCATCTAGAAGCCTTCTAATACAACTGCAATACATATAATTCAGTTAGTGTGCATTAAATCAAAATAATGAAGTTTAAAGTTAAAAATAGCACACACACCACTTACAATAGCATTGCTTTTAAGAGAGTTGGATATAAAGCATTGCTTCTGCTGGATGTCAATAGAAGCAAAGCTCCAGTGGTCACTGCGTAAGGAAAAAAGCATTAAGAAATCAAAGGCTACAAGAGTTCTCAATCTTAAAGAAGAATCCCAAAAGAAGCAGTCACCCAGATACCTGTTATGGTATGGAAGTAGCAAAACATCGATAACATCAAAGTTGCAGTGTTTGAACCAATTGGAAATATCCATGGGAGTTTCCTTTGCATCTCTTAACTTGGAGGAAATGGCAAGATCAATAATATGAACTGTATGCTGTACAGCGTGGTTAAGCCAGCTTCTCATCATGCTGCATTGGACCAAACAATAATTAGGGTAGGGTGTAAAGGAGGTACAAGAAGGATTGTTTTGCAAACAAATGTAAAACAAAAGACACTTACTAGAGCATTGCAAGAATGATAGTATCTGAGCAATATTCATTCTTATGAGCCAATGCTGCCAAGCATGGTTTTGTCAAGTCAAAATTATTCACTGAAGTTTCATCCTCAATATGGATAACTATGTTAGGGCCCAGCTCCTGTAACCTTCTCTGTATCTGCAGCTCCCTCTTTACAGTCTCCACATTTATAACAGATTTGGATTCTTTTATTTGCTGCTTTAGTGACTCCTCATAAGTAGCTTTCCCTCTGGTGTTCTTTGAGTGGGTTACTTCAACAACCTTAACCTCATCTACCTTCTTTCTTGTAGGTGGAATTAATAATATGTCTCTCATCTTGATGTCCTGCCATTCCACAGGATGGACCAGCTTGTCATACCTCCATCTCACTCTGGACAAAGTGTTGAAGTCTTTGGCCATCAGAGTTACCCTGTGAGCATGGGTTGCTACCAGCATTGCATCTTTAAAATATTTCTCCAAGTAATCCTCTGCCATTTTCTATAAGGAAAGAATGGAAGTCTTGTTCCACCTGAAACCAAGGTGCCAACTATCACATATGTCTTTCACTAGTCTCTGAAAAGGTGCCTTGGGGATTGCAAAGCCTATAGCTTTCTATTGCTTCCTGATCTCCTTTAGCACACCTGCACCATGTTTCAATCTCTTGGCCTTTTGCTGGAGCAGGCTCATTGGCTTCCCCTTCCTGCCATGTGCAACTCTTCCCTTTGGAGGCACACTAAATTCCTTGATACCTGCCGCCCCAGCTGCTGCTGCTGCTGCTGCAAGTCCTGGCCCCTTGCCAGCTCTCCTTGCAGTTGACTTGGTTCTTGCCATCACTCTGACAAGCTGCATACAAAGCAATGGAAAGAGATTACAGCCATGGAGAACATGGAATGACACAAAAAGGCAATGACAGGGGTGGATGAAGCAACATTTATAAATTTGCAACAAAACGCAATTTCGACAGTTTGAAATTCCTAACAGCTCACTCTCGCGTTTTCCTGCAAATACCTGAAGTAACATGCTGGTACATTCCTACAGTGATTTCTCTATCTTTACAACTAAATACAATATGGATTGAGTTTATGCAAGGAGTGTACAGCCATGGACAACTTGGAAAGACACAAAACCACAATGACAGGGGTGGATGAAGCAACAGTTCAATATTTACAACAAAACGCGATTTTGGCTGTTTGAAATTCCTAAATCCTTCTCCTCACGTTTTCCTACAAATTCATGAGGCAGCATGCTAGAACATGCCTTCAGTCATTTCACTGTGTTTGCAACAACTTAATGCAGGATGGATTGAGTCTTGAGTCTATGGAAGGCAAGAAGAGTGCACAGACTGAAGGAAGAAACTATAAATAAAATTTTACCCTTAAGTGCAATTATCACACTTTAAGATCTGCAAACATTGCTAAATCTATAAAGATGATCAATCTCTCACTCAACCAGCCCAATTCAAAAGTCTTCCTGCTTGTGGTTGCAGTGGAAAAAGCTAAGGAATGCATATAATATTTATCCTAATATCTAAGCTACATCACATCCCAAAAGTATGTGTGTTATACTATTAAACAAGAAGATAAGGATATAGAGAGTCTTACTGACCTAGAAGCTATCTATGAGATGAACCTGTGCTGTTGGTTAGGATGCTGATGGTGCAGAGTAGGGAGGCAGGGAGGCAAGAGAGCTGAGAGGGGAGGGCCAAGCTAGAAGAGATTAAACAGGAGGGAAAAGATTAGTGTAAAATACAAACAAGGCAGCTACTAAATACCACATGTGTGGAATGGAGTCGTTTTTTCACACGTGTGGATGGGACCCAGATCTCTTGGAGTTTGAAACTTGGCACATGTGAATGGGACACTTTTTGCCTTGGAACTTGTGCCAATCATGATTTCATAATCAGTTCCATAACCACTCTTCCCTCCCCTGCCTCCCAATCTTTCATCCCTGCTAGCACCCTCGCTCGCATCATCCTTTTCCTTCCCTCTCTGATCCCTTCCTACCCAACACACTCCATCCAGACTGCAACCTGCCTGAAGACTACTACCACTGCCAGATCTCCAGGTTACCTAGGCTGCAGCTCAAGTTTGGGAGAGAGCAGAAGATTCACCAGTGCAACTCCAACAGCATGGAAAAGGAAAAGAAAGGTCAGAGTTCTAGATTCTTTCCAATGTTTTTTGATATATATTTCTTCCATCCATAGACTTCTTGATGTCCAGATATCTAGGCAATTCCCATCCACCACATCCCATATCCCAAATTTCCACTAAGCTCCAGCATTTCTTGTCACATGTCCCAGTCCTGCTGTCCAAGAATCTCACTATCCAGGAATCTGGTAGATCACCCTAGGATTTGATTGGAGATGGATATCAATAGAATCTAGAAGTTTGCAACAAAATGCAAGGAGAGTGCTTAACATTTTCCAAATGACCCTATATCGCGTTTTCCTGCAAATTCCTGTATTCCTTTTGGTTTTCATTTCTTCCTCATTGTTTTGCTTTCTTTGGCCCTGGGGAATTCTTCCTAGTATCATCTACTGTCCAGGAATCTGTGAGATGATCCTAGCATTTGATTGGAGATGGATATCAACAGAAATGGAAAATTTGCAACAAAATGCGAGGAGAGTACTTGACATTTTCCAAATGGCCCCACATCGCGTTTTCTTGCAAATTCCTGTGTCCGTTTTGGTTTTCACTTCTTCCTCATTGTTTTGCTTTCTTTGGCCCTGGGGATTTCTTCCTTGATGATGAGAAAAGTTTTTGCTTTGGAATAGTTGATTCTCAGGCCCCTCCTTTCAAGAGGAAGTTGGACTTTTCTGCTGCTATACTTAGACCACACCAATCACCAGGTGAGTCATGTGTGCTCATGAAGGGAGTTGTTTGGTGATATCCTATATAGTCCCTGATTGCATATGTCAGCATATAGAAATCATGATATATAAATTTTGGTTCAGGCAAAAGGAAGAGACTGGAGCAGAAAGCTGAGTCTTCCCTCTCAAAACAAAAGGAACCAGAAGAGGACAAATCTCCAAATTTGCTCCTATTTGACTTTCTTCACAAATGCAAGGCTCAGAGGAACTTCCACATATACCACAGTATTTTCAACAGGGAGTTCACTATGAGCTCTGTACTGGAGCATCACAGAGATTTTCTTTCAGACCATTGGGATACCTTCAAACAACTGATAGAGGCAGGAAGAATTGTGGAAGGTGAAAAGGTTTTTGTGCATATAGATCATATTGTCTCCATTGATAGGCTGAGGTACCATGTGAATAGAAGATTTGACAGCCTGCCTGAGGAATATAAATTCAACTGTAACTTGCACACCAGAAAGTGTAGAGTGCTTGAGGAAACCATGGCATTCCTTATGTACATTGTCTTCAGTCAGCACTCTCTAGAAGAGCAAGGGCAGGAGGCTGAAGAAGAAGACACATCTGAAGCAGAGGAAAAAGAGGATGTTCCTATGGTGGCAACAGAAATGGTAGAGCAGAAAGAAGATATCAACCTCCAGGATGAGGGGCTGCAAGTGGCTGCTCTTGACCTTGTTCAACTGAGGACTGAAACTCTTAGGGCAGCATAAACAGTTGAAGATTTTGATGTTCAAAGCAGCAACTATGCAGTGCCCATGCTTCCAGGTGTCTTGATTGGTGGTAAAGATTATGTTTTCCTCCATGATATAGAGTGTATGTTCAATTTGAGGGAGGAACTATGCCATTTCCCTTATTGCCCGGGCTTCAAGGCTTGACAAGGAGGTTGGCATAGAGGATGACCATTCACTACTGGCTTTGGAAACAACTTTTGATCCTGCAGAAGCCCTTACTATTTGTTTCAAAGATGCTGAAAAGTTCCAAGAGCCAGATGAAGCTGCCTTCCAACTCACACAGGAAGCTATGAATCTCTCAGCACTATACAAATTCAAATCAAATACTTTATCTTGTGTTTAAATGTTTTGTAGTTGTGTATTGTCTCACTCCAATCTTTTGATATGTGGCAGCTACAAATTGAGGATGACACATTCCTCCAGAGAACAAGTGGAAGCAGGCTAGCTGGGTTTGGCAAAATGTCAAGCCTACCTCATTATATTCATGATCTAGGCAGTGCTAAGATCTTGATTTACCATAGGCAGTTGAGCAACAATGGAGAAGCCATTGTTTACTTCTTTAAATGTTTGTCTAGGGTTTTAGGTGGACATAATCTTTCATGGCAAAAGGAAAAGATCATTTTGATAGAGAGGTTGTCTGCCATAGATATATTTGGGGATTATGTGAATAAGCAGGCCTCTAGGGCCTCTTACTTTTTGTCTTACGCTTCTTATGCATTAGCATGTGGTGTTAAGGAGCCCAAATGTCTGGAGGGCTATGGAAAACACAAGCTCATAAGGTTTCAAGAGCCACCCATGATTGCATCAGGCGACACAATCCAAGAAGAAGAACACGTCGAGATAGCTGAAGACAAGGATACCCCTCCCAGACAAGCAACAGAGGCAAGCATTGATAAACAGACAGTCGACATCAAGCTAACAAGGAAGAAAAAGAGTCCAATCAAGATCAAAAAGAGAGTTCCGATTGGCAGGCCCTGGGAGTAATAGGATTTAGTCATCAAATATAGCACAAACATTATGTTGAAGTTGAACTTTGAATTAATATTTGAGAAAACCACACTTCAAGATATCATTCCGAATTGATATTCCCTCCTCGATGGTGGTGGTGGATTGACATGCATCTTGTCATCAGTTCCTTGTCCGTACGGACGATCAGTACCCTTTTGCATTTGTCCCATCACCGTATGACACTTCAGTACTCTTCCCACACTCAGTAGCTTCTAAAAGCGTTTGACACTCAGTACCTTATTGGTAAGGATCAATGGTGTGTCTAGCATAATTAAGTAGTATTGATTGAATTTTTTGTGTATAGCTCATGGATGTATTGATGCTTGTTAATATAGATCACATGTTTCACAAAAGAAATACTTTTGATGGAGTCTCAAAACATATAGGCATAACACCAAGAGTCACTTGTTCCATTAAAAAAAATTCTATTGATTGAGTTTGAAAACATGTGGACATAACACCAATAAGTTACAAACTGCTATTCATGTTTACTTGTCCATTTATGGTTTCTAAATATCTTCGAATCCCTCCATTGTCTATGTCTCTCTGCTGCCATTGAATTGTCCAAAGTTTGTCTTCGTCTTTGCTTTTGGGCTAGAATAAAAGCAAGCTTGCCTTTGGAGCTAGTAACTTTTCTTTTAGCATGCAGCCTCTGTAGTATGCCTCGGTAAAACCATTGGAAGACTTCCTTCAGACTATTTGCCTTTTGACTCCCTCCGTAGTGTTGTGTGTGTCTGAAAAATGCATTACGTGCCATGTAGTGAGACTTCTCCATGCCTTGGGTAGACCGAATTGCTGGGCATCCATACTTTTTGACAAAATAGGGAAGGTGGTTGTAGATGATATGCTGTTTTCACATAGACATAAGAATGCATAGTAAGTTATAAAAAAAAAAGAGGATCACACTTAAGTAAAAGAAGAAGACAGAACCTTACCATGTAGTGAGTTATATTGCAGGCTGTCCACGCGTCTTTCATTGACTTCCCAAAATGTTTAATTGCCTCTTCAAAGTTCTTGTAATCACTCTTTGTCCATGTTACATTGTCACAAAACATGAAGAGTTGATCAAGAGACCTCCACACCTCTGCCTTCACATTTCGTGCTTCCCCATCTGCCTCATGATCTTTCACGGCATTATGGACTTGCTTCCACAATCCATAATTAATCCTTGAAACTGTTCTACCTTGCCTTACTTGCTTACTACTGTGTTTGGGTCGAGACAAGAATCTTCTTGCCTTAACACCACCAATAGAGGGTTTGATTGGTACCTCCTTGCCATTGGTAGACTTTTTAAAATCCTTTGTGATATGAACATCACCTCCATGCAGACCTATATCGGATAACACTTTTTCCAATGCTTGAAGAGCATCCTTTCTATTTTTTTGGGGACGGAGTTTCCAAGCAAATCCAATATACAAAAATACCAATTTCTCAATAATTTGACATAGACCATGCAATGTGCATATGTGAACATTACATAGTGGAATGTTAAGAATGGCCTTGAAGTCAGGGTCAACTTTATCTATTAGGTGCTCTCTTCCACCATTTGGAATCCATTACTTGAGTTGATTCTTTGCAGTAAAGACAAGGAGACTTTGAGTTGCCTCCTTTACTAACGTTATACATGCACTTAAGTGTTTTAAGATCCCCCGCCATGTGCCACTCTACTTGAAAATCACCTTTTCCTGCAACATGGAGATTCTCTCCTTGCACTTGTCTTTTAATTATTCTTGGTATTTCCGTGTGGTGAAACACCCAATCTAGTGTTTCATGGTCTACTGTCTTCACCTATGATTATAGAAAACAAAAGTCTTACTATAAAAGATTTGAAAACAATGACTAAAATCAAGTACGAAACAAAAAATATCATACCTCGAACGAGCCTAACCACCATATGTGTTTCTTCGACTGCACACTAAAATACTTTGAACTCGCTTCAGTCAATGATGTATCAAGTGCTCCATTCATCAATGTAATAGTAATCCTTTCCATTTTCTTTTCCTTTACAACCTCACACTCATCCAGTTTGATAACAAATTTCAAAAGGCCTTTGCACTCCTCAAATGTTATTCCATAAAACTCGACCATTCTTCTTTGAAGTTGTTGTAGATCTACAAATATATTGTTCCAAGGGTCATACACAGTGGTTCCTTTACCACCATGAAATATTTCTTCAATATGGATATATTGCCCAATAAACTCACGATTACTGGATTTGGCAATAAAACTCGTTTAATCCTTTGATCTTTAAAGTTGAGGATATCGCATGGAAAATCGAACTATATCTCTTCTTGCTAACTCCACTAACATCAAGAGCCTCTTGGATTGTAGTGCCATCAACTTGATTATTGCATATAAAGTTCTCTACAACATTGTGTTTGATTGTTTTGTATTTTTTTCTTCAATCAGACCTTTTGCTACACCACAAGAAAGCAATCCTTTTATTTGTTTAACAGGAAGAAGGTTGGGATCCATATTTTCTTTTGTAGGCACCAATAGTTTCCTATAGTAACAACACAATATGCCTATATCATTCAACACCTCCATTCTTGTTTTGCATTAATGGACGAAATAGATATAGTCATTTGAGAGCCTTTTTGAGTACACAAAATGAAAAATTTCAAACTAGCCTTGCTTCGTGAATTCTTCGCTTGCATCCACCAGTCCCAGCCTTCAAATTTGCAATGTTTTTAATCTTCCTGCTTCGTAGTCTATCTCCAAGCACGGTTCTCTTCCTTCTTGCTCTTGTCAACTCTTTTTTACTCTTTGAATGCTCCTCAATTTCATTCTGCAAGCTGCTCCAATTTTGCACGAATGGCTATCTCTTGCATCCTGGCCCCCTTTTCTTGTAGGTACATCATTTTATACGTTTCTGCAAATGCAGACTGCGCTGAAATATAACCAAGAAGTCCATTTTGTCCATCGCCTGCAAACCTCAGTAGTGTGGTTGGATTGACAAATGGAGGTGTAGAGTTTTTTACTAGACATTTTGGATATATGCTTCCATCGCACCATAAGTCAATATGTTGAAGCCCTTCTCTTCTCATATTTTCCCGTTGTTGCATTCAGCACCGTATCCTTTCGTCTTTTTTGTGCTGGAGCATATTGTTCTTTAAGTCGATGTGAAGATGGTGTAATCGCTTCTTCTAAGGTTGTGACTCACTAGTATCGGCCATTTTTTGTGCTTCTGAGGTTGCGAAGTTTGCTTGTTGTCAATCTCATAGTCTTTTTGTAACATGAATCGTGGAAGTGTGGCGGTATCCATGTAAATATTTTGAAAAAGTGCAATCATCAAGTTCAGTGATGGATTCTTTATGAGAGGCCTGCACACGTCGTCAAAAGAGATGCGGAATCTTTGGGAAACCAAAAAAAAACTAAGGAGATATTTAATGCAAAATCGTGTTAGTTAGACAAAAGATTATCTTATTCCTTTCTGAACTGACAGTTCTGTAGTCCTTACTGACAGTTCTGAGCCACGTTTCCGTATTTTACTATTTTTGAGGTCTTTTAGGGGAGAAATAAATCAAAAAATAGTGAATTTCTTACAGGGCCCCAAAATGAGCTCCCTTTTTCCCTCGGGGGGGTCACTATATGTAAAATATCCCTATCGCGTGCGTTCAAGGCCTATATTTTAAATCCCTTATTTGTGAATTTTTTCATCTATATAATATTCCCTTTTCTTTATGAATCTGTAAATTTTTTTGAAAAAAATTTAAATCATACCCTTATGTAAATATATTTCTGTAAGTTTCATAAATTAAAATTATGCTTCTGTTGAACGCACGTGATATTCACATTTTTTTGTGAGTGACCCCCCGAGCTTTTTCCCTAATGAGACATGGTGTTTCCTTGGGAGACCCACATTGAAAGAAACACCTGCCGTGGTCACCATGGTTACCTCACAACACGTTCATTGCATCGGCAAAGTTACACTTTTGTTCCACATCGAAAATAATCCCGTGGAAGGGAAGTTTTATGTGATGCTTGCAGGAACTATGAGTGAAGAGATCATCCTCAGTAGGGGATGTATGGGCCATAACAGATGCAACATCGGCTGGGATGCACGGATGACCACCCTACAATTGAATTTTGGCCATGTTACTATCCTCAATGAAAGATGAAGAATCAATCCTCCCAACTTTCATAGGGTTTGATATCTCACCACTGGGTGCCCAAGTGACTTCTTGTTTGCGGGACAAGGCTACTATGAGGGAACATCTCCATTGTGGATCCCCAAAAGTTCCAACCATCTCGCTCACCAACAGGAATCCACACTATCTCACCCCCAGCATAAGCCCCTCATTCACCAACCACAAGCCTATAAAGTACAGGATCAACACAAATCTATGCACCCTCCTAGGCGCTCTCACCCCTCGAGGGAACCCTAAACCCATGCACGCAACCCTTTGGTGGATCCGAAAATCTCTTCTTCTTGGTCAACATTACTATGAAGGTAATCATACCCTATCGATCCACAAACCTATCCAACTTAAACCCCTACCTCATGTGATGCCTCATTCACCTAGACTTCAATGGAGCCCCAAGGCAACACCTCCCATTAGGAGTACTTAGGAAAAAGGGAAGTAAAAATTCCTATGTAACACAGTCACCCCCAAGCCACCACTAAAAAATTTCATTTACAAATATACCCTCAACATTAGTAATTCCCCCCCCCCCCCTATCATTCAAAGTCTTGACAAGACTATGAAACTCCCTTCAACTCCCTGAGCCCCAGCTCCTTCCTTTGTCACTCACATCGAAATCTCTTCAGGAAGTGCTACCCCCTACTTGGCCATCACCCAATTAGCATAAACTCCTTTCTTCAGCAAACTGGGCACGTGATCAGTACAAAACCTACAATGGGTATGGCAGCATAGCCTCAGTGTACAAAATGTGACAACATACACACCCAAAAAAAAAATCAATCAAGTGCCACGACCGTTCCATTCTTAATCCAAAGCCCACGGCGGCCGTTCTAAGTTTCACACGGCCGTTCCCTTCTCAACACCTAAATTGCCACGGACATTCCAAGTCTGAAACAACCATTCCCTCCCCCACCCATTTCCATGGCCATGCCGACTCTTTATGCAAGCGAAATCTCGTTCGATCATCTTCCCATAGCCGTTCGATCCTCCTGCCATGCCCGTTCACTTAGAGTCGCACAACCATTCCCTGAACTTATCACAGCTGTGTCTTCTTCACAGTGCTATAAATATGGGCCCCCTCCTCCCACTTTCTCACTTTTCACTCTTAGCTTATCCAAACTCTTGCAAAAAAATCTCCCGCACCCTTACCCTCACATCTAGCCTTCACAATGTTTGAAGCCTCTGACTCCTCCCTGGAGGTACTCCACCATACTTCCCTACGCAAGAAGAGGCCTACCAGTGGTCGATTTGAGGAGTATGCAAAGCACCCCACACAACTCTCCAAACTAGGTGAAGCCCTAATGAAGCAGGTTATTGGACACACAGTCCATTCCCTGATGAAGAACCATCGTAAATTTGAGCACAAGCTCCTTTACTACACTAGGCCGTGCTATGGAGTTGTTGTAGCTGACCCAGCTGTGGTCCAAGAATTAGAGCTGCTCAGAATTGACCGACTATCCACATTGGAGCCTTGGGGGCCTGACTTTTACAATGCCTTAAACTTCACCACCAAGACTTATGATGCAAACCAGCATATAGGAATCATAGTGGATATCAAGGGAAGACATCATCTAGTCCATCTCAGCATAGGCCTTGTGCGGGAGGCATTAGCATTACCACATGTGGAATAGTCAGATGTACGCCTTGTCAATTCCCTTAAGCTCACTTGTGTCCTATACAAGGGGAATACCAACAAGGATGGAGTTGAGTGGGGCAACATTGCCCAGGAAGACCTTGTGCTACCTGCAATTTCTCCTCACAAACAAGGTGGGCCGATAGGTTTAATAAGTGCAGTCTGACAACCTTGGCTCGTGTGTACCAGAGCCAGCAGGTTAATTGGGCCGACTATCTCTTCTAGGAGCTCCATAGTGTTTGCTCCAACCCCCAAGGCAAGTTGGTAGTTGCCACTTCACCAAGTTTGTATATTATGTAGTGTGCTAGGAAGAACTACCACCCGCCATCTAGTTGAGCAGACCGAATGCCGCACTTGCTTCTGTCTACCCTCCATCCACCTCTCCCATTGCCCCACCATGAACTCGCACCTCCGGAATAGGCACAAATACCCCCAAGTCCCAGGCCCACACAAGAAGATATTACACTACCAACGGCAGTTTGCAGAAGCTGCCAAGAAGGCTGCAAAAGCGAAAGATCGCCAAAAACAAGATTTTTAAAATATAATTTTTTATGAGACCCCACCCCCCTTCACTGAAATTCCACCTCATGGTCAGGTAGGGCCCTCCTCCCCCAGTGACACCCAAAACACTCTCACAACACTCTCAGTTGGGCCCACCCTGGCAGTTTCAGCTCTAGCTAGAATTACAAAGAAAGCATCCATGCAGCCAGGGGAGAAATGCCCAATTTTTCCCAGGGCTTTGGTGGCCGGAGAGCTCATACAACAGATGACTGACTGCATCTCCCGACAAGAGGAAGTGGCCCAAATTTCACAAAGGGAAATGTTATTAGCCAAAGTCTAGGAGCGCGCTATGTTTGAGGAGTTATACATAACAAATGTGTAGTTTATGGAGCTCTGGACAAAGTTTTATCAACAAACAGAACAGCTAGCTAGGCCATTTCCAGAATTATTGAGCTTCAGCAAGTTAACCAAGCCCATGCAGCGGCCGCAACAGCCCACAAAGAGCTAACCATCATAGGAAGGGCTGCATTAAGAGGTAATGAAGCAAGCCCAAACTGTGGAGCAAGATCTCACCTGCATAACCGAGGATTTTGCAAGGCACAGCAACTTGACAGAGGCCACTCTCCATCACCTCCACAAATAGCTCGGTGAGGCAAAGGCCCCAGCTGCCGAACCGCCAACCACCCCATCAACCCCTTCATCCAACTCGATTAATCATAAATTTTATGCCCTTATGGAGACTGTAACCGAGCTTCCTATTTTGGCCTTCTCCCCTTAAATCCCTATAGTCAGCTACTCAATTTGCAACATCGGGCCATCCACCTCAACCTCCTCCAACATGATATTTATATCGAGGAGTCCCTGTCCTGCCACAATGATTCACCTATGCTCTCTCCAAAATCCCCGATGACAATGATGATGGCATGCTTGCCCCCTTTGAATCCAGAAGGATTTTCACCACCGCCCCCTCATGCACCGTGAGGACCCTAATCTACATCACCTCACACACAACCACCACCTCCACCACCCCCCTCGAGCACCACCACACTTCCACTTTTTGGTGCCTCAACTTCTTCTTCCCCCCTTCACTTTCTCACTCCACCCCCATCACCCACCACCCCCCTGCCACCTTCATTATCCCTTCACTTAGGTCTGCACTCACAGCATTCAGGGATATTCCCTTCACCTCTGCTAGACCCCAGTGTTCCTCGACACAAGCCTCACAACCCAACCTTTGTCATTGACACCCACTCGAAGAAGGAGAGATCCCGCCACACTGCCACCATCTAAGCACGAGGAAGTCGACCCTCCACCAAACCCCTTGAATTGGTGTGATCCCCTAGACCGCATGGAGTTTGATTAGGCAATCACCAAGATCACCCTATCACCTGCATCACTGATCGCCTCGATCTCCATGTCCTCTGCCTATACCTCGATGCCAAGAACACAACATCGAGGTGTGTTCACCCACCTCGAACGCGCGGTGGCTACCATCAGCCCCTGCCACCACTGCTCATCCCATCACCTTCGATCTCATGGGCGAGCAACCAGCCTAGCGAGTGATGACCCTTCCTTAATAGACCCTTTATTTAGGAGGTTTATTGCAACGCACCCTACGCATTGAGGATTAGCCCAGATTACCTCTCCATCCTTAGACGGTGAACTTGGAAAACATTCCACACCGAACAACAAAAGAACCCAAAGTTGCAATTCAACTTCCCTTGGTTTGGGCCCCCATCATCATAGAACCCATGTACAGCAGACACCATGGTCAGGCACTTCCACGATTTCATCTGCTGCTAACAACCAGGTATCGAACCCAACAAGGATTGCAACCATCTACTTCTTCAACCTTATCATCACTTTGCTAGAGACCCTCCAGACATGGGACCACTACTTTTTGAAGGAGTCCAAGGCCTCGCATTTGACATCAAGAAAGGGCCCACACTCAAGTAGCTATTTGGCTACTACAAACGCAGATTCATGTGGATGCTGCTTGGCGGCTCCAGACTTTTGACGAAGACATGATGGAAACAAATTTTGGGCGAGCTATCGTGTCTTCCATCGAGCCCCCACGCCCCTACTTCGAGATGGGACTTCATCCGCACATACTGTATCTCTACCAGATAGCTTTTCGACCAGTTTTAAGGACGAACTTGCAATCAAGAGGGGGGTATGTTAACCACTCTCGTTAACATGACCTTCCATATTTTTTGTAATCACGCTAATCACCAATTGTAAATGAGACACGGGATGACCGAGCTTACGACTTGTGTAATGCCGGTCATAAAGAATTGATGTACATGGAGCTAGTTAAACTAGGAAGACTAGTTTTGGGGCCCCAATTGTAAATGAGACACGGGATGACCGAGCTTACGACTTGTGTAATGCCGGTCATAAAGAATTGATGTACATGGAGCTAGTTAAACTAGGAAGACTAGTTTTGGGGCCCCATTTGTAATTGGGTGGCCAACCATTGTAAAAAGTGAGCTCATGTATATAAGACATTTTATGTAATTGGGCGGCCTACCATTGTAAAAAGTGAGCTCATGTATATAAGACATTGTATGGAATATGAAAAGGGACAATCCCATTTGTCTCAATTGAGTTTTGCTTTCTCTCTCACTCTCTCTTGAGTTTATGGTAGTTTGCTTGCTTGCTTGTGATGCTTACTTGCTTTTGATTGTTGGTGTATGTGATTAGGAATGGTGTTGCTCTCCTTTCTCTCCTTCACTCCCTTCTCATTGCTCTCCACCTTGTCTTGATCGCACAATTGGCATGAGATAGTGGTTGAGATATCCATAGCTCCTACCCTCTTGCTCCTACCCTCTTGCTCCTACCTAGCTTGTTTGGATCTCTCTTTGGGAGACATAAGGAGAGTGTAGAGTGAGATATCCATAGCTCCTACCCTCTTGCTCCTACCTAGCTTGTTTGGATCTCTCTTTGGGAGACATAAGGAGAGTGTAGAGTGAGCCCCTAGCGGCCTCACACCGGGGAGTTAACCCTAATAGGGTTGGCCAAGTTCAAGTCACCGTACTCAACCCTTGCAACAAGCACTCTCTTCTTCTTCTCTCTTGTGTTTGTGAGGTAGCATGTTAAACCACTGACACACTGCAACAATTCATCATCATATAGCCATAATTAATATGTGGGTTTTGAATCAGCTTCACTATGTGTATCCTCTTCTGCACCATGTTAAGAGACTAAGGTTATGTAAAAGGGGAAGAGAAGGGTGTGTGTGTGAATGGACCTATGGTCTACTAGCTCACCTATTTAAAGGTGGAGCTAGAAGGCAATTTGTATGAAGCAAGAAGCCTAGTTGTATTTGAGCAACTTAATAAGCAAGATATTTTCTTGTATTTTGTGAGTCTCTCTCCTCCACATAGTTGATCTAGCATGAGCACCACGAAATCTTATCATGGTATCTAGAGCTTGGCAAGATTAGGCCTCTTTTGTGGTGTAGAATAGGTCAATTTTCTTATCTTTTCCTTTATGGAGTTGAACCTCATGGCAGTGGAGGCCTTCCAGCATCTTGTGTGGGAAGCAAAAGACCAGGCGCCTACTGGTTTTTTCCATGGAAGCTTGCTCAAGCTTTTTGGTAATAGTGTTCATAAACACTAATAGTGTTGATTAACACTAATGAGGCTTCTAATCCAGCAAAGGGGAGTCATTCCAAAGTGTTTTTAAACACTAAGAGTGTTCTTAAACACTAAGAGTGTTCTTAAACACTAAGAGTGTTTTTAAACACTAAGAGTGTTCTTAAACACTAATGGTGAATCTAATCACCAATACAAGTGTCATTAGATGCTAAAAATGTGCTCTTAAGCACTAATTATGTTTTTAAATACTAATGGTAAATCTAATCACCAATACAAGTGTCATTAGATGCTAGAAATGTGCTCTTAAGCACTAATTATGTTTTTAAACACTAATGGTGATCTTAATCACCAAACAAAGTGTTCTTTAACACTAATGAAGTTAATCTCCATCAAAATTAGTGGTTGGGCACAAACCCTAAGTGCTAAACCATAAAATTTACCATCTTAATCTCCTATTTATGCAACATCCTTGGCTTGATTAAGGGTTGTTGCACTTTTATAAGCCTTTCTCTTTCTACTTAAGCCAAAATATCAAAAAATTTTGGTTTTTTCTTCTTCATAAATCAGCCCATTACTCTCTAGTAACCTCCTTCAATACCCAATGTCAAAGGACAACACCCAAATTAAGAAGTTCTCAAGAGAGGGCTTCCACACTTGGCAAGTCCTTGGTCAAATACAAGATGATATCCAAAGGTTTTTGGCCATTCATCTCAGGCACTAAGGTTATTGATCGAACTAAGGCTGAACATATTGAAGATGATAAGAGGGCACAAGCCATCATCATGCTTCATCTTGATGAGGCTCTCATTCACCATGTGGACCAGCTTTCGACTGCAAAGGAGAAATGGGATGAGCTTGATAAGCTCTATGGAGCTCATGGTAAGAATTCTAAGATCTCACTTAAAATTGAATTTTTCAGCTTGGAACTCAAAGAGGGAGACAGCATTGGAGCCTTCATCTCTCACTTGAAGGTCCTTATGGCTCAACTTGCATCAGTGAATGCGAGAATGGATGAAGATGATGCAGTGGTGCTGTTTTGCTAAAAGCAGTCAAGAGAGTGTACCCCACCTTAGTCACCACCCTGAAGAACATACCTAATCCCACCCGTGAAGGAGTCATTCAATCTTGTCTTGATGAAGAAAAGAGGCCAAAGGGAGGAGCTGAATCTTCAAATGCAACAACTTCATCGAATATCGAACAAGCTTTGTCACATCAAGTGATCAAAGTAAGATGTTCCCATTGCAAAAAGGTGGGTCATTTGGCAAATAATTGTTGGATCAAATATCCCAACAAAATGAAATGTAACAAGTGTAAACAAATGGGACATATCACTTCTAAATGTCCTAACAAGAGTCAGAGGCTAACTTTGTATCAGCCTCTAACTCCACTGAGAAATTGTTTTAAATCTCAATGTAACCACACCTATATTCCTAACCTTGTATGCCTAATGTTATAAAGGCAACCTATGTCCAATACCACCTATTCTAATTTTCTTTCATAGTTGGTATTAAGGGGGGGGTATTAAGAGACTAAGGTTATGTAAAAGGGGAAGAGAAGGGTGTGTGTGTGAATGGACCTATGGTCCACTAGCTCACCTATTTAAAGGTGGAGCTAGAAGGCAATTTGTATGAAGCAAGAAGCCTAGTTGTATTTGAGCAACTTAATAAGCAAGATATTTTCTTGTATTTTGTGAGTCTCTCTCCTCCACATAGTTGATCTAGCATGATCACCACGAAATCTTATCACACCATTGGTCTGTCTCGCGTCGAGGAGGGTGTATGAGTCAATGGGTGTGAGTGCATCTTGAGTATAGAATGACATGGGGACTAACGACAAGTAACTTGAGTTAATTGTTCAAGGAATCCTTGCACTATGCTCCTAAAAGTACATATAGGTGGTAACAATATCTCATAAAACCTTGGATTTATTGCATGTCTTCTATTTGTCCTCTATTGTTCCACAAGTTCTTCTTGTTCAGTTCTTATCCGATAGGGTCCTCCCACTGAGTAAAGTACACTCATGTCATCGTGTCTTTGTGGGGTTACTCCTACCAATTTGATTTAAGGATTCTTTTCCCATAGCATCTAAAGTAAGTTCTATGCTACCACTAGCACAAAAAGGATGTTGTGAGAAGCATACACCTCTCATAGAGTAAACATGGGGTAGAAGGATGAAACTATGAACAAAAAGATCCACAAATGCAGTTCCACAACACTGTTCTCCTAATGATGCATAAAATTAATGAGAATGGGTTTGGAATGGAGGAATACTTCTCTCCCCTTGGTAGAACCACTTCTCTCATAACAATGCATAAAAGTAATGAGAATGGGTTTGGAATGGAGGAATACTTCTCTCCCCTTGGTAGAACCACTTCTCTCATAACAATGCATAAAAGTAATGAGAATGGGTTTGGAATGGAGGAATACTTATCTCCCCATAGTAGAACCACCCTGTATAATCTGAGTCAATTATTAGGGCACTTGTATCCACCCATGAGAAGTCCATGTTCACGGTCTGTAATAATAAAAGTCATAGAAGATTGAATTTTGTTTTTAAAGACATTATTTCAATCCCTAGTATTAATTTTCTAGATAAGTGTTTATTAGTGTAAGGCTACATATGCTGCTAAGTTTTAGAGTTTTAAAGAACCCAAGCATTAAATTTCTTGCTTATCCACCATGATGATACCTTAGCTATCATGGTCACTAGATTTATTGTTGAATTTGACTTGACTTTAGTTCGTGTGGCAGCACATGTCTACAATTGATGTTATTCTTTAGCCCTCCTCCACTCCCGCTTACTTTGTGCATTGTGTTAGGATACATATATTGTTTTTGGTCTCCACTCCATCTTGGTTATTTTTTGTTGTAAAGAAAGGTTAGGCCTTGATGGAGAGGTTCTCTTTGGGATCCAAATGCTAGAGTGAATTTCATAATAGCCATGGGATTCAAGGAGCTTGGTTGGTATCCAGATTTGTTTTGAAGAGTTGGATGTCTTGGTCGAGGCTCCAGATTTTGCTTGAATATATGGATGTATGGAGTACCTTTGGATGAGGTTTTTGGTTGCCATGGTATTGGTATGGTGTTGTGTCTATTCTAATGATCCAAGGTTTTCTTTGGTATCCATACTTTTTTTTGGGCTTGTTTAGGTAATTGTTTTGTTAGTTGCCTAGGTTCTAATTTTTGTTCTTGTTGGTGAGGTTATGGGTTTTCAGATTAAGGTTTATAATTTTTGTCGGTGTGCAACAAATTTAGTATTTTTGTCATCTGACTTATGTTATTGGAAGTGAAAGTTTAAGAGATTGCATGGTTATAGTTAGTACCGTGCTCCAATGCTACGGTCACTTTGTCATTTTTCAATACAAGGGTTGCCGTTCTTTTGTCTAATTAACCATAGAATCCATGGCCATTATCCATGTTCTCCCTAGTACAATGTTTTGTTTAATTTTTCCTGCAGGGGTCACATAGAATTTGCAAAATGCACATTTAGTCCCAATAATAAATTAAGTTTCAAGGCTTCCTACAATAATTGTTTGTTGACAATTGTTAACTGCAGCAACCGTTGCTATCGACGGTGTGAGACTTGGGTGACCTAACGAGGTCCATGTTTCCCATGGCATTAAGTCTGGCTCCTATATCAACCAAAGTTGGCCATGCTACTATATGGTCTGGTTAGGGAAACTCTATCTCTAGACGAGGTAGTTCTATATACGAGTCTTGATTATCAAGACCTCTAAGTTTAGCTTTATGAATAGATATCTATACACTTTTAGGTCTTCATCTTCTTTGGTTCTTTTTTTTCCGAGCCATTGCTTCAAGTCGTGATTTGCACTTTTCATTGTCTTGTTTTTTCTTTTCTTCTTTCTTCTCATGGATTTGATAGAGCATATCCTAGGTAAGTGGTCCATATTTGCATTTTAGTTTGTTTCCATTGAAAAATCCTACCATTTCTTGTCCATCCAAGGTCTCAATTTGAACTGTCCCTTGAGGAGTGATTTGTGTGACTCTATAGGGACCTACGCCCTATATTTAAGTTTTTGTTTTCCATTTATGACACTTTACATAAGTATCGTGTCTCCTTTTTTAATTTTTTTTATCTTTGAGTTGGTTATCAAACCATTGCTTACATCGTAACTTTTTAACACCATTAATCCCTAAGCAGAATTCAATCTTAATTCATTGAGTTTTTCCATTTCAATAAGTCTTCTTGACAAGGGATTTCCATGAAGATTGTGATGGGTAGATATTCAAAGGCTTGGAACAAGATAATCTAATGGCATTACTACATCAAGCCCAAATGCAGCTGGAAAGGTGATTTTTTGACTACCTTGTCAGCTGATACATTAGGCCCACATAGCACCATGTAATTTGTGATCCCAATCCGTTTAGGATGCCTTTGCGATTTTAGTAAGAATTGCACACGTCTTGTTTGTGCTCTCTAAGAAAAGAAAATATTTTGAAAATTAAGAAAAGAAAAGACAGTGAGGGATAATTGAAAGTGGTGGGGTAATTATTTTTTTCCCGCATGCATTCTCTACGTACACTATCTCATTCGAAAAACTCAAAGTCAGCAGATCTCTCTCTCTTCCTCTTCCCCAAAGATAGCTTCTTGAGAAAATTTCTACATCTTCAATGATGGCTAACTCGAAGGGCCGACGAAAGATACAAAGGTGACCCTTCTCTCTCTCTCTCTCTCTCTCTCTCTCTCTCTCTCTCTCTCTCTCTCTCTCTCTCTCTCTCTCAAATTTCTCATCAACCTGCTAATCAAGCTCCACATATGTTGGTGGTCTTGAGCTCAATATATGAGAGACAAGGAGAGTGTGTTTTCTTATCTAACCAATGTTTTATGCATGCCAAAAGTGGGCAACTACCAAGTTTTGCCACCCAAAATTAGAGATAGTGCCATTGAAAGAATTTGGTAGGAATTCAAAGGATTTTTCTAGAGTGTATGGTCTCAATCGTGAGGGGGAGGATGCAAGGCATCTCACTGAGGTGTCAAGAAAGCATTGGCTAAGAGTGTCTTTAGAGCTCCCCTAGAAAGACAAGAAGGTGATGTTGCGAATGCCAAAGCATGAGCACTACCTGCCCTTGTATACATTATATAAATAGGTTTACCAAACTACACCCTTAAAATATTATGTGGACCTTCATTTTTTCCAAGGCTACGTCTGTATCAGGATTATTAAGTGGGTTGTATTCGATGAGAAAGTTGTCAAGAAGACAAGTGTCAATGGTAATTGCACAAAAAAAAGAACTCAGTGGATGTGCGAGGTAGGTGTACAATCGATTTCATCTATGAGTTGTGGTGTAACACTATCTTAGGACACATGCACTCCATTGGCACAAGATAGCCTATATGAGGTAGAGGTGGAGTCTCAAGTCAGGTGTGCAGGCATTGTTGGATGACATTTTACTAAATATCGAGTGCATCAAAGAAGCTGCATTGCTAGCTCTTCATATAGTGACAACGAAGGTAGAGGAGGAAAAGTGCATCGTGCATCACATTGAAGGTGCAATTGAATACCACACCATGATTCATCCATCAAATAACATGCCCCCTAATGCACAAGAACAAGCAGAGTGGTAGCTTCAAGATAAACTTTATGTCACTAGAGAAGCTCTTGAAAAGGCAAAGGTATGTATATGTGTTTTCTACATATGAAGAAACTCCATGCCATGTTCATTGCCTCTTTGTCTATGTTTGTAAGATAATTTAAACCATAAGAATGAGGCCGTGGAGAAAGCAGGTGCCAGTAGAGCTTTCTTGATGGATGTTAAGTTAGAGAACTCTAGCACGATGATCATTCGACAACTACCAAAGATTCTTTTGCATAAAGATAGTATGTTGTGATGGAAAGTTTCCCAGGGTGTGGCCTTGGATTTTAAGTGGACCAGTCTATTGTTGGTTTGTTTATATTACCTTCCAAGCATGCATACCATGTGTTTTTCTACTCTTATGTATGTATCAAAGGCAAGTGCATTGTAGTTAGCTGTAACCAGGCCATACCCGAAGAAGCAAAAAAAATGGTGGTAAGGAAACCACTTGGTCATGCCATGCTTGAAAACAAAGGTGGCAACCTATACTCTTTAACTAGTTTTATTTGATTAGCATTGCTTTGCATTTGTTAATACCACCTTTAAGCACTTGCTATATGCTAGCCCGCTGAAAACCGATTGAAACCCATTTGCAATGCTCCTAAGCTATATGCTAGCCCGCTGAAAACCGATTGAAACCCATTTGCAATGCTCCTAAGCTATTACATTGGGTGTCAATCTAGTGATTGAAAACCATTTGTTATGCTCCAAACATATAAACTAGTTTTCAAACTGAAACCAATAGTCTAAAACCCTTTTAAGTGCCCCTTCTCTTATAAACATGTTGTCAACAACCAGTTGCCATTTGTCACACTCTCAATCTATAAACCAATTGTCAACAAGTTGGAAGCCAATTGCCATTTGTCATGCTCTTAATTTAATATTTCGGTTGTCAACCAGTGGTTGTAAACCCTTCCAACCCATAAACTGGTTTCAAAAAGGGGTTGGAAAATAAGGGTTAAAACCCATTAAAGTGGCCCAATTTATAAACTAGGTTTAAACCAATTTATAAGTTAACAACCAGTGTTTATATAACTGGTTGTCAACTTATAAATTGGTTTTAACCAATGGGTTGTAAACCCTTACAACCTATTATATGGTTATTAATTGGTTGGAAACCTGTGGTAAAAGACCCTTAGAGGTTCCTCAACTTATAAAGTAGTTTTCAACTAGTTGGACTAACCGTCAACCAGTTGCAAAGATCTCTGTCAAAAATCACATGCTTTTCTCCAAACCTTAAAATAGGCTAATTATTGGGTTCAAACCAATGGTTGATGAATTACCATGTGTTGAAGCAATTTGTGTACGTCTTATTCTAATCATTTAAAAGATGTGCTGCTACTAATGAATTTCAAAATGTGCAGGCTACACTTCAGCATTGTCTTTTAGAAGCCAAGGAGGGGTAGAACTAAGACATGAACATGTTAATATAAGTGAGGTTGTGGAGAATAGGATTCATTTTTTGAATTAAGAGGAAACCCTAGAGCAAATGTCTTGTGTGGGATGAACGCGTGGTGAGTGTTTGTCGATCTCCATCATCATGATTTTACATAATGAGACCACACTATTGATTCAGTAAATTTTATCATTGTTGGCTTGAAAGAAGGGGAGGGCGAAGTCAACAAGGAACCAAAGAGCACCACTCTTAGAACTAAGTACAAGAGAGCTATCACCCATGAGACATGATGGAAGAAGCTCTCTAAGTTAGCACAATCACACTGCAAGCATAGAACAGGGGCAAGCATGTACTAATCACGTGACTCGTTCTAGGATGCGAAAGAGGAAGGGTTGTTGTGAACGATCAGAGTGAGCTAAATGTTATGTGCTGTCACCCTTAAAGCTCTCTAAACAGGCAATCTTGTGTTAACTGTGTGAGTCCACATTCTAGGACACCAAAAAGGAAACATTCTAATGATCAAGGTGAGAATTATTTATGAGTCATCTGTCCTTAGTGATAGCCACTTATATTTTCTTGTTCTTGTAGTTGAAGAAAATTCACCGCCATGTGACCTTGCACCAACTAGCAAAGAGGAAGAAGAAGAAGAGAAAGATTGATGTTTTGCTGCCTTCAAGGGATGTGCACTCGAAATTAGATGTTTTGCTACCTGAGAAATCAACAACAATTGTAGCATCTAGGTTTGTAGAGAGTGAGAATAGAGAATCCAAAGTTAGAGATGAGAAAGCATCATGTGAAAATGAGAACAAAGGTACTACTTGACTAAAAGAAGCCAACAATTTAGTTGGTTGAACCTTAAAACCTAAGGGGCGCAAGCTATTCTTATAGCCATATATAACAAAACACTCCTCTTTTTTTCTTTGATGATCTCGCGATTAATATATTTTAAGTTTCATTTCGCTAATATCTCTCTACAGTCATCTTTTGTTGTCGTCTCTACTCTTCTATGATTCTTTCTATGATTCTTTTGTTGTCGTCTCTACTCTTCTATGCTTATGTAGCTTCGATGATTCAATTCTCATGAATATTTGATTGGATACACGTAGACCTTGTCAGAATGAAGACTTTGTAGATTTGAGGTAGTTATGTATGGAAGCTTTAATGATTCATATGCCGAAAAAGAATTTCGCACCAGTGGGAGTTTGTTTTTTTTTTTAAAACATCCTTACTGATCGATCTAATTCCCTTTTCAACTCACTATTCTTAAAAATGGCAATAGAGAATACTTTCTTTGCAAATGAGAACATTAATCCTAAATTGGTATTCTAATTAATACAACATCGACACACGGAGACACTCAAGTACTCAATAACAGTAGTAGAAATGGTGCACAAAGAAAAAGAAGAAGAATACTTAAAATAATCTCAATACTTCAAGTCTAATTTATACATACATTTGATTTTGTTCTGTCATTGAATAATACACCCTATTTTAAAATTGATTATGGTTGGGAGGAGGTGGGCTTGATCTTCTTCATGTGGTCTTCCTTCTTCTTCATATTCTTCTTCAACTTCATGGGAGATCTATTCTTGGGAGTTGCACCTCTGGAGGCAACAATTCTGGAGGAACACACCGGCTCTTTCTTGTCCTCATTAGATATCTTTTTGTGTAAGGAGGCAATGCTTCTAGTTCATTAATTCATGCTGCAAGAGCCTGAGCTGTGTATGACAGGTAGTAGGGGCATCTTAGCTCTTGACATCCATGCCCCTAAGCAAACACCCGTAAGAGCCTTAACTATCCTTTGTATTCTGACCGAACCGCGGGTCACATGGCCGAATCAAGGTGGGACTTGCACTTGGTTCATAGAGATCATCACTTTTTTCCCCTCAAGTGAGGCACGATCGTTGATTCTTTCCCATAGAATAAGAATTACCCCATGACTTACTTCAACTATCATATTTTGAACATAACTGAACTTTATTGTAGGAATCCACCAATCCAGCCTAACCCCAACTGACCTATGGGATAGCCAACCACCCAACCACTGTATTGATGATAGGATCCCTCTTTATAAAAATTTGGTTATGTTTTGTCCCGGGTACCAGGGAAAAGAGTTCCCAAGTCCCCCTAGCCGGCACTCATGCAAAAATATTAAATAGACACACCACTTATGCACCCAATATGAAATTGCCTTTTCTCATATTCAACTATTTTCAAGACAGAACTACTATAAAACCAAAGTGTTTCCATTATAATCCTCAGTATTCTTGTAAGATTCCTCCCCGAGCCCCTCAAGATGTCCAGTTTCTCTCCCTGTAGATCTTGTAAGATTCTTGTAAGATTCCTCCCCGAGCCCCTCAAGATGTCCAGTTTCTCTCCCTGTAGATCAAAGTGTTTCCATTATAATCCTCAGTATTCTTGTAAGATTCCTCCTCGAGCCCCTCAAGATGTCCAGTTTCTCTCCCTGTAGATCTTGTTTTCAGAATAATAATAGATCTTGTTTCTATATGTTTTGGCCTAGAGAGAGAAAATATTCTAGAGAGAGCTCCTAACCAAACAAACTAATTCTAGAATTTTCCAAATCAGTTTGGTCAATTTTTGACCATTTTTAGGTCAATTGAGCTAACTTTTTAGAACTAGACTTGAATTAGGAGAGAGGAGAGATAAAATATCTCAATTTTTGAAGATTTAAAACTCAACTGCACATGTGACGTAGGCGCCTCATTCATGAGGGGGGGATCCTCATTGTGAGGTGTCAAAAATCCATTTTTTTAGCTTTTCCTTTTGTCCTTAGTCCACTCTTCATCTTATGTGAGTATTTACTCATTTTTGGGGATGATTTTCTTTATTTCTTCTATTTATCTTCCTCATATATTTGGATGAATTTGATTGGCCCTTCAAAACCTTAATTTGAAATTTTTTGAAAATCTGGACCCCTAGGATAAGGCCTCTTGAATAAATTATACTTAATTTCTAATGCACCTTCTGAAAATCTTTCTGTTTCGAGGGAACTTATTTTAATAAGAAGATATATTTTTCCATCCAAAAATATTCAACTTCTGAATATTCTCTCTCTAGAATATTTTCTCTCTCTAGGCCAAAATAGGTAGAAACGAGATCTTTTATATTTCTGAAGAGGGAATTGATTATAGGGGAAGATGCTGGACATCTTGAGAGTCTGGGGAGGAATCTTAAATTTTCTCCCACTTGAAAAATGCGAGATGTCTTCATCTCACAAACTGGGGGTAATCTCGTAAACAGATCGGCTTCTTTCTCCCAGGTTGCATCTTCAAAAGGATAGAACTTCCATTTGACCAATAATTCTGTCAGAATTTTGTTCTTGAGAATCTTTTCTCGAACATCAAGGATTTCTTCAGGTTGGAGTTCCATCTGCCCTTGGGTTAAAGAGGTTAAGATTTCATCATCGAGCACAGGATTCGGGCTTGGTATATACTTTTTAAGAAGGTTGACATGAAATACATTATGTACTTTAAGATGAGGAGACAGAAGAAGCTCATAGGCTAAGTCACCTACTTTCTTTGTAATCAGATATAGCCCACAATATCTGGGGGATAACTTCTTGTACTTCCCAAGAGATAGAGAACTTCTTTTGGGGCATACTCGAATGAAGACCATATCTGCTTCTTCGAATTCTCTGTCTGTCCTCTTCTTATCTGCATTCGGCTTCTATCTATCCTGGGCAGCTTTTATATCTTTATGAATTGCCTGCATTTGCTGCTCTATGTCATCAAGCATCTGTCTAGACATCTCGACCCTAATCAATGGGTCAGACCAAGTTAACGGAGTTAAGCAATCTTGTCCATACAGAGCTTTGAAAGGGCTCATCCCAATACTTCGGTGATAAGAAGCATTGTAGCCGAACTCGACTAGGTGCAGATAGCTTAGCCACTTCTTTGGTTTCCTGCCACAACATGACTGAAGTATATCTTTGATTACTTGGTTTACCCTTTCTGTTTGACCATTGGTCTCAGGGTGGTAAGCTGTGCTGAGATCCAAGAAAGTTCCTACTGCTTCAAAAAATACAGTCCAGAATGTTGACATGAATTTGGGGTCTCAATCACTTACTATTCTTTTGGGTAGGCCATGCAATCTGAAGATTTCCTTGAGAAACACTCTGGCCACATCCACTGCAGTGTAGGTTTCTTTTACTGGAATCAGATGGGCAACTTTGGTTAATCTATCAACTACCACGAAGATGGAGTTATAACCTAATTGCACTGAAGGTAATCCAGTAATAAAATCCATACTAATACATTTCCACTTCATCTGGGGGATGTCTAAAGGATGTAGCTTCCCAGGCATTTTTACTCTCTCGGCCTTGACTTTCTGACGGGTCAGACATTGACGTACATGATTAAGCACATCCCAGGCATTTTTACTCTCTCGGCCTTGACTTTCTGACGGGTCAGACATTGACGTACATGATTAAGCACATCCTTTTTTAGACCAGGCCAAAATAAGCTTTTCTTCACAGATATGTAGGTTTTGATGAAACCTGGATGTCCTGCAATAAGGCTGTCATGTGCTTCATTCAGAATTTGACTCTTAGTGCTTCATTCAGAATTTGACTCTTAGTTCCCTCATTGGGAATACATAGCCTGTGATTATAATACATAATTCCATCATCCAAGCTGTACCCTTGAGCTCGGCTCAACTCCTGTGGAGTTTTGCTTTCCTGCATAAGTAGGGTAGCAATAGGGCCAAAGAATCTATCCTGCATGATCTTCCCTCTTGCTTCAATAATCAAGGGATTTGACACTATAGTAATTGCAAGCAAGGAGGCTTTTCTGCTGAGAGCATCTGCTACCACATTTTCTTTGCCTCGGCGGTATTTGATTTCAAAATCAAATTCCTGCAGGGTCTGCATCCACCTTCTTTGACGCATGTTGAGATCCTTCTGAGTGAAGATCCAATTTAAGCTCTGATGATCTATCATCAAAGTGAATCTTTGTCCCAGTAGGTAATGTCTCCACAACTTCAGGGCATATACTACTGAAAGTAGTTCCAAGTCGTGGACAGCATAATTCCTCTCATGCATTCTGAGTTTTCGAGATTCATATGCCATTGCATGACCTTCTTGCATAAGTGCACCTCCCAGGGCAAAACCACTGGCATCAGTTACTACCTCAAAGGGTAGAGAGAAATCTGGCAACTTCAAGATGGGATTGGTTACCAAGGCAGTCTTCAGCTTATCAAAAGCACTCTGCACCTGGCAGACCATTGAAACGGAATATTCTTCTTGAGAAGATTGGTTACCAAGGCAGTCTTCAGCTTATCAAAAACGGATTGGTTACCAAGGCAGTCTTCAGCTTATCAAAAGCACTCTGGCACCTGGCAGACCATTGAAATAGAATATTCTTCTTGAGAAGATTAGTCAGGGGGGAAGCTGTGAGAGCATACTTTGTATAAAAATTCTATACCAACCAGTCAATCCCAAGAATCCTCTGACTTCTTTCACTGTTTTTGGTTCAAGCCAATCTATGACTGCCTGGACTTTTGCGAAATCTGGAGAAATTTCATCTTTGGATACCAAAAAGCCCAAGTATTCAACATGGTCGGCAGAGAAAGTGCATTTGCTCTTTTTTGCAAAGAGTTGGTGCTTCCTTAGGATCTCAAGAACTTTTCTGACATGAGCTTCATGGTCAGCTGCATTCTTTGAGTAAATCAGAATATCATCAAAGAAAACAAGAACAAAATCATCCAAGTATTCTCTGAGAATGTCTTGCATTAAGCAATTGAATGTAGCTGAGGCATTTGTCAATCCAAATGGCATGACAGTGAATTCATAATGCCCATACCGAGTATTGATGGCTGTCTTAGGGATATCTTGCTCATTAATCCTGATCTGGTAATACCTTGATTTGAGATCTATCTTAGTGAAGATCTGGGCTCCACTTAGCCTGTCCGAAAGCTCATCAATTCTAGGGATAGGATACTTATTCTTAACTGTCTGATTTAGACCTCTGTAGTCCACACAGAGTCTTAGCGTTCAGGGGAAATGAAAGAATGAGTACTGCCTGAATCAATCAAAAGCTTAAAAGGCTTACCCTGATTTCTAATCTAAGACTAGCTTACGCAAGCATCCGGGGGGTCAGGAATTGGCATTTTGTACCGAGGGTCAATTCTATCACATGATCTACTTCCCGAATCTCTGTTAGCTCTGCTGGGAATAAATCATCATAATCACTTAACCATTCAGGTTCTTTAGCTTTTAACTTTGATTCTATCGACAGATTCATTTTGACAAGATAAATGCACTACTTCTTTCTAAGTCCTTTTAGTAACTTAGAAGCCTTTACTAACTGTCTCTGCAGACTTGAGAATCTTGAAATTCTGATTCCTTGAACGTTGTTTCCGTGAAGGTCACGGAAGGAAATGGTTCCATTATGACAATGAATGTCAGCTTGATTTTTGTGGAGCCAATCCATTCCAAGGATCCCATCAAAAACTCCCAAAGGTATAACTCTGAACTAACAGTCAGTTAAATTCCCATCTAGATTGAACTGAATACGATCTGTCTCAAGGTGAGTGAAAAGAATCTAAGACTGTGTGGACTATAGAGGTCTAAATCAACTGACAGTTAAGAATCTAGGGGAAATGAAAACATCCCTGATTTTTTATCTAAGACTAGCTTACGAAGCATCCAGAGAAAACGAAAGAATGAGTACTGCCTGAATCAATCAAAAGCTTAAAAGGCTTACCCTGATACTCAGCTAGAGTAGACGGAGAATTGACGATTTGGCCCTTGATTTTCAATTGCTGCATAAATCTGGCCTCTTTCTTCTTCCACTACTTCTATTATTGTGATTGCTATGGCTACTGCAGTCTGAGGTGGAACTCTCTCTCTTTGGTTATTCTAATTCTGGGAAGGAGTTCTGAGGCTACTCTGGACAGAGGCAGATGGCTGATGAGCTGGAGTTCTCTTGGGATTTCCTTGATTCTGGCGCGGGGGACCTTGATTTTCTGTCTTGGAACTCTGGGACCCTGGCTTCCTTGGCCCACAAAAGGAGATGGGCAATCCTTGAGCTGGTGCCCAAGACCTTGACATCCAAAGCATCTGTTCTCGCTTCGAAGGTCTTCTCTTTGCATTTTGGAGAGAGCCGGAGTTTCAGAGAATGTACTTCGGGGGAAAGGTCTTCCTTCATTTCGAAAGCTTCCCGTTTCCACATTCTAGTTAGGACCTTAGTGTCTCTTTGGAGTCAAAAAGTTGGAAGAACTTCGCGGTGTCTGAAATCCCTTGAAGGATGAGGGAGCTAGCTTTGGTGGGATTTTTATAATGAAGGCTTTGGCAAAGTCCTTTGCCATTCTGACAGCTTCAGCCATGGACACTGGCTTGGCATTTTTGACCAATGTGTCCAAGGGTTCGTTCATTCCCCGAATGAACCTTGAGTTGCTCTTCATCTAGAGAGGTGGTGAATATTTGAGTAGAAGAGCGAAGGCCTGGTGATATTCCTCAATGGTTTTACTGCCCCGCTTTAGCTCTAAGAATTCGTTCATTTTGGTTTCCAAAAATCCAGGAGGACAAAATCTCTTTCTCAAAATAGGTTTTTAGGTCAGTCCAGGACTGAGCATTTTTGTCCAGATGGTTGGTGTCATAGTGGTTCCTCCATGCTACCCAGGCTGTTTCTACTATTTTCAGCCTGGCAAGAGCCATTTTGCTCCGCTCATTGTAGCCTGTGACATCAAAATATTCTTCCATGGCTTCCACCCATTTCTCCACAGCCTTGCCTAGGTTCTCCCCTTCTCCTTTGAAGGATCCTGGCCGAGTCCTATGAAGAGCCTTGCAAAAATCAGGGTCAAGCTCGTCATCTTCAGAGAGAGGGTCTGGCTGACGGCCACGGTTTCCTCGTCTCATGATTCTGCCAAAATTTATATATTATTAAATGTTTATTTTGATATCATCCACGAGATCCTAAGACTTAAGAGGTTCGGAAAACAATTTCTTAAACAAGACAATGATCTTATTGGAGATCTATGACATATGATTTTGTCAAAAAATTTTAAAACTACAAAGAAGTCAAAATTCCCATCAAATCTCCTATTCATGCAGCAATGGATCACCCATATGGAAGTAGCCAAGCAAGATACTGAGATTGATGAAGAAATTTCTCAAAAATTTGGTGAATAACCAACCCTAATTTTTAAGACAGGGAAAAAATAAAGAAATTAATGGAATTAGAAGCTTGCTCACTCTTGATCTAATTGCTTAGCCAAGCTTATGAACATCCACCAATGTGATTGTAGAAGCCTTTGTAGCCACAAAAAATGCCAAGAATGAAGCCATTGAAACTTACCAAGTGATGTAGCATCTTGATGGTCCACTAATTGAAGCTTTGGCTAAGCATTAGGCACCTCTCAGAGCTCAAATACCATGAAGAAATAGGGGAAAAATGATTGTTGTCCATGCCATCCTTTCAGCCACACAAAATCGCCAATACATGGAGCTATTGAAGGGTACCTTGGTTGCTAAAGGGTGTAACACATTGCTTGTCCTTATTTAGTACCAACGGAAGTCTTAATCGTTGTTTGAAGCCCTTTTAAGGGTGCAAAAATTGTGTGGCTTGCAGGGGCTCTTCATGGTCAAAACAGCACCAAAACAATGTTTAATAGAGCCAAGATAGATCTATGCTAATGCAACCCTAGGCTTATTCAAGTCCAACATAAACACAAAAAGAACCATGGATTAGAAGAAAAAACTAGTGCAACAGTCCAGAATCTTCACGGCCTTGATTCTTCATGAAACTCGCAATTATGGGAAGCTTAGGTCATGGCTAATCAAAGCCCTAATCACTTTCTACCTTAAGATTGCAACTTAAATCTCTCAAAATCAAGCAAGGAAGAGGAAGGCACTAAAAAACATTTTGATTAACATCCCCTAATCAAGATTAGTCCATGTCTCCCAATTTTGGTCCTCCTTTTTTAAAATTTTGGAGTGCCTATCCCAAAATTGATCCAAAACAAACCCACTCACCCAAAAAAGTTAGAAACAACAAAAATTAAAAGATTCAACCATCCAGGCTCCCCATCTTCTTGATCAAGAAAATCAAAAATTTTAGAAAAATCAAAGAAAGTGGATCAAAATCAAAGCCCTGATACAAATGCAAGAAACTAGGGTTGGCCACTCAAGGCATCGAGTCACAACATGGGTGTGAGCCACCATCCTAACATCTCAACATGGAGAAGTTCACCATGGAAGCTTGGGCATAAGAGCTCCAAGAAAGGTAATAGTTAAAATGATCAAAAGTTGTACAATGCCCATGAGCCCTATGTATCATGTAGCCCAAGGCCCCGAGGTACACATGTAAATGATGCTAAGCCCAAGTGCCTAGGCCCCATCCCCCACATGCATGTGACACCAAATCTACTGCATTACAGATAGGTACGTGCACCACCTGTCTACGAAGGGTCTATAGGGGGGTGAAGGTGGCAAAGGGTACATGTAGGGAGACGTGCCCTTGGGGGAGGATGGGAGGCATTATCCCAATGGGTTTTTTGGCGGTGCCCGTGGATCGAAGGTGCTAGCGAGCGATGCTCGTGGATATGTGTGTGCATAACTAGGTGACAAATAAGCTCTCACGTATGCGGGGAAGGTGTTTTTACGTGTGGTATGTCACCGAGTGGGGGTTGTGGTGGGACCTACTATGTGTGTGCTGAGGGTGTTCGTCGGTCGTTGATGTTTTTTTAGGGAAATTATTCTGGGTCAGGGTCCCATGGGCCCTTTCCATCATTTGGACGTCCAGAATTCTGCTACTTTGAAGCTACTAGATTTCAAAACTTCACGGGTCACTTTAGGCCACTTTGATTACTCGTTTCAATCCTAGACTTACCTGGGGTGTTTTCATGCTTAAGACTTCAAATTTGAATTCACTTTTCTCATTTCTTGAATATAAAGTGCTTAATTTGTAATCGCCTAAAAATAGCAACTTCTCAACGATAAGAAATAACAATTAAATGCAACCATAATGAACTACCTAGGCTATACTAATGATATGCCATAATTGTGCTTAATGTGCTATATTTACAATGGGTATGTTACATCCTTCCATCCTTTAAAAAACTCCATCTCAGCATAAACTTTGGGTAATCTGTTGAGAGTCTTGATATTGCACAGGTGCATGGAGGGTGGCTTACTCTTGGTCTTCCATCTCTAAGGTCGGTTCACTAATCATGGCACAAATATGAGCAACCAATCCATGGCCTTTACTGCATCCATCACCACCACTTCGTCGAGCTTGCTGGTTTTAGGGGTCCCATGACCATGGTTTGTTGGGCCACCTTGTGGAATAGCACAAGGATTAAAAGAAGGTCTTGCAAGTTTGGGTCATTCAACTCTAAAGTGGCCAGCCTCATTACAATAAACACACCTTTGGTTCCCATGGGGCTCTATGCTAGAAATAGCATAAGTGCGGGGGGCAAAGTTGTCTGGCACTGATCAAGAGTGTTATTGTTAGGATTTGGCTAGAAATTCATTTGAAGCATACCCTTGGATTAGAATTAGGATGGAATCTCTTCTTGAATTGACCACTCTTTACTTCTTTTACCAATGGCTTGGCTCGAGTTAGAGTGTATTGCAGAGTGGTTAGTCTCATTGCTTCAAGGTGAGAGTCTAGCCTAGGCTCATTCAACATACAACCCTTGGCAAAAATGGGCCACCTATTGGGTGGTTGTCATAGGCAGAGCATACTTGCAAAGTGTGACAAATTTTGAGTAGTATTCCTCTAGAGTTAAGCTGAGCTACTTAAGGCTAAGGAACTCATTCATCATAATGGATTCATGAGATGGGGATGGGAGAAAGAAGTTGATAACCCTGGTTATCAATGCAAGATTAAGTTTAGAACTATAACACTGAGGCTACCTGGTCTTATCATAAGAACACTAAGGGCAAGAATTCCAAATCCTTTATTCTGAGCTTTAATATCTACAAGTAAACCGGCTAATTTTACAAGGATTGAGTTATACAAATCAATTCTTATTTTTGTTTACATGGTAAACGTCTAGTAAAACTGAGGCATTAGAATTGAAAAAGTAAGGGGGATCTACCAAGGTTTCTAAAACTCGTAAGTCTCTAGCAAGGGAGGCAAGCCATGAGCTGAGTTTTGGTTGACAACTACTCTATCGGGAGGCAAAACCTTGGTCACTTTGTCATAGACCCATAGATTCTATAGTATACAAGTTCCATGATGGTTACATGGTTATCATTTCGAGGAGTGATGAAGAACCAAAACAAGTAACCCATTTGCAACATTTCAATATAACGGATTCACATTAGGTTGATGGTGGAAAGATTTCTAACCAAATCTACCCGAATGGTGAAATAAGATGATCCAAGGCTCCAGTGTTTTTCCCTATTCCATCCTCAAAGTTCGGGGAGTGACAACAAGCGGCCAAGAACATATACTAGAATACCAAGAATCGGGAATAGGGATCCATCCTATCCTACATCTAGCAATCATAAATACATTACTCTAATAGGAAGGCCTAGCAATCAAGGAATATAATGACATACAATTACCTAAATTGTGCTATGATACCACACGTAAGGTCCTTGCCCTAGCTAGGCTAAGGGGATCATTTTTTGATAGTAGCTGACGACACCTCCATCTCTCAAAAATACAAGGATAAGATAAAACAGAGGGACCTAACTCTATCTCACAGGGGAAACGTAGTCATTCTAAGAGAATTCTATTCCTCCTATTGAATAGAACTCAGTGTGCATGACCAAGGATGGAGCAAGTCCGCACTTGGTTCATAGTAGCCAATGCTTTTTTTCTCTTCTATTTACGAGGTAGAACCGTTATCTCTTTCCCCTAAAAAGGAACTTCTTTAGGCCCTATTCTTACTAACGAATTGTAATAAATCTATTGGAAATTTCATTTTTGTTATCTAATTAGGTCCTACCATAGTCTGAAACATATAAAAATAGGTTCTTCAATTCAAGAAGTTCCACAATGTTCCTTAAAACAGATTTTGAAAATAACAATATTTACATCAAATGGTTCTTATAGCAAGATGTTCACAAAAGAGACCTAGCAATTGGGCCAGTAGCCATATCCAAGTTTCCATATCCGTGTCCATAGACATATCCAAACAAAAACTTAACCATCGATGATCTAGAATTTGGTCTTCTAGTCTAAACCAGTTGGGCATACCTCACGGACCATACTCCCTCATCGTTGATGACCAGTCGGTGAGGAGGACCAAGCCGTCCTATCACCTCCTCAAGTCCTATCGCTTGTACCAAACCCTCCCGCTTCTTAGAGGGGACGTCTACTCATACTGTGGGATAATTCATCACACTATCTTGGGCCTAAGAATCTTAACTTTATGACCTAAAAGGAAGAAGTTATTTTAAATTATTTAAAAATATGGCCAATTTGGTTGTCGTTTGCATGAGGATTTGTCATGGAAGGGGCGAAGTCATTTACATGGATGTGTGCTTCCTCATTACCACCTTGAATGATATGCAATTCTTTAATTTGGCATCATTTTGGTGCCATAGTGAGGCCCTTGCTATAGCGGAGAATCGAAAGAGAGTGGGCTGGATGTGAAATCCTAGGGATCATAGGAGAGACAGAGAGGATTCTAACGGATCAAACAGATCTGGAAACGGATATTGTTTGGGCTTTCAAAATCTTGCTTGAAATCTTAAAGAGAATAAGGCTTAATCTCTTCTTTAAGTATATTCACATGGGGGGCGCTTTTGGAGCGCTTAACCAAAGGGCCCATAAGAGAGAGGGAGGCTTAGCTTGTATAAGTCTAGCCTTGTCTGGGAGGGGCTAAGAGGGTGACTTTGAGTCTATTCAAAACACGAGGGGAACTAATTTTGGTTTGAAGCCGGCTAAATTTCAAAGTTTTGTGAGTCAATTTAGGCCACGTTTTAATCTTGAAAGAAGCCTTACTTGGGGTCTTGTTGTGCTTAGGATTTCAAAATTGGAATTCACTTTTCTCATTTCCTAAGTAGAAAGTGCTTGATTTGTAATTGCCTCAAATTAGCAGCTTCTCGTGGATAAGAAATAACAATTAAGTGAAACCATAATGAACTTCCTAAGCTATCCTTGTAATGGATGTGCTATATTTACAATGGGTAATTTATAATATACATCTATATAACCATGTTAAAGTTGGATTTTATAGCCTATTTTCACCAATTGTGTCGAGAAGTGGGGATGGGACAAGTAACTCTCATGTGTTATTCTTCGGAGAAATGAGGCACCTATGCTTGTGGGATACCATAAAATTGTAAAAGTGATTGTAAACTATGCTACTATTTGTCTTGCATGTAAATTGGCCCTAAGTTAACTCAAAAATATGTATCACAATATGTATTTATAATGGAACAAGTAACTCTTATATGTTATTATGTGGAGATAAATGAGGCACCTATGCTCATGGGCTACAATAAATTTGATGTACATGGTTCTTATGACTATTCCCATAAGCCTATAGATTAGAAACTAACTAACCAAAATTCCATTACATGTGGACAACCTCTCCTTCTTATGATTCAAGAATATGAGTGGCATGTTTTAAGGTCTCATTGGCATCACTCCATCTTTTAGTATCTTTACACTAGAGCACACTTGTTCTTTGCTTTCAGCCATGTTTTTATGGGAGCTCCTAAATTTACCTTTATGCCTATGAAATTAAAAAGTAGATGGAGTCATGTGTGAATAGGACATAGACAAAATGCTCAAAGAATATGAGAGGGCACATGATTGCTTTTTTACATTGGATCTACATGTGCTCATGTACATGGTGTTGATTTGATGTCAAAGGGAAGTTGTACACCTTGATATGACAATTGAAGTGGCCTTTAGAGGTGAGGCTACTTGCATTGTTAGAGGGATGACATAGCCCGCCACTGCATTTCTTCATGATTGAACCAAGCCACGACCATGATGACTAATGTTTGTGGGTTTTCCACCATCAATTCTTTTAGACTACTTGCGCTAGGGGGCTTGCACAAAATCAGAGCATTTTTCTCTTCATATATCAATAGGTAATTAATTGTACCTCTCCACTTTTTTCATTCCTAGGTGGTATGAAACCTTAGATATTCAAATCCAATAGGTAAAGATGTGAAGTACATAATTAATGACACATCCACATATCGTACACCCATGAAATGCTACTCGTCATAAACATTCAGAGCCAGAAAATGCTCTAGATAAAATCGAGCATTATTTTATAGCATAGTTAATGCCATTAAATTTTTAAATTCACTTCACATGTTACTTTACATGTAGTTTGATGATGTATAGGTATTCATCCTTCCTAGCAAAACATCTTAATATGTCATCCTTACCTCGTCTATAAAGAGTTCCAGCAATAATAAGTTGGCAAGGTGCACTCTCCTTTAGCAACTTTATGTTGCTAAATCTTTCCTTAGTTCTTTAAAATATGTGAAGCATGCCAATTTGGGAAGCAAACAAAGCATGTGTTTCCACGTAACAGATATGTGAGCAGAAATGCACTAGATGTTATGCATTCAGATGTATGGGGTCCTACGAAGACCATATCTATGGGAGGCTGTATTATGTGACTTTCATTGATGACCACACAAGGAAAGTGTGGGTATATTTCATGAAGGAGAAGAGTGAGGTGTTCACTCACTTTCAGAATTTCAGAGTTTTGGTTGAAAAGGAAACAGGAAAATATGTAAAGTGCCTAAGGTCAGATGGAGGGGGAGAATACTTCTCCAATGAGTTCTCTGAATTCTTGAAGAAGGATGGTATTCGGAGACAGTTTACATGCAGATACACTCCGCAGCAAAATGGAGTTGCTGAGCGAAAAAACAGGCACATTGCTGAGATTGCATGAGCATTGATGGAAGAGAAGAATATGCCGCATTGCTATTGGGATGAGGCTGTTTCTACCGCAATATACATCATGAACAGGACTCCAACTGCAGCCATACATGATGTAACTCCAGAGGAGAGGTTTACTGGCAGAAAACCAGATTTGTCTCATCTGAAAGTCTTTGGATACATAGCATATGTGCATGTGCCAGATGAGCTGAGAACTAAGCTGGATCCAAAAGCTAAAAATGTGTGTTTATTGGATACTCCCTTGAGCAAAAGGGATACAGGTGCTATAACCCTGCTACACGTGAGTTGAGGGTAAGCAGGGATGTTGTCTTTGATGAGATGAGCAGCTGGTATGCTGCTGAAAAAGAAGCTGTCGGGGATAATGTGAGTGGAAGTGTGGTTGCGCAGAATGCAGGTCAGCAATCACAATCTTTGAGTGGACCAGGAGAGTCCTCATCTAGTGGGTCTATTGATAGACCATGGAGTGGCAGGCTGCGTCATAATACCAGTCCTGCAAATGTGATTACTACATCACGTAAAGGAAAAGAGAAAGTGGTTGAGCCCCTTGGTATGCTTGACATTTCTACAGGGCATTCTCATGTTGATGGAGAGTCTAGTGGCTCAGATATGAGCCTTGATGAGGAGCTTGGGATCCCAGCTATGAGAACACCTGGTGTAAAGAAGGCTATGGAAGCCATGAATGAAAAGCTGCGAAGATCTGGTAGAGTGAAGAACCCTGTGCAGAGGTTTACTTATGATGGTTATGTGGCACATCACTATGCATATATGGCAAAGGTTGTGCAGGTTGTTGAGCCCACATGCATTGATGAGGCTGTTGGAAATGTGTGTTGGGAGAAAGCTATGGACGAGGAGATGGATGCACTATATGGAAATGAGACTTGGGATTTAGTGCAATTGCCTGAAGGCAAGAAAGCCATTGGATGCAAGTGGGTGTACAAAGTTAAACATAACAGTGATGGAAGCATAAACAGGTACAAGGCTAGATTGGTAGCCAAAGGATATGCGCAGACATATGGGATTGATTATGAGAAAACTTTCAGCCCAGTTGCCACGATGGCAACGGTGAGAGTTGTGATAGCAGTGGCTGCGTCAAAGCAATGGTCTTTACATCAGATGGATGTAAAGAATGCATTCTTGCATGGGGATTTGCAAGAAGAGGTGTATATGTTGCAGCCACCTGGTTATGAGGATGTGGGTCACCCCGAGCATGTTTGCAGGTTGAAGAAAGCCTTGTATGGCTTAAAGCAAGCACCAAGAGCATGGTCTAACAAGATTTCTGAATATCTTGTCACTATTGGCTTTCATGTAGCCAATGCAGATTTCTCATTGTATGTGAGACATGGTGATAGAGGAGTTGTGCTTGTTGTCATCTATGTAGATGACTTGATCATTACGGGGGACCATGATGCAGAGATCTTTGATGTAAAGATCTTGCTAAGATAGAAGTTTGAGATGAAGGATCTGGGGGAGCTCAGATATTTCTTGGGCATTGAGGTGGTTAGGTCACCACATGGTATTGGATTACTGTAGAGACAGTATGGCTTGGACATGTTATCCAAGTATGGTATGACAGGCTGTAAGCCTATTTCTGTGCCATTGGATCAGAATGGCAAGTTGAGTGCAGATTCAGGAGAGATCTTGGAGGATCCTACTATGTACAGGAGCATAGTAGGAAGTTTGATCTACATGACGATCACCAGACCAGATTTGAGCTATGCTGTTAGGTTGGTGAGTCAATTTATGCAGGTTCCACGGAAACCGCATTTGGATGCAGTGAGACGCATACTGAGGTATGTGAAGTCTACTTTGCATTGTGGACTATTCTATGAGACTGGGACAGAGATATGTGTACATGGGTACACAGATGCTGATTGGGCTGGTAGTATCTCAGATAGAAGATCTACCAGTGGATTCATGTTTTCTTTGGGGAGTGCTGCTGTGACTTGGAGTAGCAAGAAGCAGCCTACGATTGCTCTATCGAGTACAGAGGCCGAGTATAGAGGAGCTGCTATGGCAGCATGTGAGGTAGCTACAGATTTGGGTCTATCAGTGGATAGACAAGTCGTCATTTTTTGTGATAACATTAGCAGTATACAGTTGGCCAGGAACCCAGTCTCTCATGCTCGTACGAAGCACATAGAGGTCCACTACCACTTCGTCAGAGAGAAGGTCTTGGCAGGAGACCTTGACCTTGTTTATGTCAGCACAGAGGATCAGGTAGCTGACATCTTCACCAAAGCATTGGGTACAGAGAAGCTCCGTAGATTCAGGGCTTCGCTTGGTGTACATGAGATGGAGTTGAGCTCGAGGGGGGGGAGTGTTGAGATATCGAGCTCGTCTAGTGAGGCCGTGGCCACTGATGACCCGCCTGGGGGATAGGCCCCACACTTACACTACTCGCATGGTCGGTGAGATCTTGGGTGATATGCGGCCAGTGGGATGACAGGCTGTGTGATAGCCATTCTAGAGGCTGGCATAGTTATAGCGCCAGCTCATTTAGTCGGGTTCACACTATAGAGAACCCGTGTATGTATTGGTTGAGTACCTTTCATATTGTGTGAACTCTTATTCTTGTATATGGTGTGTTGAGTGTTGAGTAGAGAAGAAGAAGATTTTCAGCCTCTCACCTTATGTGTTCTCTATTAGGGTTTTGTGAGTGTGTGTGTGTGCTTGCAAGAGCTCAAGCTCTCTTCCCCCTTGCATCTTTTCAAGCTTTTCTCAACTTCCAAGTGCACTTGAGGTAAGATCTATGCATGCCCTATGCTCTATGCTATATGTATGCATAGAGCATGCATATTGTATACTCTATGCATGCATGCATAGATCATAGAGCATGAATAGAACATGTATAGATTATAGAGTATGCATGTAGATCATAGAGTATGCATGCATAAATCCTTTATACTCTATATTGCATACTCTATACTCTATACTCAATGATCTATACTCTATGCTTTATAATCTATACTCTATACTCTATGCATACTCTATGCATGCATTATACTCTATACATGGTCTATGCTCTTTACATACTCTATGCTCTTTACATGCTCTATACTCTATAGGGTATGTAGAGTATAAAGCATAGGGTATCAATACTCTATGCATTCTCTATGCATGTATAGAGCATATAGTATCCATAATCTATACATGCATAGAGTATGCATGCATAGAGCATAGAGCATAAATAGAACATAGAGAATGAATAGAGCATAAATGATGCATAGAGTATACATGGCGCTCATATACATGCTCTATGAGTATACATGGCTCATATGCATGTATAGAGTATGCATAGAGCACACATAGAGTATGTACAAAGTAAAAATGGATCATATGCATATTTGTCTTAACATTGCTTTCATGATGATCTAATTTTCTTATATTCTAGGTCTCTCGCCTTTTTTGAGCCATTAGCTCTTCTCCACTACTCGAGTAAGCTATTGCACACACGCTCTTTTACTATTTATGCTTTTCTATGAATAAGTATGTTTTGTTTTGAGTCTATGTTTTATTTTAAAGAAACCATGCTTGGTAATCCATAAGACTATATGCAAGATGACATTCTAACTAAATGGTATTGCGTAGGCCTTGCTACTACGAGTTGGCTATACCATGCATACCCTATTTGTGGATCTCGAATAGATATGCACCATTCTCTAACTTTAAAGAAGATGATATATTAGGGACATGTAAGATATCTTTCGCTGCATCATCCACTATGGGATGGAAATCTCAATCCACCACCTCGTAGAGACTGAAAGCAAGTGATTGGTGGGAATTATGGAAAGCTAAGGAGGGTAATGAAGAACTTATAGATGAAATGAAGAGGCTTTCTCTTTTTCACTAGCTCTGCTGCTAAGTGGAATGATTTATTAATCAATCATCTCTTGGATCCCATGCATATATTCAAAAATATCGGGAGCATCATTTTGGAACATTTAATTGGAGATGAAGATAGTAAGCGTACTTGAGATGGCTTGAAGGGAGCATCACTTTTCTTGGTGCTTCTTTTGCCACCGCGTAGTTTTATCTTTTGAATACAATAAACTTATAATCTGAGTTTTTTTGCAGGTTTATGCCTTATCTATCACTTCTACTTCTCCTAGCCTATCCTCCTTAAGCTCAAGCAAGGTATGCCTACTCTTTTTATTTATCTCCTATGCAAATAATCTTTTCATGGAAGCTTTCTTATGAGTATTTCTTTTCTCTTTCCTCTCTTTTAAGTTTTTCTTTTCTTCTTTTTTCCTTCTTATTGAAGCTTAACCATTATGAGTATTTTTCCTTCTTCTTTTTCCCTAATTAAGAGCTCTCCATTAAAGCTTCATATGGTAAGAGATCTTGATTTTTCTTAATACTTTTTTTCTTAACTTGGTTTAATTTTGTAGGTTTTCAACACATACAAGCCTCAGAATAGATCTCTTTCTTGTATGTTTCTTCTTTCATGCTTTTACATGTTTTTAGGGTTTGTAAGTTTTAGGACTTTTAAGATTAGGGTTTATTTTCAATACTTTTGTTTTCTTAATTTGGTTTGATTTGGTAGGTTTTTAACACATACAAGCCTCACAAGGTAAGAGATCTCTTTCTTGTATGTTTCTTCTCTTATGCTTTTACATGTTATAGGGTTTGTCAAATTAGGGTTTTAAGATTAGGGTTTGTTATTTCTTCCATGCTCCATGCATGCCGGTCTAATGCATGTCATAGGTACTAATGCATGTCGGTAGAAACCTAGGCGGCATACCGGCAGCTTCCTAGGCATGTCCGTAGCTTCCTAGGCATGCTGATAGCTTCCTATGCATGCCAGTATCTACTTATGCACGTGGGTAGCTTCCAATGTATGTCGGTAGCAACCTAGGCATGCTCGTAGCTACCTATGCATGCCGGTAGCTTCCTATGCATGCCGGTATCTACCTAGGCAGACTAGTAGCTTCCAATGCATGCCAGTAGCAACCTAGGCATGCTGGTAGCTTCCTATGTATGCTGGTAGCTTCCAATGCATGATGCCAGTAGCAACCTAGGCATGCTGGTGGTAGCTACCTATGCATGCCGGTAGCTTCCAATGCATGCCGATAGCAAACTAGGCATGCCAGTAGCTTCTAATGCATATTGGTAGCTTCCAATATGCATGCCAGTAGCTACCTATGGATGCCAGTAGCTTCCTATGCATGCCGGTAGCAACCTAGGCATGCCGCTACCTATCTAGGCAGGCATGTCGGTGGCAACCCAGGCATGCCAATAGCTTCCAGTGCATGTCGATAGCTTCCTATGCATGCTAGTAGCAACCTAGGCATGCTAATAGCTTCCAATGCATGCTAGTAGCAACCTAGGCATGCCTAATATTTCTCACATTCTGTAACTTCACCCTCGAGTGTTGGGGCGCTTTATTTCTTTTTAGTAATTTCATGCATAGATCATAGTGTATGAGAGTTGATCTATGCATACTCTATACTCTATGCATGCATAGAGTATGCGCTTATGCTCTATGCATGCATAGAGTATGCGCTTATGCTCTATGCTATATTCATGTATAGAGTATGCAAACTCTATTTGCATACTCTATGCTCTATGCATGCTCTATGCTTTAAAGAAAATGCAAAGAGAAATACATAGAGTGATTTGAGGGTGGTTGATCATAGTAGGAACATAGAGGACCAACACTACAAACAAGGTGTGTAAGAGTTCTTGGGCTATGAAAGCCTAGTCAATCAAGAACATGAGGCCACCCTAGCATGTCGAAGGGCAAGGGATACTTGAACTCAAAAGGGGCCCCCACCATCATTTGAGGGGACTAGCATTGTATCCGCCTTTCGTCTGAGGGGGCAAGTGCTTGATGCAAAGTTGGGCTGCATTGGGTAGCAGCACTTGAAAGGAACCTCTTTTGATGAGACAGATAGTAGGTATGCCAGGTTGCATAGGAAATTCCAAGGTGTGTCACCTTTATAGGTCTAGTAGAAAGGCTTCAGATGAGGACTTTGTAAGAGTAGAGGAGCCTTCATGAAAGATGGATGCTTCTACATGGACAAGCGAATGTCCCCCTTTATGGGAGGAAAAGGTGTTAACCTGATAAGTAATTAACGAGCTTAGAAAAATAGAAAGTACCTCCTCATTAGATGAGAGATCCAAAGGCTCAAAACCCTTTGGATGAAATACAGATGGTTTCATGCATACAATTTTGAGATCAAAAAAATGGAGATTACCTCCTCATTAGATGAAAGATCCAAAGGCTTCAAACTGTCTGCATGAAATGCCTGGAGAAATGGTTCGCCCTTGAGGTAGAACTTCATCAAGTTCAACAATTAGTTCATGAGAAGATTGTGGAGATTGTGGGCACCCACAGAGCCCCAAGGCTGAGATGACTGATACCATGTAAGAAAACAAGGTGTGAAGGTACCTCATGGTGGGTGGCTGAGGAGCACACCATAGAGATAACAATGAAAGATGCCATTGCCTTGTGATGGTTCTAGTCTAAAGAGGACATAGAGATGGTGTTGGGGATTTAAAGCCAAGATGTGTTATGCATGCATTGTTAATTATAATAAGAGAGAAGCCTCCTTAATATAGAAGGACAAAGCAGTTACAAGCTATTACCTAACTACTAACGAACAAGTGTTCGGTGCCTAACGGTGCATGGTGTGATGTGTAGGAGCTTGTATGCATGCCTAAGAGAGAATGGTGTAAAACATACTCTAACTAGAAAGAGAGATACTATATCTAGCCATGTGCATAATGTTTTATAATGGCTTGATGTATTACTAATACATATATTCAATTGCATGTCCCCACCCCTGTGTGTATTGTTCGATATCAGAATATGAAAGGTTGATTTCTACTCTCAAGGAACCTCAACCTTTCAAAATCTTGTCTGTCCACTTTACAACCACAAACAACTCGAGATACTTTGTAGTATTTGCAAATTGTAATATCAAAGGGGCTTTACTGGATGGAGGCTCAGGAGTCAACATCTTACCACAATTCATTTGCAGACAATTAGGGATTACTACTAAGTTTGACAATGCACCATTCTAAGTTAAGATGGCAGACTAGAGGAGAGTGTAGCCACTAGGAATAGTCAAAGGAAAAATTTTACAGGTGGCAGGACTCAACTTTCCAGTAAATTTTGTTGTGTTGAAACTTGAAGAGTTAGAAAACCCTTATCAAATGATCTTGGGAAGGCCTTGCCAAAGTGAAGCAGGATTGGGGAGCTGACCAAATAGTAATCAGAAGGGTAAAAAAGAAAGTCAAAATGGATATGGGGTCCAAGAGGACCATTCCTAACGCTTTCAGGCCATTGATGGTAGAAGCAATCAATATGGTACCAGAATTGCAAGAGGATGAAGAAGAAGAGTTTCTGATGAGGAGAAATCCTTCAGTTACCCCTGTCTTTGAGGTGGATGTAGAAAATATTGTCCAACAATATGCTTTTCAAAAGGATTTTAAGATGGAACAGCATGTCATAAAAACAGAGCAAGAATTAGACCTGAAAATGCAGAAGGAAATTATAGAAGGAGAGGATGAAGAAATAATGGAGAACACAAAAGAAGGGATATAGGCAGTTATCCACGCAGAAAGAGCTTTTAAGGAACTTATGTCCAAGACATCTAGGATTAAAGAAGATGAACTTCAAGATTTGAACTTAGGGACACAGGAGGAGCCAAGGAATGTCAGAATCAGTATTAATCTGAAAGGATAGTTCAAAGAGGACGACATGTGTGTTACGAGAATTCAAAGATATTTTTGCTTGGCATTACACTGATATGAAAGGAGTTGATCCAAGGTTCTGCTAGCATAAAATCAACCTAAAGAAGGATGCCATACCTGTAGTGCAACAGAGATATAAGATGAACCCTAACTTTGCAAAGCAGGTGAAAGAAGAAATTGATAAACTCCTGAAGGTGGGGTTTATCTACCCTGTACATGAGGTAACTTGGTTATCTCCCATTGTAATTGTACTTAAGAAGAATGGGAAAATCAGGGTATGTGTTAATTACAAGAAACTTAATGCAGCTTTAGCAGGTCATGAAGTATATAGCTTTCTTGATGGATTTGGTGGCTATAATCAAATACTGATGGCACCAGAAGATAAACAACATTTATAACAGAATGGGGAGTATCTACAAAGTAATGTTTTGCAAGTAATGTGATGAATTTTGGACTGAAAAATTCTCCCCCAACATTTCAGAAGTGGGTACAGAAGTGTTTGAACCATTTTTAACATCATTCATGAAAGTCTTTCTAGATGATTTTAGTGTGTTTGGAGAAAAGGTTGATCATTTAAACCACCTGAGGCTTTTCTTTGAGAGATGCAGGATGGTGGGTTTAGCACTTAACCCATCAAAGTGTGCTTTTGCCTATAAATAGAGGCATTCTACTTGGATATGTTATTTCTGAAGAGGGAATGTATATTGATAGCAGGAAAGTCTCTGCAATCCAAGAAGCTATACAACCTAAGAATGTCAAGCAATTAGCAAGGCTCATAGTGTGACACAAAGTTGGGGTTTTGACTTTGGTCACTTCTTAGAATCAAAACACACTTGTATGAAACCTCACAGCCTCCTCACCTCCCTTTCTCTCCCTAGGTTAAGATAAAGATAAACACATCAAAGGTGAGATCATGATTCATGAAAGGAAAGATGAAAGATTCACGAGAAGCAAGAATTTCTGCCAGTCTTGTAGCTCCAAACAAGAGGGAAATTCTTTGTTGGAAGAAAATCTTTTGACTCTGGATTATGTGAACGGAAACATACGGGAATTGTAAGGTTTATCCATTCGAATTGTGTGATTTGGATGGAACATCTTAAAGTAAAAGAATATAGCAATCACTTATAAGAGAATAAGATACATGGGAGTTTCTTTTTGACAAGAGATTAAGAGGAATTAATCATTATTAAGAAGAAATAATGACCAAAAGTCTATAAAAACAGAGATACACAGAGAATTACATTTTTAAATCCATATAGACTATACAAAAAGGAATACACAGAGAATTACAATTTTAAATCCATATAGACTATACAAAAAGGATTACATAGGTACTTATATCTTGAAGAGATCTTTGTGCTTATATAAAAACTTTTGAAAACGGGCAATCGAGCGAAAAGTTATGAGCATTTTACTACAAGACTATAAAACTACCAAAATTTGCCTAAAAGTTAGCAAATTTGGGAGAAGTTCTGATCATCAATGAAGTAAAGGATTAAAAAATTAGTTACATAAGTGGAAAGAGCATATAAAGAGCTTCCTAGCCATATGATCAATTTTTGAAACCAATACCCGAGTGATGAGTAATTACCGGTTGAAATTTGGGTATTAGACCACAAAAACTGCACTTCTCTCTTTTTGCACGAAACCTCAATTTTCACATAGCCTCTTGCCTTTCATCTCCTTCATGATTCAAGCTAGAGGGTAAGGGTTAACATTGCTCAGCAGACAATCGTAAAGATTTACCTATTGTCCCCAAAGTCTTTCCACATGCTCATTATCGCTAAAACCATTGGTACCTCCAAAGGAGGATGACAATAAGGCAAGGGCTACCTTGAGAAGTCACAGGCCCACCAAGATAATAACTCCTTATCCCACTTATCATGAATCATCAAAGAGGTAAAAAATTGGGTTAAGCATGAGGAGCTAATGCTAAATGAGACATTCACATGTAAAGAGAGTGTTTGAATAAGGGTTTGAAGATAAGAGAATGGCAATGACACAAAATGCTCAATTGAGAAGGCTTCATTCATTGATTTGAAAGGGAGAGGAGGGCTCCTTTTATAGGTGGAGAATCACCCTCTCTTCCATTGTTACAAATTACAACATAAAAGCCTTCAACCATTCAGTGACATAAGGGTAGATGTCACCATCAATTGTCCCCTTAGGCTAAGTCTTCTATTGATTATTAAATTGAAGACTTTTTGACTTTGAAAGTGTGATGAGATAATAGCCAAGTCTAAGTGGCATGTAGGTGGAGATCCCACTTACACATGGTAGAATTCTCCTCTTCCATGTAGGCATTCTAGAAGAATCTTTCCCAATTATGCACCTACACACACACTCCTCCACATGCCTTCCACACTCCCCAACTGTAGCCTTATGGTGAATACTATATTAATAATACAATTAAAATCCATGTGAGCATGAAGGCCCACTTTTATTTTCCACATCACTAGCCTATCTACCATACCAAAGTATTTATCAAGCATACTTGTGGCATTTACAATGTGCACCCTAAATCAAGCAAAACCATTACATTTGAAGATAGAATGTTGTTATCAAGGTAGCCACCAACCCACCGCATCACCACGTCGTTATTTCATTGTGGGCACCGCAATCTTCTTGGACAAGCTTCCACCTTATTACCATTGAGAAACCATCAAAATATGTACAAAATTGAAAATGAAAGATATCAATTTTTCATGTCACATCTTCCCCCCCCCAGCAGATCCTCCATGCTTGTCTTGGGGGTCTACTAGCCATGGTGCTCGAGGTAAAATATCTTTAGCCGGTACTCATTGGCACGTCCGGGAACCTCTTGGCCACTTGCATCCTCTAGAAGATAGGTGTTATTTTTGAACTTTTGCTTTATCCTGAAGGGGTCTTCCCAGCATCGAAGAAGCTTCTTATCTAGCCATTTCTCCACACGGCCATCATACCTCATGACTAAGCTTCCTTGCTTGAGTTCTGGCTTCTTCTTCTTCTTCATGAGTGTGTCATGCTTTGCCTTGCGGTGTTGTTGTGTAGCCTCCAAATTTTGAAGTGCCTGAAGTCGCCTCTCATCCAAGGTCTCCAGTTGTACTAGGCATTGGGCATGTGTTTCTTCTTCATTATTCAAGCGTGCAAAAGATGTGCGAAGGCTTATGATTTCCAATTCTATTGGCAAAATAGCCTCCATTCTATAAACTAATTGAAAAGGTGTGAAACCAAGAGAGATTTTTTAAGTTGTCTTATAGGCCCATAGGACCTTTGGCAAATGCACATCCCACTTTCTCTTCATAGTACCCACTAGCTTAGACAAAGATCCACAAAGCAGTCCATTAGTTTTTTCTACTAAACCATTACATTGGGGATAATAGGGAGTTGACATAGCATGCTTTATTTTTAATTTCTGCACCAAAGCTTCAATCAAGTCATTCCTGAAAGACCTCCCCCCATCCGTAAGGATTTCTAATGGACACCATAATCCCCCACATATGTATTCCCTGAGAAAAGATGCCATAGCCACTGCTTTATTATTGACCATGGCCTTTGCTTCACCCTACCTTGTTGCATAATCTGTGGCCACCAATATGTAATACTTCCCATGTGAGGAACGAGGAAGTGGCCTGCAAAATCTAATCCCACCTTTCAAATGAACCATATGCTAGGATAGGGTTTAAGGGTCCGGGAACCAATTGCTTATGCCCATATGCCTGGCATACTTCACAGCTTCTGCACCACTCATAGACATCTTTGCTGAGTCGAGGCTAATAATAACCTATGTTAAGGATCCTCCGAGTTGTGTTGGCTAAGGCAAAGTGACCTGAACATTCATGACATAATTCCATAATCCTTTTAGATTATTCCAGGCTCACTACCCTCCTAAGAATCTTATCCTTACCTTGCTTGTAAAGAACATCCCTTCGAATTGTGTAAGGATGAGCTTTCCTTGTAAGCCTTTGCTTCTGTTGTGAGGATTCAATCCAGGAGGGAAGTATCATGTATCTAAATAGTGTTGAACATCTTGGAGCTTAGGCCAACCTGTATCCATTAATGCAAGAATAGCTACTTTGAAAGAAGCCAAAGTTTTAGTAGCCAATTCATTAGCCTTTTGATTATCCTTCCTGTTAACATGCACAAATTTACAAAACTCAAAAGCTTCTTTTAACTCCGTTGCTCTTTTATACAATTCTTCGAGATTAGGACTACTTGCCTTATATTCTATTTTCATTTTTCGGATGACCAATTGCGAATCCCCTTTAACCTCTACCTCTTTAATTTCATCTTTTATATGCAATCTTCTAATTCCCAAATTAATGCATTGTACTCAGCCACATTATTTGATATAGCCTTTGGAAATTCCCTACCCTTGGCCCATACCTCTTTTCCTTCTGGATCAAATAAAACTATTCCCCTAGCCCCACATTGCTTGGAAGGGCTAAAGGCTCCATCAAAATGCATAGTGAAAGCAGTTGGTGGTGTCTCCAAATCTTCAGATACTTCTTCCTTTGTTCCTGTTCCTTCTTCCTCTTCCTTCCTTGTAAGCAAATCTGCAAGAGTGGTGTTTTCTGTAATAAAAGTGAAAGAGAATTCTTGAAGCTCACAAATCCACTTTGCAAACTTCCCTCCTGCAGGATTGGGTTTGCGGACCAAGAATTGTAAAGAAGGTTGAGATGTGAGGAAGAAAAAAGGGCGAGGTAACAAGTATGACCTGAACTTCTTTACTGCAAAAACAAGAGACAAACCACCTTTCTCCAGTTCACCATATCTCTCCTCGGCATCAGTGAGTTGTCGGCTTGCATAATACACTGGTTGCATATACCCTTGCTCACCCTTTTGCAAGAGTATAGCACCCACTGAACGTGATGAGACACTTGGGTTCACATAAAAGTCCTCCCCCCACCTTGGAGGCTACACAATTGGACTTTGACTCATGCATTCCTTCAGCAAACAAAAAGATTGAATTTGATCGGGCCCCCACTGGAAAGAAACATTCTTCTTTGTCATAGGATACATCTTGTCAGAGAACATGTCAACAAAGCATTGGTAATACTTAGTTTTACCCAAAATCCTCCTTACCTCCCTTACATTGGTAGGTGGTGGGAGGGCCACAATTGTCTGCACCTTCTTAGGATCCATCTCTATTCCTTCTTCTGAGATAACATGTCCCAAGATAACCACCTTCCTTTGTGCCAGGATTAAGACACCCTTTTGCATCATCAATACTTTGCAAGGCCAACCTTAACTTTTCCAAGTGATCCATACGGCCTGAATAAATGCAAAAATCATCCAAAAAGACCCTTATAAACTTTCCCAAAGTAAAAATACCTAACTCATGAAGCGTTGAAAAGTTGCTGGTGCATTGGTCAAGCCAAATGGGATCACCCTATAGGCATACACTCCCCAAGGGGTTATAAATAAGTTTTCCTTTGATCTTCTTCACAAATCCGGATTTGAAAGTATCCAGAGTATCCATACAACTCATGACCTGCAACTTGATCCAAAATCTCATCCTAAAAGGGTAGAGAATAATAATCCCTCTTTGTGCATGCATTCAGAGGGCGAAAGTCCACACACACATGCCATTTTCCACCCTTTTTGGAAGTGACTACATTTGGGAAAATCCACTCTAAATTCTCTACTGGAAAAATAAATCCAGCTTCAAGCAAATTAGTTACCTCATTCTTAAGCGCCTCCGCTTGCACTACTCCCAAACTGAAAGATCCTTGCCCCCTCCGCACAACGGATTCGAGGTTACTAGTAGCGGAAGTAGCACTCCTTGCACGGTGCAGGATCCTCTCACTCGGAGCCTCGCTCTCACGGATATCCGAATAGGAGACTAATCCCTCGGTTCTTCCAAAACCAAACCCGGAAAAACTTCCCTTGCCCGGAAAGCATGGGCGATTCCTGCAGGATATTTTTACTCTAACGTAATCAAGGTCATTACTGACCAAACCTGATTTCTTTTTCCATAGAACAATTACTATCCGGGATTTACTTCATCTAGCGTACTACAACAGAAATTGAGTCTCATTTTTATGGGTCCATCAATCCAGCCTAACCCCATCCAGTCCCATGGGTTAGCCAACCGCCCCCACCACTGTAGTGATGGGATCCAATAAAGAATTTGGTTAGGTTTTGTCCCGGATACCAAGGAAAAGAGTCCCCAGGCTCCCTAGTCGGATGTTCATGCAAACTTAAAGCTAGTCACACCACTTACATACCCAATATGAAATTGCTTTCTTCACAGATTCAGCTATCTTTAAAACAATCATTTAATGAAGCCATAGTATCACTGATCACAATCCTCCAAAATATCCGGTTGAATCTTAATTTCTAATCATTCCTTCATCAGAGTATCTATGGCATCATTGGCAACTAGAACGCTCACCACCTCAGGGGCCTTTTCGATAGTTCCTAGCTCATAGTTCCCGGCAATATATTCACTTATAAAAAAATTTCAAGATGGAATCTCCGTTGAAGATCAGCAAGATCAACCAACAGATCCATATAAAAGAGCCATAGACTCATCCGTTGAGGACCAGCAAGGTCAATCAACCAGATCCATGCCCGGTTTCAGAAAACAACTCTTACTCCTTGTTTCGATAACTTCCACGATGCACGTGTGGATATCTTCGGCGACCCAGAGCCCGAGCACCGTATGGTCATTACCCTCTAGGATCCTTCGCAGGTCACCTAGCGCTTCACTCATAGGTCGCTTCCTTGGTCCCTCATCCACCGTACCAGAAGCTCACCATTTAAATCGAACTAAGGCTGGTCAAGACCTCGGCCGACCTTGCTACGCGAGACGTCCTCCGTTGACTCTCCATCACCTGTTGCAACTTTATCAATTAGGTCTCCACGACCTTATTCACAAGATGGTCAAAATGCTTCCCCAGCATTCTTGACATAAAACAGTCATTTACAAACAGGTCACAATTACAGTTTCTATAATGAACTCTCGTCTTTCCACATTATCTCTCATCAGTCCACATTACTTATTCCACATTCAATTCATATGTGTACCCATTCTCATCCAATCACATCATTTTTCATCTCATCACATCAGATTCATTCACATCACACATCATTCATTCACATCCCATATCATTCATTCACGTCCTGATTTGCATATGTCATCACATCTCATCCATTCACTCATATCGACGTCACATCCTTTCACATACACATTCGCATTCATTATTCCACATACACATCCACATTCATACATCCACATCCATATCCACATCCACATCCACATCCATACATCCACATCCACATCCATACATCCACATCCACATTCACACATCCACATCCATACATCGATTTTCACATCCACATTCATACATCCACATCCACATCCATACATCGATTTTCACATCCACATTCATACATCCACATCCACATCCACATCCACATCTACATCCATAAATCCATATCCACATCCACATTCATACATCCACATCCACATCCACATCTACATCCACATTCATACATCCACATCCACATCCATACATCCATTTCCACATCCACATTCATACATCCACATCCACATCTACATCCATACATCCATATCCACATCCACATTCCATATATGCATCCATACATCCACATCCACATCTACATTCATACATCCACATCCACATTCCATATCATATCCACATCCACATTCCATATCATATCCACTTCCACATCCATACATCCACATCCATATTCATACATCCACATCCACATCCACATCCATACATCCATATCCACTTCCACATTCATACATCCACATCCACATCCACATTCATACATCCACAACCACACATCCATTTCCACATCCATACATCCACATCCACATCCACATTCATACATCCACATCCACACATCCATTTCCACATCCACATTCATACATCCACATCCACATTCACATTCATACATCCACATCCATACATCCATTTTCACATCCACATCCACATTCTCATTCATACATCCACATCCATATCCACATCCATACATCCACATCCACATCCATATCCACATCCACATCCACACATCCATTTTCACATCCACATTCATACATCCATTTTCACATCCACATTCATACATCCACATCCACATTCACATTCATATATCCACATCCATACATCCATTTTCACATCCACATTCATACATCCACATCCACATTCTCATTCATACATCCACATCCATCTCCACGTCCATACATCCACATCCATACATCCACATCCACATCCACATTCATACATCCATTTCCACATCCACATTCATACATCCACATCCACATCCACATTCATACATCCACATCCACATTTACATCCATTCATCCATATCCACATCTATACGTCCACATACACCTTCATATCTATTCTTTTACAAACACATCCACATTTATACATCCACATCCACATACACATGCATATCCCTTCTTTCACATATACATCCGCATTCACATCCGTGTACTTCCCATCTCATCCTTGCACATATCCTCTCATCTCTTTCTCATCTCATTATTCACATTTACATCTATTTCCATTACATCACATCTTATCCTATTTTCATCTTATCACATTCATTCACATCCTATCGCATCCCATACACACATTAATTCTCATCCTATCACATAGCCCATACACATCTTATCACATCCCATCACATCTCATACTCATCTTATCGCATCCCCGATATACATCTTATCACATCTTATTTTCATCTTATCACATTCATTCACATCCTATCGCATCCCATACACACATCCATTCTCATCCTATCATAGCCCATACACATCTTATCACATCCCATCACATCTTATACTCATCTTATCGCATCCGACGACATACATCTTATTTTCTTCTTATCACCTCCATTCACATGCTATTACCATTTAATAGCTTTTTTCTAGATTGATACATTAAGAATTTTTTGAGGTCATTTTTGGGCCTTGTAAGGAAGTTTGACCGGAATATTCCCTCCAAAAACGGGCACCGGATAAAATTTTTGCAAACGAACTCCAAATTTGTCGGACCTCACATCCTGGGAAAGATTCACATAACGTGAATCTTTCCCAGGCAAAAAGGAATCTTCTAGGTATCTATCTTGTCCCTTCTCCGAACCCTATCGTGTTATATATCAATGGATAGCTTTTGAAGAGTAGAATCTAAATATGTGAGGTTCCACAAATTTGGAGTTCGTTTACAGAAATTTTATGCGGTGCCCATTTTTGGAGGGAATATTCCGGTCAAACTTCCTTACAAGGCCCAAAAATGACCTCAAAAAATTCCTAATGCCGACAATAAGACTTTTTCTAAATTTCTTCCAATTGCTTGGCCTAATTAAAGATTCTTTTTCTGACAACTATTTTCATATTCCTTCTCAATTCCTGAATTGAATTATATTCAATATTCTTCTTTTGAATAAAAGAATTCATGGGATTTGTAGAAATCAATTCTAACCATATTTCTACTTTTAGTAAATAATCATAAATCGATTTATACTAGAAATTCCTCTTCTTCTCATTTAACTTTCTTGGATCCCAATTACCATGGGAATTCCTCTTTTTGCATTTAATTATTTACATTCCAATGTCATGGGAATTCCTCTTTTCCCATCAATTATTTCTCATAAAATAAATTTATCTAAATTAAAATATCCAATACTTCGATATGCTAGAAATTTCTCTTTGCCCATCTAAATGATGGAATTCCAAATGTCATAAGAATTTCTCTTTTGACATTTAAATATTTCTCATAGATAAATAAATTTATCTAAAATTTCATCTTTGAATTTAAATAAATTATCCCATAATTCCAATATACTAGAAATTTCTCTTTTCCCATCCAATTGATGGAATTCCAAATGTAATAGGAATTCCTCTTTAATCATTTAAACTTATATATGCAAAAAGATAAATTTAACTAAATTTTCTCTTAAAAATTAAATAAAAATCTTCATTAATTCCTTTGCACTAGGAATTATACTTTTCTTATTTAAATATTTGAATTTCAATATGGTGGGAATTCCTCTTTCATCATAAAAATTTATCTATACAAAAAGATAAATTTAACTAAAATCTTTCTTTAATTTTTACATAAAATATACATTATATTAGTATTCCAATTTTTTCTCTTAATTCTTTGGAATACATGGATTTCCATTATCATGGGGATTACTCTTTTTACATAAAAATAAATTACTAGAATTCTCTTTTTCTTAATTTATTAATTAAACATAAACATAAAAATCAATTTCTCCATGATTTCAATGAGAATCATTCAATTAATTCAGGATGATAATTCCTAGAATATGGTAGGAAGTCCTCTTTTCAGATTATGAATGAAAATATTTTATATGTTTATTTTACAGAAATTTTACCATTACTGGATAATTCTCAATTTAATTGAAAGAATGAAGTTTAATTTTATTAATAAGATTAGAATGACCACTAATTGGATCATTATCCAATTATAAATTGATTCATAATTTCTCTATGAATTTCTCTATGAAATAAATATCATAAAAGCATTAAAAAGCTATTATTTTGGCCTCCAATTAGACAAGCATAGAAATTACTTTTGGATTAGAGAAATGCTTCATGAGAAGCTTCGTTTGGATTGAGAATAGGTCATAGGAATGACCTTTCTTTGGGGGGGGAGAGAAATGCTTAAAAACCATTAAAATTAAGCATAAATAAAAATTTATGTGTTTCTTTATTACAATACATCAAAGAACTTCAATAGTATTCAAAAGCTATTCAAATTAAGCTTCTCAAGCTTGAGACGAGTTGAGAAGAGAGAAACATTTAGAAATTATGAAAAAAGATCATAATCCACTCTTTACCTTCCAAATTGCTTGATTCTTTGATCATAGTAGAGGGCCCAAACCAATCAATTGGTTTGGTATGATGATGGAGTCACCAAGGAAGATTGAAGAGAGAGGGAAGCTCCAATTTCTTCAATTTGGAGAGGATTTTTAGAGGATAGTAAAAATTATCATTATTTCAGCATAATACTGGCACAGTATATTTCTCATATTTTTTTACAAAGGCTAAGGATCTATTTATAGGTGAGGGAGGCCTCTAACCAAGTCCAACTAATTTCTAGAATTTTCTAGGTTCAATTTGGTTGAATTTGGACAAGATTTGGACCTAGTTTGGTTCCCTTTTGATTTGGTTTGATCCCAGAGAGAGGAGAGATAAAAATATCACAATATTTTTGAGTTTAAAACTCCACCACACATGTGAAATAGGCACCTCCTTGAAGGGACACTCCACCACACATGTGAAATAGGCACCTCCTTGAAGGGACCCCTTTTCCTTACATTTGTGTCAAAAATGAATCATTATACCCAAAATATCTCATTTTTTAGTAATACTCATAGTTTTTTACTAATAAACCTTGTACATAGTCAACTCTTCATCTTATGTGAGCATTTACTCATTTTTGGGTATCTTTCTTTTACAAATTGGATTTATCTCCTCCCCACACATGGATTGATCCTATTGGCCCATAGGAAACTTAATTGGACCAGAATCCAAAAATTTCTGAAAATATAGATCCTTAGGCTAAGGTCCTTTATACCTATTTCCAATTGCACATTGGAAAGTTCTTTTTGAATTTCTGTTTCAGGGGAACCCATTTTAGACACTAGGAGGATTTTTATATCCAAAAATATCAAAATTTTAGACTACCTCTCTCTAGACATTTTCTCTCTCTAGGTCAAAATAGGATAAAACAGAATCTTTCTTTTATTTCAGAGAGGGAAATAATTATAAGATCAAAAAGGGGTTCTTACTCCTGTATACCTCAAAAGCTAGAGGGGAGGAATCTTACATCCTACCCCACTTAAAAAACGCGAGATGTCCTCATCTTGCAAAGTAGAGGATAGCTCTTTTCCTTAAGATCCAACTTATTCTGGGGTTCCTGATATTCTGGTCAACCCAACAGAATCCTGGGATAAATATCCCTTATATAGAACTCATCATTAAATAACAATTCGTTCAGATCATATCATTCATATCTTTAACACAGTAATGGTCCATTAGACCGAAAAATTTCCCTTATATAGAACTCATCATTAAATAACAATTCGTTCAGATCATATCATTCATATCTTTAACACAATAATGGTCCAATATAGAACTCATCATTAAATAACAATTCGTTCAGATCATATCATTCATATCTTTAACACAATAATGGTCCATTAGACCGAAAAATTTCTTTTTGCCTCCACGGGAATTTCAGTCAAACAAGTTCTCAATTTGTCATCCCTTAACTTGATCCACCAGGTCAAGTGTTAACAATAGCAATCTGACAGCACAATCCACTAATCTCATAGTGATTTGCTGAAGTCATTATCATCATTCCAGTTTAAGAACATTATCACAAGGACTTGTTTTTATGATAATTAGGAAAAGATGGATTTGAATTAAATTTTAGTATCAAAAGATGAATTTTCACCATAATTCTACCTAATAAATTAAGGTTGAGAAATTATGTGATAGAAGGAATATCTTTGGATATTTTAATTGGTAAAATCACTAAATGGATATTTACCCAAAACTAGATGTTTATCTGAAGGGAATCCTTGTAGAACTAAACCGAGTGAATTTGATTAGACTACGAGAGGGACGGACAGTAAACCTACTTGTCCATCTCTCGATCTACATCAAGTAAAAACTTCGTATGACCAATTCCAGTTTCTAATCAAAGAATAGACTACGGGAACTAAACTAGTTTTTCCTGACCGAACTCACCAAGAATCTAGTTGGACAATCAGACTGAATGATGGGTAGATTATCTTGATGAGAGATCAAGGATCCTCATTATGAAACTCGAAATTATGGAAAAAGGGTTTTTGGAACCAATCTCAAATCGGAATTTTACTTGCATTGGAACCTCTATTTTTTTAATTCAAAGGATTGTTTTACGCCAGAATGCTGGAGGAAGCATTTGGCTTATGTTTTTCTAAGAGGAGGTTCGTTTGTTGGAACAACTGGCGGGGAGTCATCAAGGGACGTCACTCGCGGCAAAGCCTACCGTGGTCTTGACCAGCCTCGGTACGATTAAAATGGTGCGTTTTCGGTATGATGAGTGAGGACCGACGAAGCGGTCCCTGAGTGAAGTGCTAGGACACCTAAGGAGGATCCTAGAGGGTTCTAATGAGGCGATGCATGGGCTTGCGGTTTCTAGGACACCCATGTGTACGTTGAGGAAGATTTCGGATGGACTAAAAGGAAAGATTTTTGGGATCCAAATTTTGATACTGGATCTCGTTCGTTGCCCAGCTGGTCTTCAACGGAGAGTCCAGAGGATATTATTATAATACAATGGACTCGAAATTTTAGAAAATGATGATCAAAAATATTATGATTTCTATTGAAGGATTGTTTTAAAGCTAGTTGAATTTGTTATAAATGGTAATTTCATACTGGGTGTGTACGTGGTATGCCTACCTTAATTTTTGCATGAATCGCTGGCTAACAGAATCGCCCGTGCCTTTCGGGCAAGGGGAGTCTTCCAGGCCCGGTCTTGGAGGGACCGCCCGGGCTAGCCTCTCGTCTTGGACATCCATGGGGGCGAGGCCTTGAGTGTGGATCCCCGCCCCGCGCGGGAGGCCGACGCCGCTTCCGCCGCTTGGCATGGGCACCGCGGAGGGGGCAGGGACCTCACAATAATCAGTTGACAAGAATAACTTCTACTTTGCAAGTGATTGGGCTATTCCTTCATCATAGCAGCATTGTGGTAGAGACACGAGTATTGCTGCAAAGGGCTCTCAATCAACCCCATCAAACTAAGTGCTGCAAAGGGCTTTCAAGCAACCCCATCAAACTAAGTGCTTTAATTTTGCATAAGCATAGTGTTAGGAAGATGATGTGAGTGGGCTACTCCTTCATCATAGAAACTTTTCCCCCATAAGATGTGCCATTTGTTTGTTTAGGCTAGAAGCTTGTGAAGCTATCATAGGAATTCATTGAGGAGAAGATATGTTTTTTTTTTGGAAGGGGGGTTATTGGAGGTATATTAGGTAGTGGACAAGTTGAATAGAAGGGGACATAATATTTGTGGAAAGAAATACTTCTACTTGCAAGTGCATGGGCCATTGTATAGCAACATTGTGGGAGACACACAATCACTGCTTGGGATCTCAAGAAATTAACCGCACAAAATGGCATCCCAACTAGAATCTAGAGCAATTATATGAGGTAGTTCTGAAACCAATTCACTATTACAAATCTATGATGAGTATGTGCATGTGTGCATGCATGAAAGAGAGAAAGATAGAGAGAAATACTATATCTATCCATGTTTATAACTTTCTATGATGGCTTGATGTAATCACTAATGTATATAATGATTTTCACATCCCCACCCTCTGTGTGTATTGTCTAATGTTTTCTTGAATAGTTGTGGGTGTATGCTTCATCGAAGAGATAAAGTTAGCTTCTAAATTAGGCTATAAGGTCCAACTTCAACACGGCTATATATCAGTATATGAAAAGTTGATTTTTACCCTCAATCAAACTCGCAAACCAGTTGTGAGTTCAAGCTTTCAAAGTCCTATATGTCCACTTCACAACCACAAATTATCATTGAGGAGGAGAAGGTAGGAGGGAGACATAGTTTTTTTATTTTTTATTTTTTGGAGAAGGGGGGGGGGGCAAGGGTTTAAGGTACGCTAGGTAGAGGGCAAGTTGAATAAAAATGGACATAATCTTTATGGTAAGAAATAATTCTACTTGCAAGTGCATGGGCTCCTCTCAAGAAGCAACTAACCCCAGCAAAACATAGCATTAGAAACTGATCGTTTCGAATCAACAAACTGTTCCATCACTCCCACCTTTCAATTATCCAATCCCCTTTATCCGATCATCATTATCCAATCATCATTATCCAATCAATTATCTACTTGTTTCCAAGAGCTCTAGATGTACACTTAACCAATCCAATTGTTCCACTAATATTTAGTGGTTGCCAATTTGGGGTTATGGTGGTCTGTGTGTCGATGGACCTCCCTTTATCTTTTGCCCTCTCTTTCTATCTATTGGTTGCTTCTTGTTGTAAGCCCCTTCCCGTTGGTTGAACGGCCTTGGCCTTGCAATTTGGCTTGATTTCTCTTTCATTGTGGTTCTTGCACTTCTGGAATATTTCTCCATACTCGCATTGTTGGAATCTTTCTTGGTACATGAAAGATCCCTATCCCCTCTGCGCAACAAATTCAGGGGTGTTAGTAGCGGAAGTAGCACTTCTTGCACAGGGCAAGGTCCCTCACTCAAGGCCTCGCCCACGTATATCCAAACAAGAGACTAATCCCTTGGTTCTTTTAAAACCGAACCCAGAAAAACTTCCCTCGCCCGTAAAGCATGGGTGATTCCTCCTAGATAATTTTACTCTAACGTAGTCAAGAGTCTTAACTAATTGAACTAATCTGACCGAACCCATAAGTCCCATAGTCAGATCAAGGAAAAGACTTATACTTGGATCATAGAGACCAACGCTTTTTTCCTCATTGAGAGGCACGGCCGTTGATTCTTTTCCATAGAACAATTTTTATCTGGGATTTATTTCATCTATCGTACCATAGCAGAATTGAGTTTCATTTTAGGGATCCATCAGTCCAGCCTAACCCCATCCAGTCCCGTGGGTTAGCCAACCGCGCCCAACCACTGTAGTGATATGATCCATTTAAGAATTTGGTTAGGTTTTGTCCCGGGTACCAGGGAAAAGAGTCCCCATGCCCCCTAGTCGGATGTTCATGCAAACTTAAAGCTAGTCACACCACTTACATACCCAATATAAAATTGCTTTCTTCACAGATTCAGCTATCTTTAAAACAATCATTTAATGAAGCCATAGTATCACTGATCACAATCCTCCAAAATATCCGGTTGAATCTTAATTTCTAATCATTCCTTCATCGGAGTATCTATGGCATCATTGGCAACTAGAACGTTCACCACCTGTCCACTCAGGGGCCTTTTTGATAGTTCCTAGCTCATAGTACCCGGCAATATATTCACTTATAAAAAAATTTCAAGATGGAATCTCCGTTGAAGATCAACAAGATCAACCAACAGATCCATATAAAAGAGCCATAGACTCATCCGTTGTTGAGGACCAGCAAGGTCAATCAACCAGATCCATGCCCGGTTTCAGAAAACAACTCTTACTCCTTGTTTCGATATCTTCCACGATGCACGTGTGGGTATCTTCGGCGACCCAGAGCCCAAGCACCGTATGGTCAGCACCCTCTAGTATCCTTCGCAGGTCACCTAGTTCTTCACTCATAGGTCGCTTCCTTGGTCCCTCATCCACCGTACCGGAAAGCTCACCATTTAAATCGAACCGAGGTTGGTCAAGACCTCGGCCGACCTTACTACACACGAGACATCCTCCGTTGACTCTCCGTCAGCTATTGCAAAATTAACAGATACATCTCCATGACTTCATTTACAAGAAGGTCAAAATCCTTCCCCATCATTATTGACATAAAACAGTCAGTTTCTATAACAAACTCTTGTCTTTCCATATTATTCCACATCAATCCACATTACTTAATCCACATCCAATTCATATGTATTCCCATTCTCATCCAATCACATCATTTTCCATCTCATCACATCTTTCCTCATTTATCCTCATCACATCTTATCCACTCGCATCTACCCATATTCACATCTCATCACACCTCATCCATTCACATCACATCTCATTCATTCACATCTATCCTGTTTCACATCACATCACATATCATCCATTCACATCCCATATCATTCATTTACATCCCAATTCACATGACATCACATCTCATTCATTCACATTCCGTTTCACATCACATTACATCTCATCCATTCATTCACATCTATTTGATTCACTTGTCATCACATCTCATTCATTCACATCCCGATTCACATCACATTACATCTCATCCATTCATTCACATATCTATCTGAATCTCATCCATTCATTCACATATCTATCTGAATCTCATCACATCTATTCACATCACATCTCATCACATCTATTCACATCACATCTCATCACATCTATTCACATCACATCCCATCCATCCATTCATTCACATCTATCTGATTCACATTGAACACTCCCCGCCTTGCAACCAAACTTTTCTTAGAAAAACATATACCAAATGCTCTCTCCAGCATTATGGCGTAAGACAGTCCTTTAAGAAAACAGGGTTTCTATGCAAGTTTTCTGTTTGATTTTCTTTTGAATACAAGGAGTATTTCTTGAATCAGTATCCCCAAAACTTCTTGATTTGAATTCTTAATTTCATACCACAATTCCTCGAATTCTATAACCTTGATCCACAGATCAATTCAAAGAGTCTGAAACTTAGTTTCAGATTTGGCAAGAGTTTTGAGTGTACTTTTCTAAACTGGTCACACCTTCTTTCCTCTCGAAAGAGTTTGGTCTTGGTCATAGTCTGATTCAAGGTTCGAGTTGGATAAGATTTTTCCTGAACTATCTTTCTCGAAAAGGTTTGATAATTCAGTTACTATTTTACTGAATTTCTTTCTTTGAATATTCACTTAACTTATTTCTAAATTAGTTAGGAATTCCAATGAGGAATAAATTAATCATTTATCTGAATATTTCAATCTCGATAGATTTTGTGAATTTTCTTTTTACAATCCATGTGAATATAAAATGATAGAAATTTCTCTCTTAGAGTATTTAATTATTCATTTATCAAATACTCATAGAATTTAAACATAGAATTTAAGAGAATTCTAATTTTGATATAAAAATTCTTTATGCATCTATTTATGCATAAAAATCAACTTCAATGGGAATAACACTTTTATTTTAAAAAAATCCTTTTATGTAGAGAATAACTCTTTTGAAATAAAAATAAATTCTTTATGCATCTTTCTATGCATAAAATCAAAACTGATGAGAATAACTCTTTTGAAATAAAAATAAATTCTTTATGCATCTTTCTATTCATAAAATCAAAATTGATGAGAGTAATGCTTTTATAATTTAAAAAAAATCAATATGCATCTTTCTATGCATAGAATTTAATTTTGATAGAAATAACACTTTTATAATAAAAATATTTCTACTATGCATTTTTCTATGCATAGAATGAAAATAACACTTTTAGAATACATAAATGATGGGGGGATTACTCTTTTTGAATAATAAAAGATAAAACTTATTTCACAAAATTTAAGAAAATTTTGCCATAACCTCCTTTGTATGGCTGACCATTTTTCAATTTTTCCTATTCTTAAGTTACTTAAAAATTATCCCCAAATGGTTTAAAGCATTTTAAACTAATCAAAATCCACTTTTAAAAGAGAAACAATATGAAAAGCTTAATTCCAACAATTAGATTATTTATCTAGGATAAAGAAAGGCTGAATTTAAGAAGAAGAGAGGGGGAAAGCCTTTCCAGCAAGGCATAGCATCATTTTACGTTTTAAAACAAAACAAAAATTAGAAAACCATTAAAAGGAATAAGAAAAAGTAGGATTTCTAACTTACATGAATTTCTGGGAGCTTTCCTTTGGCTTGTTTGAAATACAAAGACGTCTTATTAGTCCAAAAATAAAGTGACGACATCAAAATTTGACAGAATTCCCTATAAAAATAGGATGGTCAAGGCCTTGTTAACCGAAGTGGTTATAAAGGCTTTACGAAAAAGGTTGGGGTGTGTGCATGAAGAATCAAATGTTGTGATTGTGTAGTCATGGTGGTGACGTGATTATGCAAAGATGACTTGGCAATCACGCCATGCATGATTGGTGACCTAGCATCGTGATTTTTATTTGCATGATTGGTGAGGTGGCATCGTGATTTGTATTAGCATGATTGGTGAGGTGGCACCATGAATGATGCCACCGCACCATGATTTTTTGGATGTGATTAGTGATGTGGTATCGTGATGGTGATGTGGTAATCATGCGCCATGATTTCATAGATTGCAGAATCATTGTTGCTTGTGGATGTGTTTGATCATGAATTATCACAATTGGCAACTCAAATGTTTTTGTGAAGGGGTTAATTGTTGGTTACATGATGCATGATTTGGCATGATTATGTAATCACAGTTTTTTGGTGATGTGATTGTGAACACTGCACAACCAGAGTGGGCTGAGCTAAGATTTATGACGTGTCTAAGGGAAGTGGAGAGTTGGAAGACGTGTGTATGTGTGTTGGGTCTTAAAACAAGATGAAGATTGGAAGATTATGACAACAGAGAAGTGGATGTTATTCACTAACCCACTTTTGATTATGCATATCTTACCAATTGGAAAGATGCAAAATAAGTGCAATAAAGAGACAAAGATGGGGCCTTGATTCCTACCTCGTGTGAGTGGTGTCGGTGGAGGAGACATGTGCAGGCAACAGACAATGCAGGTGTGTAGACGCAAGAGCTCAAAGAAGACGATGAAGAATTTAAAAAATGATGGAAGAAATGCAATAAATTTATGGGGCTAGGGAGGAACACGATCGGCTAGAGGATTGATTCATGTGACATGTGGCACCATCTAATTGGTCTTGGCATGTGGGCCGTGATCACGGCAATAGTTGGTGTGATCAAGTCATCCATGGTCGTGATTACTATGTAATCACGTTGGGTGAAAGTGCTAAAAGGCATGCGATTTCTTCTTTTCCAAGCATACGACACCTCTAGGGCACCTCTAGGGCTTAGAATATATGAGTTTCAGCCCAGTTATTGTGGGCGTGATTCTAGAGGTGGGAGAATCAAGGTCATGATTCCACCAATATCATAGTGACAAGATAGTGATAAGGGTCTAGCCATGATAGGGTTTATATTGGGTCTTGATGCACTTTGGGACTAATTTTAGACCTCCAGGATGATTACAAGAAGAAGTGATGTGACGTGATTCTGCCAAAGCACGTCATTGATTTTAGACCTCCAAGATGATTATGGGAAGAAGTAATGTGATGTGATTCTACAGAATCACGAGATGATTGTGATTCTATAGAATCAAGGTAGTGAATCTAAGTTTGTGTCAGAGAGGGTATTTCTTTGGCCATCCTTAATAGCTCAACAGCAGCCGGGGTGACTCCCATATGAGAGGCTACTCTCATTGGCTCCCTTGGTGGGGCCTTGTATGCCACCTTTTATGTCCCTCCCCTTCCTTGGCCTCTTGTTAGGTCATATGGTATTGGATAGTTTCTACGTTCCTTCTTACACCATCATCCAAGACCACTCCTCCCAAGCTCCCTTCTTAGCAACATGCCTCTCATGTACTCTTGAAACTCCAGGGTTCTTAACATTACATCTACCTCAGCCTTGGTGTAAGTTTTCTCCAAATCTCCTTGTGACAATTCCTCATTCCTTGGGAGGTGCTACGAGAGTGGCTAGGTCATCTAGAGGCTCCTTTGAAATAGGTTCGAGAGGTGGCATACCCTCCTTCATTGCCTGTTCAACCTCTCTAGCACTACCTCGTGTGTGCGACCAAGTCCTCTTCATGCCATGATCCGCTAATACTAGAAGAATCTTCTCCATGCATTGTTGTATCAAAAGCACGTTTCTTGGCCACCTTCCTAGATCTAAGCTAGTCTTCTCCTATTCAAGCCTTCTAAGTTGGTCTTGTGCTTCTCATCCTACTCCCTAGACCTAAGCTAGTCTTCTCCTATTCAAGCCTTCTAAGTTGGTCTTGTGCTTTTGTCATTTTTTTTCTTAATCTCTAGTTCTCTAGAAGTGGGGAACTATACCGCCCCTATTCTTTGGGCACTTACAATATCCCTTCGTATTCTTGGGGTATGTTGTACCATGGAGTTAAGGATACCACCCTTGTTCTTTGGACACTTTTATAGGATCCCTTCGTATTCTTGGAGTATGTTGTACCGTGGGTTAAGGATTACTCATCCCTAGCGATGGCTCCTCCCTTAGTTCTTGCCCGATACTTCCATGTCTTTCAGTGCTCACTTCTCAGAGCTTGATGGTTATTCCTTGGCAACCTATAGAGCTTCCCTTTCAAGTTCATGTCCATATCCTAGAATTCCTCAAGCTAAGCCCATGAATCCTCCATATAGTGTTGGAGAAGAAGTTCCCTTTGTCCCTGCCACTTCCTCATTAAGAGGATTCTCCATGGCTTCCTAACTACTTGATGGTTCAAAATAATTCATCTTGTGTAAAGCAAACGTGTGATGACCGTGCAAGCTAATCCTAGAATTCCTCATTAAGAGGATTCTCCATGGCTTCCTAACTACTTGATGGTTCAAAATAATTCATCTTGTGTAAAGCAAACGTGTGATGACCGTGCAAGCTAATCCTAAGCTTCTCTGGTAGGAGGACCCAGGTTGGTTGGATACACTGTTAGAGGGGGGGTGATGTCATTACCAAAACAAGCCTTCTTGACCTTAAGTGCATGAATGGTTTTAATTAGCCAAAGTTTTTGATTTGCACACACTTGGAATTACCAGATCTACACTTGACAGGTTTCTGTAAAATCTTGACAGATGTCTATAGAATCACAGTTGTGATTATAAATGGGCGTGATCTCACGACAGAAACCACGTCAAAATTTTTATTATTCTCAACTTCTCACAACTTCCCCTAGTGTTAGAAAGCCCTCAGGAACATCTCTAAGCACTTCTCATGTTGCTTTTGAAGATATCAGTTGACATGATTTTGTAGGGTTAAGTGTCATGGTCATGATCCTCTGTAGAATCACACTGTAGAATCACAGCAGTGATGGTCTTCACCCAAACCAGTCTAAAGATTATTCAAATGAGTTCCTTGATAGCCCTAATAACTGTTTCAGATGTCTATCTTATCAAATGTCACCTGAACCAATCTAAATAAGTATTTAAATGGGTTCCTTAATAGCCCTAATAACTATTTCAGATGTCTATCTTATCAAATGTCAAGTTTTGTCAACTGTGATTGGTGATGACTAGGCAATCACCGGTGTGATCGATCTCAATAGACTATGATTTTCAACCATGATTTATGGCATGGCAATCATAACAAGCATGATTCCTAATCATGAATCATGATTTGTGATCGTGATCATGATTCGATAAGATGGAATACGTCAGAGATAAGGTAGTTATATCTAATAAATTTAGAGGGTGGGGTCCTCACAGTTGGTATCAAAGCGTGTTTATTTTAGTAGGATTTATTAGTTATAGCTAGATTAGAAAAAGAATTAAAAATTATCTAATTCCCTTCTGTTTTTAAATGGCTCATCCAATTACTGCATCCCAGATCACTCGAGTGCTAGAGATCATACTGCCAACTCCTTCAAGCATCTTCTCTTGTTGCAGGATTTGTCTCGATCCACCTTGGTATGCCACTACATAGGTCGATTCTTCCTGACTCCAAAAGATTGATGCTTTCTGTTAAAACCCTAAGATCTCTCTAGATAATTGTTATGCATAAACATGCATAAACTCATCCACCCAACCACCTCTGAGCCCAAGGGATGCACACATGAATTACCTTGATGTCCCTACACAGGAGACCATAGCCTCTAAGCCTCCAAGCCTCCAAGCCTCCCTTGAGTGTGCCCCATGCCCCTATTATATAGGAGGGCCCTCAAGTGGCTCTTCACTTTCTATTTCCCATGTGTGACCCTTGGATACCTGACCCTAACCTTAACCCTTAAGGTTAGTCCTAACCCATGCTCCACTAGAGCTTGTTCCCATACTCCCAAGCTCACAAGCCTAATGTGGGTTAGCCTCCTAGTATATGCACACATCATGTGCACATAACATACTTCCCCTCTCTCAAAACATTGCACTCTTGCAATGAAAAAAAAAGAGAACTGCGCTGAACAATATCAACCGACTCCCAAGTCGAAACCTCTATTTCCCTATCTTTCCACCTAATTTTAACCTCAGGGATTAGTCAACTACAAAGTTTCCTTTCCCTAAATTCAAATACCTTATCAATTCATGTGGAACATAGGATAAATCTTCGACTTCAACGAGTTCTTGAGGAGTAACTGTGTAATCCTCACCTCCCAGTTTCCCTTTCAATAATCTATTGATATAAAAGACTGGATGAACTCTAACATGTGGAGGTAGTTTATAGTTCATACGCAACCGTGCCAATTGGATGTATAACTCGAAATTGACCACAGTATCTAGGAGATAAATTCGAGCATTTTTCTATTGACAAAGTCTGAGAATCTTTAGGAACATTAAAATAAACCAACACTCCTGGTTCAAAAGACCAAGATGAGCGTCCCCTATCAGTATGAAATCGTACTCTATCCTGAGCACTCCTGATAGAATCCTGAGCTTTGGTCAGCATTTCCTGCATATCTCGCAAGAAATCCCTCGATGCATCAAGCTTGATGTCCTTGAGACTGACATCAATAGGTGCCCTGGGTTGATACCCATACATAAGTATGCACGGACTAAAACCAATAGCCATATATATAAACTGTTATAGGCAAATTCCATCATTGGAAGATATTTTTCCCAATATGATGATTTTCTAGAGACATATGCATGAAGCATATACTTTACAATCTCATTCATACACTCTGTTTGCCCATCAGACTACAGATGATCAGAGCAATTCACATTCAAAGTAACTTCCTCGTTGTAAACCATTCAAAATAAAGTAGGAAAACATGGCATTATAACACTAGAAACCAGGGATTCATTGGCGCCCCAACATACCCACATCTGCATATGGAATAATCGATATCCCGAGTTACCCATATCAACATAGAGAGTCATCAGCGTCTCGATGAGTCACATATGTCCATCCATAAACCATCAAGTTGACTATATAAATCACCTAAAGTACGGAACTAGAGAAAGAAATGCCAACAAAGAAAAAATCCAAATTTCCTTATCCGAACACAACAAGATAAACTTGTTTGAACTCTAAAGAAAGAGATTTCAAAAAGTGAAAATGCCGACGAGATTACACTCATCACAAAACATGCAAGCTATAGATAAAAGAAGTTTATCTAGAGAATGCCCACACTGTAACTTCTAGTGAATTTAGAAAATGAGATTATCTTTGAATGTTGAGGTCAACATGCTAAGTTATGTAAGCAAAGCAACAATCTTGAGCCCAAATTATCCCATAAGATAATATATGTGAGGGATCACTAGTGTCCCATACCACCATGATACCACCCATACATACCTTAACAATTTGAAAACTCCCTAGTATGCTGTCTAGGAAAATATGAATAAAATCCTGTCTAAAAGAAATAAGATGGCCTTATCCCAGACTTTCACATACTAAAGTCTGTCTCTATATACCTGAGACTACATCAAGGAATAACTCCTTCTGAGTACATCATTAGAAAAGAATTTTGAATTATTGGCACCTTCTAATGATAACTACCCAATACACAATAAAGTTAGAGTAGAAAACTAACTCACCTAGATACATAAGCAACTAGGTATCTGAGTTGGAATATGTACAAGAGTACAAGCAATATACTCCAAAATTAAGTGCAAAGGCAAATGCTACCCTCAAAGCACTTGAAATTATCCAAAAGATCAAAAGATCCTTATCAACCATGGATAAAAGCATAGAAGCTCCTCAAATCCATAAAAACCATAGTTGATCATAAAAATCAATGCATACCATCTAATGGACATTAATCATGCCAAAAGAAGCATTAAAATTGGTGGCCAACTCATCAATCCAGAGTATATGAACGTGGTGTCGTTCAAGCAAAATTCCAAAGTAAGTAAGTGAAACACATGTGTGTAACACTCATTAAAAAAATCCTAGACACAAGTGAACTAGGTAAAACCTAATGAGCCCATATAAAACTTGGAAAACATCCAATAAAATCCACCAAAACAAACCAATCAACTAACCCATGATAGAATTTGTCTTAGGCTTAAGAAATTAAGCACAAACCACACTTAAACAAGTGCAAAATAAATTATCATGGAAAAGTATCAAAGGTGCAATGCACTTTGAACGCAAATTATGGCCATCAAAAGAAATTAAGGAACATGTCCAAAAAGAATGGCTAAACAATGGTAAAAAAATCATGAAAACATCATTTAGAATTAATCCAAACAGATATAACTACTAATACGAGGTACAATCGTATTACTAATATGCGAATAACCCGCATCTATCTAATGTCAGCACGAGAAAACGTACTTCAACATTACCCTCAAAAATATTCAATTCTCGAGATCACTTGGGAATCATTCCGATTTCTCATTCCAGTAACAATGATGATCATGATAATTCTTATAAAATCTTTGGTAATTTCTAGGGTTTCTTCTTAAGATAACTTTCTTCTCTAAAGTCTATGGTATTTTTCTATTACTTAAAGAAAGAACATACTCTATTCTCCTATAGAATCTTTATTTCATTCCCAGTGTTAAGCCAATGGTTATGCACATTTTGTCACCCCTTTAGGCATTCACCAATTTCCCTAAGTTTACATTAGTTTGAGACTCTCTCTAGAGTAAACTCATTTTCTTGACATCATTCCCTATTGTGATTCCCGATTAGTTTGAGACTCTCTCTAGAGTAAAATCATTTTAGTGACTTGATTCCCTATTGTAATTCTCAAATCCTTTAAGGTTTCTACCTTGCTAAAGGTTTATTTTTACATGTGCTCTTCAGTACACATGCACAATTTTTAATGCACACTTTGTAGAGTACTTTTTTTAAGTAATTTATGTTCCCAAATTCATCCTTTAGAATATGTGCTCATTTTTTTAGTGCACACTTTGTAGAGTACTTCTTGAAAGTAATTTCTCTTTCTAAATTCATCCTTTAGAATAAGACTTGATACCTTTTTCCTATCTAAGTCCTTTAATCTATTTTGGGCTATTACCATTAACAATATACTTTTTACATTTTCTCTCACCTAGGCTTTCTCTCTCCTAATTTGATTTAGGGATGCCTTTAGGGTTCTTGATAAATATTTCAAGTCCAAAGTCTCAAATGAATTGTTGATTATTACTCTTTTCTTCACTAATTTTATATCCATCCTTTCTTGAACTAAAAGCTAAAAAGACAGCTACTCTCTCTCTCTACAAAATTGCCAAGCGATTACTAGGGTTTGATTAGAATTAAATCCTTAACCTATATTTTTAAATTGCTGATTTTATTTTATACTTTCAAGAGTTTACTTCAACTTTTCTTTTTTAAACTTCTATTGATTCCTTTAAAAAAGATTCTCTCTCTAGAATCACATATTTCCTTCACTTATTCTTTATGATCAAATATAGGATCCTTTATTATGTAAATGTACACATTTTTATGTGTAAGGTCTCTAATTGAATTAATCAAAAATATGCCGCAAGAAAAGACCATATGCACATCTTAATACACAAGATGATGCACACTTTGATCTCTTAATGCACAAGATGATGCACTTAATATGGTGCACATTGCACATTTGATTTAATTCATCCTAAGCCTAAAAATGATTCATTCTATTCTAATTCTTAAAAAAACCTAGGATACACTTTTTGAGTGGAGAATACAACAAAAATAAGGAAGCCTATGGGCTCTAACATGTCCTGGTTGTATCAAAAATATATCTAGCCTAATTTATAACATACGGCTATAGAGCTGCTGTGATTCATTCTAAGCCTAAAAATGATTCATTCTATTCTAATTCTAAAAAAAACCTAGGATACACTTTTTGAGTGGAGAATACAACAAAAATAAGGAAGCCTATGGGCTCTAACATGTCCTGGTTGTATCAAAAATATATCTAGCCTAATTTATAACATAAGGCTATAGAGCTGCTGTGATTAAATTATAGTCATCATAAATCAATTTATGAGGGGTAAACTAAGGCATTAATTTGGTCAAAGTATCCACATAAATCAAAAGGGACTCTACGGTCTAATTAAATAATATTTTTGTTTACTGTATATTCACAGAGAGCATGAAAATAATAGAAAATAAAAAATTTAAAAACAATTCAATTTGAATGTTTAAAAGGACATGTGTACTTCAAAAATTTAAATATTTAAATTTTTGAAGAAGTTGGAGGCACTTACTTGAAATAATTTTGAAAGGTTCATGTATGGCTAGGAAGATGATGTAGAAAACCTAGGAGCTCCAAATCCTCATGAGTTCCTCTCTCGTGAGATTTGAGTGCCTAATACAACATAATAAAGGTGTAGACATGCACAATAGCCTATGTGGACTAGTACCTATACTAACAGGCTAAAGGAGGGTAATAATAATAAAGTGATAGAATATATGCCTCGAAACCAAGCTTCGTAAAATGAAGGGGGGAGGGGGTTCTTTTATAGCCATTAAGCCCTTCTAGTCATGCATAACTAATCTTGCCAAGTGTTGGGTTTGGCCACCATGCACAATCGATTATGTGGACTAGTACCTATACTAACAGGCTACTGTAAGGAGGGTAATAACAAGAAAATGATAGCATATATGCCTCAAAACCAAGGTTGGGAAAATGAATGGGGGAGGGGTTCTTTTATATCCATTTAGCCCTTCTAGTCATGCACAACTAATCTTGCCAAGTGTTGGGTTTGGCCTATCATGCAACTAGACATAAATGTAGGCTCTAAAGTTAATGGTGGGCTTGGAATTCCTCATTGTTGAGTTTCTCTTGAGTTAATGATGGGGCTTGAAGTAGTTAAAATGTGGGCAAACACTAGTTTATGGTGTGGCTAGAGTAAACCTTAGTCTAATGCATGTGCCAAAAATATCAACTTTAACTAATAAAAGGTGCACAACACTTGATTTGTGCTTTATCATTTCCCACTTATCCAAATCCACCGTGTTTTTGCCAAAAACCATAGTTTACAGCTTTAGACCAAAAAACCTTAATCTGTGTAAACTAATTAATGTGCACACCTTATATGTGGCCCTTGTTAAATTAGTTTTTACCATGGAAACCTTAACCATTTTATATCAAATATTTTTTTCTATATTAGTGTAACAAAGTTATTAATGTCATGTAAATAATGGTGAAAGAAAGTAACTAACCATTGATCTAGATTAGCCTAACAGGGAATCTATTCTTGATTGTAGACTTATTCAAGTCCCTATAGCCCACACACATGCAAAAAGGGTCGTCCTTCTTCTTGACCAAGAGTACGGGTGATGCAAAAGGTGATTGGCTAGGAGTAACCCATCCCATGTCCATAAGCTCTTGCACTTACTTTGCCACTTCATTGTTCTCCACTTTTGACAATCTATATGGTGGTTTATTAACGGGCTTGGTGTGTGTCGTCTCAAGCTCTATCTCATGATCCACCTCCCATTTTAGCGGCAAGCACTTTGGCATATGAAACACATCTATCTACTTTAACAATTCCTTCATACCTTCATGTATAACTTCCTCTTTTTCCTTCATACATTCATGCATAACTTCCTCTTTTTCCTTCATACCTTTATGCATAACTTCCTTCATACCTTCATGCATAACTTTCTCTTTTTCCTCCTTTCTTTCTTCCTTGCAAAGCTATAAAACATATATGCATCCCATATTGTTGAGCTCCCTCTTGAGTTGTGGTGCATTGATCATCTTGATACTTCGCACATGAGGTCCGGTCAATATAACCTCATCAATTCCATGCATGAAACTCATATACCCTTGCTATAAATTCATGTAGAATAATCCAAGAGTTGCCAACCAATCACAACCCAATACGATGTCAATAGGATCCATATCCAAGACAAGTAAATCAACTTTGCAATTATAACCACTTGTGAGACCCATGTCCATATTCTTGCATACCAATGTGCTATCCATTTTTGCCCCATTAGCCACTTGAGCTTCATGCCACGAAGATAAAGCTATGGGTTGTAATTTGAGAATGCACATAGATCTCTTGTTGACAAAGCTATGTGTCCTCCCACTATCAACCAAAACATGTGCTACTCTTCCATTAATTAATGCCTTGAGCCTCAATGTACGTGCACCTTTGCATCCGGCATATGCATCACTAGAAAAATTACACAAAGTAGCCACACGGTCTTTATCATCATGAGCACACATAGATAGGGGAAATCCATCATCATAATCAAAATTTTCTTTCTTTGACCCACCTGGATGATCAAAAGAAAACTCGCCCTCATCTTTAACTTCATTTGCATCATTGGCATCTTCAAAGAACTCTTCATAGTATTCCATTTCCTCTTTTGCCCCATCTTTGCAAGACTTGGTGAGGATCATGCTAAGAGTCATTTTCTTAGCTTTGCACACTTTCCAATGATCTTTACCTCATTTCTCCCCACACTTGAAGCATAAACCCTTGCTCTTCAAGTCATTGATACAATCTTCACCAATCACCTTGCTCTTGCTCACCTCCTTTGCATTAAATTTCTTCCCACCATCAACATTGGAAGACTTAGGAAAAGTGGTACCAAATCTAAAATTTTCTCTACCACCTTTTCCATAGACGGTTGGGAATTTTGGAGGAGCGGAATAAGGAGTGACACCACTTGAAGATTTTCCCACATTTGAAGTACCAAATTCAACCCTATTTTCTTGTTTTTCATACTTTGCTTCAAAGATCTCCACTAAGATCATAGCCTCCTTGATGGTTTCAGGTCTTTGAGAGCTTGCACATCAACTCTTATGCTATTTTGTAACCCTTTAATGAACTTCTTCAATTTGTAACCCTCACTCAAACCCTCCACATGAAGTGAAAGTTTCATGAACTTGTGCATATAGTCTTTGACATTGATTGTTTGGGTAAGGTCATCTCATTTTTCCACCATCTTTGATTGATTGAGGGCTGAAATGAATTTCCTTCTCATGTCACCTTTGAAATCCTCCAAGTAGTGATTTCATAACCATGTGCATTCAAGTGTCTCCACCATGTGTCTCCACCATGCATGAGCATAACCTTCCAAATGTAAGGTAGCAAAAAATACCTTGTCCCTATCACTCTATGAGGGCTAAGCTCAAAGTAAAGCTCCATCTTTTCGATCCATTCTTCAAATTCATCACTCGCTAAGCCTTCCCCTTTAAACTTAGTGAAAGTAATCTTATCCTTGACACCCTTGAACTCCTCATCATCATCCCTATGAGACGATCACGTGGCCTAGGATGAAGAGCATCCATGTCATTAAATTGATATGGCCTAATATGATGGGGTCCCAAACCATTGAAATGATGACCCAAATCATTGATGAAGTGGCCACCCAAGTCATTGGAATAACAATCATGCAATCTTGGAGAGTCATTCCAATTGCATATAGAGGTGGTTCACCCAATTCAATACCCTTTCCCTTTTCCAAATATATCCCTTGCATTGGAGACAAACCATGCATCAATGTATTTTGCATATTGGCACTCACTTGATGCATAGGCATGTTTGGCACATTTGTTCCACTTGAATGCATAGGCATCCCCTAACCACCTTGCTATATCAGCATTCCAATTGTGCTTGTTCCACCTTAGTACATCCTAGGAGGAGGCAAATTCTCCTTCCCAAGCAAAGTCCCTTGACTTTTTTCATGTTAATGTGGAATAGTTTGAGGTTGAGTGTGTTACATTAGCATTTGAAGTACCAATGGAATGCTCAATAGGTTGTGGTCCCAAAACTTGGACACCATTTGTCTATTGTGAAATTCCTTCTCTTTGCCCATATCTTGCCTTAGACCACTCAACCCTTCCCTCATGTCTTTAATGCTATCATGCAAAGTATTTCCAATTCTTTGAAAGTGTTGATCCATGGCCTCGAATCATTGATCTAAACGATCAAAGAATTGATTATCATCACAAACACTAACTTGAGGTCTTTGATTCAAGACTTCCATAATCATTTCAAATCATAGCAAGTTTTTTTGCTCATCTCATTACATTTTCTCAAGTAAATGTTGTAGGAAAAGTGACATTTGATCACCACCACTACTAGACCCTTATAGCATAGGTGTCACTTGTTGCCTTTCCACATTTACTTGTGCATTGATATCCCCTTATAGCATAGGTGTCACATGTTGCCTTTCCACATTTACTTATGCATTGATATCCCCGTGGGCATCTTTCTTTGCCTCCGATGCCACCATCATTCTCAACAACCTCTTTGTAGGTCTCTTTGCCCTTTGACTTTGATGCCATCATGAAAATTCATCAATTTCTAGTTGGATATGCTCCCAAACTCTGATTCGTGTGCTTCTTAGCTCTATGGAGAGGTAATGGAGTGTAGAATCCACCTATGTGATCACTTTGACCTTGTTCAATGCGAAAGTATTCTATGTTTTGACTTTTACAAAAATTCAAAACAGAGAATACTCACTGTTTGCAGAAAGTCAAACAGAATAGTCATTGTTTGACTTTTACAAAAAGTCATCAAGTGAGTATTTTCCCCTTTTGACCGTCAAAATGGAGTCAAATTTGGAGTTCTTTAGCTCTATGGAGAGCCTTAAGAGAATGTTATCCAACTATAGTTCCAATTTTTGCCTCAATCTAGACGGCTCAAAATCTACAAAAACAAGGCAACCAGTACAAAATTTGGCATAGGCGATTGCCTAGTTGTCCAAATGGTTAGGTTAAGGGCTTGAAATGAAGGTTAAGGAGTGGGGAACGCAACCCTATGCTCAAATTTAATTCAACCCAAACCCTTTTTTATTGAATCAAGGTTTTTTGTACTACTAGTGGTAAACTCTCAAAACTCTCAATTCACCCCACCAAAGCACTCTATTGTCTTTGACACATGTGCATAGACATCCTTTGATCAATATGGAAACAATCAATTGATCATCTCCCATGAGATTCTAGAAACTTTTTGCCATAACCTCCTTTGTTTATGGAGCTTGTAATGATTTGGCATGCATCTATAGTGCCATTTAAGTGATCTACACTCTCATCCATTTCTAAGCTTTCATTTTATTCTTGCATAAGTAGAAAGCTAAATATGTGGCAATAAGGAGAAGAGGCCAAGGAGAGTGCGTCTCGAATTTTTCATGCTGTGAGTGCCGTGGGAAAGCTGTACGGAAAGGGATTAGGTATAATGGTGATGAATACATGGCCCAAATTCTTGCCCTTAGTAGATATTAAACTTGGGTAAGAGGGTTGGAAGAGCTTGGACTAGGAGATGGCTCAAATTCTTTCCCTTGGATATTAAACTTGGGTAAGAGGGTTGGAAGAGCTTGGACTAAGAGATCGGTAAGCTTCAACACACTTCATCGACATAATTTAGTTGGTATTGCATTAGTATAATGGGGCAAGTTGACATATGAGCTTTGCATTTGATTTTTTCCATTGATGCAAATCATTACAACTCATAAGCTTTACAAAGTATCCGATACCAAATCTTCACCCAAGGCTCAAGGAAGCACATGAAAGCTATCCATATGAGTAATAGCATATCTCCCATGTGCCATTATGCATAAAATGTGACATAATCAACTCCAAATTCACCATAATGCAATCGATCTTGACCATGTAAATCCATTTTTGCCAAAAGAGTCACCAATTTGATGTAGACTCAAACGCAAGGCATCATAGGCATGTATGACTATGGCAAAAAGCCCTTAATGCATCAAGAAACACCATGGAAGCTCCATAATGATGATTGTTTGATCAAAAGGGATCAAGAATATGTCCAATGATGCTAATACGGTGAAAGATCAAGCTTATTGCCAATGAGAATACCAATTTCTTGATTTCTTAGTTTAAAACAATGAGAAAACATGGAATCTCAGCCCTTAGGTAATCAAGCACTTACCATTGGATTCATTGCTTGTTGCAAAGAAAAAGAGTATTGAGTGTTTCAAGCCTTGGAAGATCCATTTTAATCATTGATAAGCACCACATCATGTCTTTGGCATCCAATATGTGTTGTAGGAGTGAGAAAATTCAGCCCTCCCTTCATGAAATTGCCACCAGCTTCTAGTGAAGTTTGGGAGAGTAAATCAACACTTAAAAAGCTTGGAGATGCTAAAAGGGATTAAAAATAGGCCAAGAAAGTGTAGATAAAAGCTCATAGCAAATGGTTCTCTCCCATGGAAGCTAGGGTTTGTAGAAAATAAGCTCAAAAGATGCACGAAAATTACATAAATTAGGAAAAATTCAAGAAACTACAAAAAGTGAGTTCAACTTATCAAGAATGGCTAATATTGCCTCTAAGATGGCCAAGAAACTCCCAAAAATAATTTCTTGCCATGATTAAGAAATTTGCAAATTTTAATTTTTAGATTAGTAACTAATTAGAAAATTAATGAGAAATGGATCAAAAGAAAACTAGGCTCTGATAGCAATGAAAGAAAGTAACTACCCATTGATCTAGATTAGCCTAAGAAACATGGATTAACAGGGATTGACAAAGATTAGCAAAGGATTAACAAAGGTTTAAGGAAAGAAAGAGTGATTTCTTATCAAGTGATTATCAAAGTTAACCCCCAATTATGGCCTATGTTGGTATATATACATGACCACCCTTTTCACATTATGATTAATAATGTCCATGGGCATGATCAATTGGCCTTGGTCCCATTATTACATATGAGACCATACCACTTTGTTACAAATGGTATGGGCCAAAGGTCATGGTCAAGTGTAAAAGGACATTAATAATTGTGTGTGGAAAGGGGCCCAAGAATATAAGCCCATGGACATATTCATTTACTAACTTTTGGAATATACAGTCTCTCTTAAAACTACTTACTCAAGGTTCCATGGTGGTATGTCTACTCATGTGTGCATTCCATGCAATGAATGCTAGGATGTGTGCACTCCATTCCCATTGAGTGCAACTCTTTCTTGCATTGGTATCAGAGCTAAGCCTTTTCCTTCTTTCTTTCTTTCACTTCTTGCAAAAATTTTAAGAAAAGGTAGGGTTTCTTGGTTTTCTTGATCTTTCCCAATATTTCTTAAAAATCTTAGTTCAAACAAGGTAATGTTTCAAGTTGGGATGCCACGAATCACATGGCTATGGTGATCTTAAAGTCAAACCGTGCATCAAAGGGTTAAAAATTGAGCAAAATTGGACAATTTTGGCCAAATCTTTACCAAATGGGCACTTTTGGACATGGGAAATTGAGTGTGGATCAATTTTTTTCCCTTTGACCAAGCGCATGTGAAAACGAGTTCAAATGGGGGGAAGATATGGCTGCTCCCTTGCGCCTCTGAGTTGCCTCTACATTTAGGAATTTTTGTGGCTCTTTCAAAAGCTTTTCTTGCCTTGCTAATCAAAGAAGCCTTGCTATACAATGAAGAATGAAGTGGAGGGGACAAACGACAAAAATCGCTTTAGCAACTGTGCGTTTCTCTTCGCCTATAGCAAAGTCATTTTGCCATCTTGTTACTCCATGAATGATGGCATTTCCATCCAAGATTAGTATATCTTGCTCCTCCATACTCCATTGTCCTATATTTGATGAATGGTACATTTCTTTTTGCAACCTTCCTTGAAGCCTTGATTCATGAGATAAATGTTGCATCAAGAATTGAGGTTTTCATGATCATAACTCAGTTTTCTTAATATCATAATTTTGTAATAATCCATTAAGCCTAAAATCATGAGCATTACTAATCATATTCACTCCCTCTATTTATTTGCAAGTTTGGGGCATATCTTCAAAAATTAGGGTTTACCTTCATCTTTTTCACTAATCATCTCCACTCATTTGATCAAGAACATGAGTTTCTTCATGGATTTATGTATGCATTTGGTCTCTATCATTCATTCGTGGAATTGACAGATTGGCTTCAATATTGGGAAGTGTACAAGGTAAGAAGTTACATCATTGATAAGAAGATTGCCCATTTGGAGTTCACCCCTTGCAAGCTTCTTTACCTGCATTAAAATCTTGTAATGGGATTGATTGTATTGGCAAGAAACTATAAATTCCTAGTTGTAAGTAAACTCACTCACATACTTGATTGCAAGCTCTTGGTTATATTCAAATTTCAATTCCAAAATGCTTGTAGAATCTAGTATGTTAAGAGATACCTTTGACATTGGTGAAGAGGCCAAAGGGGAGCATGGCTTGAACCTTTTGTGTCGTGAGTGCCTTAGTAAAGCGATACAAAAGGGGATTAGGTATATTGGATGTGAAGACATGGCCCCAACCCTTGCCATCGGATTTTAAACCTTGGTAATTAAGGGGGTGGAAGGAATTGACCAAGAGATCGGCCACAAGTAGCACTTCATTGACGTACTTCAATTGGTATTGGCATTGGTATCAATTAATTAATGATTATGAAAGGCAATACAATTAGAATGTCATAGTTGCTTTTATTGAGATTTTACAATTGATGCCCAAAGTTCATGCCAAAATTTGTCTAAAATTTACTTGGAAACCCTTTTGATAGTACACAGTGATTGATGCATTATTGATCATAATGGATTGTTGCCACGAACAAAGGAATGCTTCCTATGCATAATTTTAGGGTCTTTACAATCTTGACAGTTTTCACAGGAGCTGAAGAAAAAACCTTAATTCAATAGAAGAGATCTTGGACTAAAGAAAAAGTGGATATAAGGTTGGATTTCCCATACCTTAAGCTTTAATTCTAGCCCTTAACCTCTCCATTTGGACACCCAGGTTGGATTTCCCATCCCTTAAGCTCTAATTCTAGCCCTTAACCTCTCCATTCGAACACCCTAGGTCACATTTTATACTGGTTTATGACTGAAGTAAAAGTGGATATAGGGTTGGATTCCCCATCTCTTAAGCTCTAATTATAGCCCTTAACCTCTCCATTCAAACACTCCGGTAGTCGGCTAGTCACATTTTATATCGGTTGTCCTATTTTTTTACCGTTTTGATCCACTTTGACCGAACCAAAATTGACTTCATAGGTTGATAGTAGAGTCTTAGACCATCCTATAGAGTGAGAAGTACCAAGTGATCAAGTACATCAAGGGTTTGAAGTCTAGCATTGGTGTGGATGTAAATGCTCAAAGACCTTTATCTCTCAAAGAGGTTATGATGTTGGCTAAGATATATAAGGAGAAATATACTCACAATCGGCAATACAAAGGTCCTCAAAAAAGTGATCCAACTCCTAGCTCTTACTTATATGAAGGCTCCAAATGGTTCTACAATGGGATCTTCTATTCCAAGATACGCTACATTTTATGGGAGAGATTCAAAGTCAAATTTAAGATTTGGGAATTCCTCTTCTAAGGGCCCAAGTGGTGTGACAAAGAGTAATGTGATCAAGGGAGATAGCCTCATAAATGAGCTTAAGAGCAAAGGCTTATGCTTCAAGTGTGAAGAGAAGTGGAGCAAGGATCACTAGTTATCCTTGAGTATGATTCTCATGGAACACGATGAGATGAGGTACTTGAGGATCATGTAGAAAATTTTGTTGATTGCAATGAGCATGATGATGAAAATCATGATTATGAGTGTAGTGGGGGAGTTTTCTTTTTATCCTGGTGGAGCTCATAGTGAGAATCATGATGATAGATTACCCCCACTACTTTATATGTTATGGATTCATCAAATTATAATGCTACCTTTTTTTCACTCTCTAATGATGGATATGTTGGTTTCAAGGGTACAAATACCTTAACACTCAAGGATACAATAAATGGAAGAGTGGGACATGTGTTAGTGGATTGTGGTAGCACACATTATTTTGTGGACTAGAAATCATTGACAACCTTAAGTTGTATCCTATGGCCTTGTCTTCTTTGTATATGGTTCAAGTGGCAAATGGAACAATGTACAATGGTTTACAACGCGGTGAATGTCATGTTCTAAAATGAATACACATGCAGAGTTGATCTATTAGTGTTGGACATGGGGCCAACAGAACTCGCAATGTGTTGCAATTGGCACTTTTAACATGAATTTGCAATAAGGTTACATGAGTTTTTTCTTTGGAATCCAATTTTTTCGACGCAACCATGTCACTCAAACGAAAACTCCATCATTTGCATGTTGAGCTTGAGAGTGAGTATGAGCCATTGCAAAAGAAGGCAAGTCTATTTAAATAAGTAGCAAAGATATGGGTAATGTGAGACAGACGATCAAAGAATATTGATTTATGGTGTGATGGACAAGTATATCCAAAGAAACCTCTTACTTTAAGCTCACCTCCATTCAAAAATCTTAATTCATCGATAAGAAATATAAGAGATGGCTACCAAGGCTTACTTGGGTAGTATCGAAATGCTCTCAGTTCAGCAAGTTTATAAATATATCAATCATATAACACATTTAGAGCAAAGGATTTTTCATCAGTATAAAATCAAACTTCCTACACGAGTATCCTTCTCTTCAGTAACATCAACATCACCCTGCATGAATTTTGGTGCACCCCAATCTGATATCTTAAGACCCTTTTGAATTTCAAAGTCCTCTTGTTCAAATGGAAGCTCTTCTCCATAGCTTTTGGCTTTGCTATAGCATAACTCTAATGCATTCTTGGGATCAGCATACTTTGACAAGACATCCTCAAGAGAGGAGCATACTCATCTCCATCATGCTCAGCAAACCCTTCCCTCATCCCTACAAGCATCGGCAATAAGTATTGGTGTATAATCTTCACGGATATTAAACATTACTTGTGTAAGTGGTATAATAAAACATACTCCTTGCCCTCAAACTTAAAATAAGGAAGAACTAGAATAACAATATCACTTTTTGATGCTACATTGACATCCTCTCTAGCTCATCGTATTGTGCTGCATTTTATCTCTATTATATCCAAACCTAAAGCTAATTGTATTTCCTCTTCTAGTGTTATAGCATCCTCATCCTCTTCATGTTCCTCCAGGTGAAACTACCCCATGAAAAATTGATCACTCTCTATCACTATTTCATCTTATGTTTCTCCTTGGCTAGCCAAAATGTATAGATAACATACTAGGCCAACACCTTTCTCTAGAAGCTTATATTTTCTTTAATGCCATAGGAAATTCTTCACAACCACAATCTCTTAACCCTTAGTGTATATAATCTCGAAATCATAGTTTTGCAAGGTGTCCAACCCCACCACCTTTTCTTAGGAGACAATTTTGGTCGAGACAGGAAATACATCAACACACAATGATCACTCACATGAAAGTGACTCCCATAAAGATAGTGGTGCCATTTGTTGAAAGCATGTAAAATAGCAACCATCTCTTGGTCATATACATGCATTTCAATCTCCTTCTCACTTAATACAAGAAAAACTTGGTCATCTATTTCATTCAACACAACAGCTGTCTAAATATCAACCATGAACATACTTTAACTTGAATGCGATACAAGAAAAACCTGGAGGCCATTCCTGCAACCTGTTGCTGACATGACTACAGGCAGTGGAAAATGTTGTAGGCAGTGGAAAATGGTAACCACTAGGTGATCTTGGGGCTCAGGCTAGTCAAAAAAAAAACTCTTGCTGACTTCAATTGTAAGGGAAATATACTTCAAATACTGTAGCACTTTCTAGGGTAGTACTTCCAATATTCATGCGGCAAAACATCCTCGTGTGAGATTCAGTCATCATCATTGCAAAATTGCCAATTGTGACCAGTGTGAAACGACATACCACAAGCTCAACATGTGACTGCCCTGTAGTATGATGACATCTTACTAAACCATCATCATTGCAAAAATGCCCATTGTGCCTCAAATTGGATGGGAAGGATCATGTCAGTGTGATGAAATACCACATGCCCAACTTCAAGGGATCCCTGCTTGATTATTATCACCAGGCCTAATAAGGAATGAAAGTAGACTTTATAATGAACTCAAAAAAATTTACATTAATTGATGTGTATAAACATAGTTCCATCTTTCAACAGCAAAATGTGTTTCCAACATCATATAGACCGTCATTAATTGCCCAAGAAGGCAAACAAATCAGAGTAAATGATACATATAAACATAGCTTCATCTTTCAACAGCAAAATGTGATGCCCACATCATTTAGACAGTCCTTGACGTTTGAAATGCCTAGTTTCAAACATTTAACCATCACAATAAATATGACATACAGATAATTCTTGTCAAAACTTAGTAGGGGGCTGGATTGAGGATATACAGGCAAGCCCTAAATTTATTTCATCTTATTGCCATGGCTTATTTAAATGGAGCTTCTACTCACACACAGCAGTTCCCTGCAAGGACATTGCTGCAATGCTCCACCAAACCCTTGGACTGCTTACTACCACCAGCACTCTGTTCTGAAAGTTTCCTCCCTTGTTCACAAGGCATGAAAGAAAGCATTGGATCCTTCAGTATCACATCATCTTGCTTCCATGCAACATCCAGGCATTGCTGTTTCACGTTGGCAAATCGCTCTTCAGGAAGAGAGACTTCTGCGAGTAGTTTCCATGCATAATCTTCAGTAGCAGATTCATAATCTTCCTTTCGTTTCAAAACAATGTGTCCACTGATTTCCCAGACAGCAGGATTGACCTGCGTGTCCAAAATACCTTGATCCACCTGGCCTAAGGCTTGTTTCTCTGCAAAGCACTGGCACAAAATGGAAAACCACACTATTCAAAAGTGATGGGACAAAAACAGCAATCATTAAAATGACTTCTGATCTTTTTAGAGAGCCAAGCTTGATAACACAGGAGCATCTATCTAGATACCTGTGGAAACAGGAAGACACGCCGACCACAGTCTGCAATGAGAACATTGAAAGGTACGTTTTGTTCTTGCAACATGACACAAGCTCTGGCCACACAATCAGCTAACTCATCCAAATTGCCACTGCACTCATACAGCAGACCATTCACTGCATAATTGGCAAGTTCAAATATTTTCACCCCTCCTGTTTTCTTGTTGGTCCATATCTTCTTGACTGCAGCTCGTTCCACAGGGAAAGGAACGGCAAGGTAATAAGCCTACACAAAGTCCCAAATAAGCGAGCACACATGAATTCAAGTGCAGTAGAGAGACTATCCTAATCACTAATCAAGAGCTAAATCATAAAATACCTGAAAATGAAGATGGTTGATAGTGGCAAAAGCTCCAAGGCTGTTGTAACCCACACGAAAACTAGGATTCTGTGCTTCAGTAGCAAGGTGCAAAGCCAGCCGAAAACTTGCTTCATCGATTTGTTGAGGCTTGCAGTCAAGTAATTTCGGGACTAGCAATACATGACCATACTCAATTGGACTGACCTGTAAATAAACCTTTCACATCAGTCAATTGTGCTGAAACAAATACTACACACCAACAAAGTGAAGAGGAATGTCTGTCAGCTTACATTTATAGCAATCACATTTGGACTGTTGCCTATGACCATTTTCTCACAATAACCTTGGCTTCCATCGTTGCTTTTCTCAAAACAGAACAAGACCTCTTCCTGGCCCACTTTAGTGAAGTTGAACTTTCTGGGGTCAAATGCTTGGAGAACTTGATCTACACGGAACTCCGTAGGGCGTTTCTTAAGATGTCTTCCTTCATTGAGTTGCGCTATGAATCCAAACTCGCCCGGAAGAACCTTCACCAAAACAGACAAAGCTTCAGGACATGACTGACTACCACCACTGGAAATCTTTCGCGGAAACAATACGGAAAACTCACTTTTGTTTCACACGCAGTCACATCATAGCGGAATAGTCCCCGTGCTGACCGCTCCTCCCACTATATCAGAACACCACCTTCCCAAGGTCAATCAAATGCCATAATGCCATCATGCAAATCAGCAATATCAAGCATCTAAAAGCAAACTTCAATCAAAAAGCACCAGAACCTGTGCAAGAATAAGAGAGTCAAGGAATAAACTATTTTCAGCCTCAGAATTATCACTGTCACTATCTGGTGCTGCTCCAATGCTATTCTCTTGCTCCTTTGAAAGATTTCCACGAAATGAGTAGACAGGCAATTTAGCCCCTGCAATAGCCACACAGTACACCAAACATCATAATCCACCACAGCTGCTTTGAGCCTAGCAAACCCAACTCCCGAGACTTCTCAAATTACTTACTTCATGTAGGAATAATTGACAAAAAAAGATGTACCACACTGTAGGTAATTAGAAAGGGCAGGAAGCCAATGATAAATCTCGTCCTCGGATGCACAAATCACACCAAAATTAGCCCACCGCTCTGTGTGTAAATCTAGATTATGGAGGGATTACCAGGAATGCAACAAGGGCCAAGGCAGTTCTTTCCACAACCAGGTCGTTCCACCCCATCTTGATAGATGGAAACAATTGTTGGAATCCTCTTTATAGTAAGCATGTTTCTCGCTGCCTCGGACCAGAACTTTCAGCTTCCCCCTTGACGGGGTGAAACAGAAAGTGGCTAGAGTGGGAAGACGACCTCCGCCTGCCAAATATGTGAGGTCTGACGGATGACCACCCTCAGCAGGGGTGGCGCCCCGTCCGCCGTGACAAGAAGGAGCACTCAAGAGCAGGAAAGAGTCGTGAACCTTCCTAGCATGTGTAGACGCGCGGAGAGCTGAGAGGGGCTTAATTTTCAAAGCCGTGATGCCCCAACTTGAACTAAACACAGATCCGACTTTCAAACCGCTGAATCCTGAGGACTCTGATTCACAACAAAGCAAGTCGCCACCAAAAACATCAATCCCCTTGACTTCAAGATCGATCCCTCTCCCTCTCTCTCTCTCTCTCTCGAAACACACACACACACGCAGAAGAGACGAGAGATGTGGTGATCTGTAAGGCAATGAAAAGAAATCTCTCTCTCTCTCTCTCTCTCTCCACACACAGACACAGACCATTGTCGCAGAAGAGACGACAGGTGTGGCCATCCGTTAGGGATTGAGAAGAGACTTCCTCTCTCTCTCTCTCTCTCTCCCTCTCTCTCTCTCTCCGCATACGAAGTGAGTGACACACACGACCGTCGCAGAAGAGACGAGAGGTGTCGATTGAGAAGAGAGTTAACAGAGACAAAAGCTTACAGGTGGAAGCATGTATTCGAGACGATGGCAAACCGCATACCTCACTTGCGCAACTCTGTGTTGGGTGGTTGTAGTGGGGTGAGGTCGGAGCTTTAAAATGCCAAGGAGGGCGTGGAGAAGCAAAGATCTAAAGCCTCGGGTAGAGCGGAGTCAAGGAAGACATGGAGGACGCGTAAAGAGCTGAAAGACTGACCAAGGACTGGAGGCATTGGGAGAAGATAAGAAGAGAGAAGATGAGGCCGCTCCAGTAGAAGTGCCCACCACAGGAAAAGCCAAGCATGTAAAGTGGGCGTACATTTTTATTTTTTTTTTAAAGGTCGTCCATGCAAATGAGGAGCCTATCTAGAACCACAAGAGGAGGCCAATGCAGAGAGAGTGAAGTGGAGTACACAAAAAGGAATATACGGCCACGGAGTAGGTAGCAGCGTGTCACACTGTCATGGCCTGTTTTATGCAGGCGACAGGGAGGCCGTAGACAATTCCTATCTTCTGTGAGCCGGGCGGGGCCTAGGCGGTTGGAGGTATGTGACAGTGAGAGAGAGAGAGAGAGAGAGAGAGAGAGGGTGAGGGGGGGCGGTGTGCGCGGAGGGAGGGAGGGAGAGAGAGAGAGAGAGAGAGAGAGAGGGCAGTGAGAGCCGTGTGCACTCTGTGTGAGAGAGAGAGAGAGAGGGCGGTGTGCAGTCTGTGTGAGACGAGACTGCGTGTTGCCTCGTGAGACGACCCAAATTTCTGTGGCGACAAAACGAAATGAAGAGACGATCACACAAAATGTCCCTCCACCAGCAGTCACCCGTGACGACTTCCTCTTCCTCTTCAGTCTCTACCTTTTCCTATCCTCCCTCCATTACACCTCCCTAATAAGTGTTCGAAAAAAACCCGAGTATAGTGTAATTTGCACTTGCAGATTTTTAAAATTACCTTCAAATTTGAAACTTAAGGGTACAAAAACCTGCATATTTTGAGGGGTTGTAGAACAAAAACCTTCAAAATTTGAAAATTTTTTAAATAAATAATTTCACAATTTTTAGATGAAGGTTTTTTATTTTTTGGGAAAATAGTTTTTTTCGAACACTGCTCCCTATCTAGCCCAATTTTATCCAAATCCACAACCCCCTTACGGCCTCTCACTAATTTAGAGAGATTTTTCAAATATTTTTATATGCATCAACTATTTTAGCTCTAAAACCCCATCTAAAATGTTGTACAAGATTGAAAATTTTATATACATAATCACAAATTAGAAGGGTGCTCTAACTCTCAAGATCTCACTTTGAACACAACTCACCAACATTTTATAAACTCATGAATTAGATAAGTAGTCTATTTCTCAAGAGTTCAACTTTGTTCACAACTCACCAAAATTTTGTAAACTTCGATCATTATTACAAAATCATAAATTAGTTAGATACTCCAATTCTCGATCACGACTTGCCAAAAAAATTATAATTTTTTATCGATATTCTAAAATCATGAACAATACAATCTCAGTAGCTCGAATGGAGTGAGTAAACCTATTAGAGACTCTTGTATGTTAATTGGAAAATCACTCGCACATAAAATAACCTTATGCACATTCGCACATAAAATAATCTTGTGCATACTCGCACATAAAATCTAGCCACGTGATAGGCTACAATTTATTAATGAAAAATCAAATATTGAAGAAAAAGAGAAGGATAACAACTAAAGTTATAATTTAGAGTTGTTATTGTAATAGCACTAGAAACAACAATTCAAGTGAAACTTGACGTCATAAAGTATAATATATTGTAACAAAAAGTATAATATAATGTAAGAAAGTGTTTTTAGGATGCACATGCACATGGGATGGGCCTAAGCACATAGACCTTGGGGACTATAAAAGGCATGTGCTCTATGACTATTATGGCTTTGAACCTTTGGAACTTTAATATACCTTTCGAAGTCTTTGAACTATCATTACACTTTACTTTTCATTGTTCTTAGTGTTAATCTCTCAAGCTTTCCTTAATCCAAGCTAATTAGACTAACCTAGATGTTGCTTTCTTTCACTGGTATCAGAGCTCTAGGCTTAGATCTTGATGCTTTAATTAGGAGTTTAAGCATTTTCGGATTACTGTTAACTCAATATTCAGAATACATTTTCTTGACCATGATTAGTGTTAATCATTTTTAGAATTGATTTTTACACAGTTTTCAGATTTGCTAAATTTTTTATTTGAGAAGATTAGCAATAAAATTTGTGTTAATCATTTTTGAATTTATATTAACTACTGTTTTCAGAACTCAAGTCTACCTTACTGTTCTTGATCTTGATTTCTTGAAATTTTCTTGATTTTCAAAATTAGGATTTACAGAAATTTCAGCAACCAGTATTGAGTGATTTCTTGCTTAGGGAGTATACTTTTTTAGAGATTAATCCTTAGAGCCCTTATTCTTCAAGATTGAAACCCTAGATTGCCAAATCTTTGAGTTCTTAAAGGAATATTGCAAGGAGAAGGTGGTTGTGCAGAATCTTGGTGTAGTTTCAAGAAGTGTGCAGAAATTTCAGATTGCTATGCAAGATTTGCTGCAGAAATTTTAGTTTGCTGTGCAGAGTTTTCCAGGCTGCTAGGCAGAGATTATGGTTCCTATGTGCAGAGTTTTTGGAACAGTTCACAGTTTTCAAAGATTGTTGTGCACAGTTTTTTCAAAGATTTTGTGTGGAACAGTGCAAAGTATTGAAGATTGTGCAGATTTGTCAAGAGATTGCAAAGACACAGTGTAGAAATCAAATCTTGAGAAGAATGAACAACAGTGAGTGTTCCTGAATAATCTTTCAATCTTTACCCTAGTATCTTTACTGTTGTCTTGCAAGAAATTAGTGCTATACAAAAGGTTTTTCCATGCAAAGGACAAAACACTTGACTGTAGGCAAAATCTTGCAACAGTTTTTGTGGTTTATTGGAAATCTTGATGCCTAGAAACTACAATATTGTCAATCTTGCAAGGTTTATGTAAAATACATAACAATTTTCAACCGCCTTGCCAAGGAAGTAGGGATTCATTCTACAAGCGGCAAAGGACATCTCTACAGAGTGTTTTTCTTACCATCTCTGCAGCGCAGCAAGCTTTCAAGAAAGAGATCAGATCAGGCTGCATCCTTAGCTTGCTGACGCTTACTATCATCACAGGCTCGGGCTAAGGACCTTAGCACACAACCACTGCAATGTTTTTCTTCGAGTGTTGTAGCGCACACATTAACTCTCTCTATAGATCGTGGCAAAGACCTCAGCAGCAAGGTTCTCGTAGCTCGCCAGATGGTGTTGTGGCAGATCATCCATGCTGCAAGAGCTCCAAGATCACACTAGCAGGTAGAAGGCACATCATTTTGAGACTCAACATGCTTCTTTCTCTTGGTGAGCGTGCAACCAGTCGAGCAGCGTAATATATAAAAAGAAGCACCTTAAGTCAACGCAATTCATACTCATCACCGTGCTTATCAATTTACTGTGGCTAGTAGACCTTGGCAACGTCGTCAGCAGAGGCATTGTCAGCATCATCGCCTTTGCTTGTGTTAAGGCTCAGTGCAGGCAATAGTCTTTCAGTTTCACGTCTCTAAACAACGCACGCATGAAGTCATTTAGAGCAGCACGAGCAGACTATAGCGTTTCACAGCAGTGCTTCTCATCGATTGAGCAAGACGTTCAAATCACTTGCTTCAAACTCAGGCAACATGAGCGAACATGCATTTTTTTGTTGCAGTAGATCTCTACTGTCTAGCATTTTTTTTAAAAAAAGCAACAAGAATTTTTCCTTTTTTTTTCTGCAGCAGATTGCTATTGTCTAGGGTTAAAAAAAGTAATAAGAATTATTTTTTTTTTTAAAGGGATGTGGTGCTTAGTTCCTGCTTCTTCGTTAAGCAGTGCAACACAGTTAAAAAAATAGAGACAGAAGCTGCATCACAGAGCTAGTTGAGCTCTTAGCAGAGGAAAGGAGACAACTTGGCCACCAACATGAGAGGGAAAAGTGAGAGAAAAAAAAAAGTGTGAAGAAAAAGAAGGAGTTAGCCTTTTCACGCCTTCTTTACTTAGTCCATCCACACTTCCCTTCTTTCAACCATTTATCCTTGCCCACATTTTATACTCTTCCTTACCCTTAAAATTTTTGGGCTTTTTCACATACTTTTGGGCATTGTGAGCCTTGTTCACACATGAGTATATTTGTGTGAGGTGTTTGTAGGCTTCAAGCTTTCATTGGCTATTGTTCACATGTTTAGGGCTTTTATGGGGCATGTTCATGCGCATTAGCACATTGTGGACTTTATTCGCATGTTTAGTTGAATAGTGTTCTTTTTACGCATATTGGTGCTTTGTTTGGGCGCATTCACACACGATGTGAGTTCATTGTGCATTGCACCCTTGTTCACATACTTTGAGCATCGAGTAGTAGTGTTCATACGTAGCCATGGTTTATTACTATTACCCCTCTACTACTGGCCATGGTCCTTTCTTTCTTCGAGACATCATCTTGTGACTCTTGATAATTGGGGATGCATGTGTGATGCTAGATTTTTAGTGGTATTCTTCGTACGCATTACTATGGACTACCCGATATGATCAGATTATACATTACTTTTGCTGACTTTGTGCATACATTTGGGACACTTAGACTTCAAGCATTGAATCCTTCATCATCTATTTCACATGATGAGGAGCTAGTCCATTCACGCTATAGATGGAGAATAGAGTTGCAGAGTTTATTATCTATACATGTTCGTCATCTATGGGATGAGAGAGAGTGGCACATTCGGTGATCCTTTGACTATTGGTCATTGAGATATTTCTTAGAGGTAAATGGATCAGTTTTTCTCAGTTGGGATGACTCCTATGCTCGCTTATTTGAGTGTCCTACATTATTGAGTAGCCGTTATTATGTTCCTAAGGATGTATACTACATCGACATTGGTATAGATGATAATGATGATGTATCACACCCACATACCTATGATGATGTATCGTGCACACATATACATGGTGATATTGATGTATCGCACACACATACACATGATGATATTGATGTATCGCACACACATACACATGATGATAATGATACATGTGCACATAATGCCACTAACACATATGCACATGATGACGATGTATGTGATAGCGATAGCGAGAGTGATGTATGTGATAGTGATAGCGAGAGTGATGTGTGTGTTAATCCTGTTTTGGATTAACAAACATGATCCTCCAATTGAGGACATTAATAAGTGTCATGAAATGGCACTATAAAAGTTATACATTATGAGATATTGGCCACCCAGGGCCTAGTAAGTAAGTTTTGGACGCCCAAGTGTGAATAAGGGCCAAATGTATATAAGGCATTTTCTCATAATGAAAAGACACAATCTCCTTTGTGCTATAACGAACTCTTCCTTGTGTCTTGAGAGAGATTGAGAGAGAGAGAGAGCATTCTAGCATTGTTCCTTTTCTATGCTTGTGTGATTCATGCTTATGTGGAAGAGCGAGAGAGAGAGAGAGTGATTGCCTTATGCGATGGTGCGAGCGACTCTACGGTGACAGCGTGGAGGTGGAGCTTCAAGCAAGCTTGGAGGCCTCAAGGGACTCAAGTTCAAAGCATTGGTAAGTACTCTACGACAGTTGTGTTCTATTGCTCATCCTTTAGGTGAATGTGTTGAGTTCCCTCTTGGAGGTGTGATAACCCATAACATTTTTGGCACCGTTGCTGGGGAAACACCTTTGTTTTTTCTATCCTCTTGGAGTCTCAGCTCCCATTGCATAAGATTCATGATTGCCCTTGCATTCTAGTAGTGCATTGTGTAGAAAATAAATGGATAAGATTTGTGTGGTAAGAAGAAATCGTGAGAAATTGGTTGTGATGTTGTGTATGTGTGTGGTGGAGTGGTATTAGGATAGAGCTTCACTGTTTTTTCTTGTTAATTTGATATTTGCATCATCATTGGAAAGCACCAACGTGAACGAACAAGTGTACTGTTTTCTTTTTCAAAAATTCACAAAAATAAAAAACATAAGGAACCATTGACTGTGCCAAGAACTTGCATTCCATTCCTTAGACATGGCACAATCAATTTGGGATCAATTGGATAAGTATTTCGCACCCAAAAACATAACTTTCGACGCGGGAAGTTCCACATGAAACTGCAAAAAAACATAACTTTCGACGCGGGAAGTTCCACATGAAACTGCAAAAAAACGTTCACGCCAGCCGCGCCGTAAACTTTTTCTGCAACTTCATGCTGCGAATCGCTCCCGAAATCAGTGCCGCAAATCATGAGATTTCCTTGCCAAAAATAGGTAACCTTATCCTAACATATCTGACGTCACAAAATTTTGATCACGTGAAAGTTTAGAAAAACGTTCACGCGTGAACATTTCTAGAAAATCTTCACGACGTGAACCCCTTTGAAAATCTTCACGGCGTGAACCCCTTTGGTGTTCATGACGTGAACTGCAGACTCACAGTTTAGTCCAATCCAACAGATAGTTAGGCCAAGGCCACGAAGGTCAGTAAGGGAGGGCAGCCAATAGCAAAGAGAGGTGGTCTGACCCTAAAAGCAAAAAATCTTTAAGCACGTGAAAGTGCAGAATAACGTTCACGCCATGAACCTTTTTCTAACACTTCACGTCGTGAACCATTCTTTGCAGTTTCACAGCTTCAGAAACAGAGCAATAGAATTAGAAGCAAAATCAAATTGGGTTGACAAGGTAGCTTATCAAATCATTCATACATACACTTAAGATCTGGAGAACTCATCGGAGACGATCTTACACACGATAGTGCATCGAATCACCCAGGATCTTCCTATCAAAGAAGTGTAGGATCAAGACATTCCGCAAGCACACACCTGAGTATCTTAAGAAACCTGACCATCGCTAAAACTAGTAGCAAAGGGTCCATGGAGGAAGGGCTAAAATACGCTGGGTTTGGGAAAGAGGAGAAACCACCCTCCCCAACCAAGTCCAGTGGTATCATTGATATCGCTTGGGGATTTTTTGGTCTCCAAACCAGTCATGACGAAGAAGCGCAATTTGCGGGCATGGGTCCGTCAACCCCGCTGGACTCGGTCCACACAAGAAGTGCCCATGCAAATGTCGAATTCTAGGCTGTTGAATACTGGCACTCCCCGAATAAGATGGGACATGGAAAGTGTGGCCAGGGTGGGTCAAATATTATTTTCCACCTCCAAGGAAATAGAGTTAGATCTCAGAAGGAGCGAGGTGGAACGACAGCTTACGAGAATTGAGCTTAAGGAAACAAGAGCTCAATACTCAAAGGGTGAGAGCTGAGCAAAAGGAAACGGGAAGTTTAAACTCCAATCACGAGGTAAGGAACCATAATTGGTTATGGGAAGAAGTAAGGAGAAATTCCAAACTTGGAACCTATAAATGAGGAATCCAGAGTGGAGGAAGGTTTTATAACCATAGAAGAGGAGGATAACCTAGCAAGAGTGGCGGGCGAAGTAGAGGACCATCTGTACACCAAAAAGGATATTGAGCAGATAATCAATCACCCTATGTTCCTACAAGACATGGAACTTATGATTCTGCAAAGACGTACGGAAGCGACTAATGATGAGCCACTCCAAGGTACAGCGCAAGACCATCCCATGGACCAGGAATACCTAGAAGAGCCAATACAAGAAGGGCACGAGGTCTAGGAATGGGGGGAGCAATTCCTCAAAGGCCAAGGATGGATCCAATCATGGACCTTAATGCAGCCACAAGGACAAACCTGCTAAATATGGCAGCAGAGATGGGCCGAGGAATGGTTAGGGAAATAGGCACTGCTCTAGAATCCCGGCTCTCCCAAATGAAACCACATATCATTTCCAAACTCGTCCAAAATTTCTCTGGGACCGGAGATCCTATCCAACATATAGAGATGTTTGAATCCACATGTGAAACCTGGTGGGCCTATCAGTGATGTGGCAATGATTCATGCCTTCTCATCTCACTGACCTTGGAAGGAAAAGCTCATCAGTGGTTTTGAATCCTCAAGCCTGAGGATAAGGTTAATTTCACAAGACTCTAGAACATTTGTGTGCCCAATTTTGCCCAAAGTGGTGAGATGGAACCCTATGGCACAATTAAAACAAAAGGAAGTTGAGTCGATGAGAGATTATGTGTCTCATCTTAAGCACTTAAATTCAAGGTGCAAGCTTCGGGAGAGGTTAACTGATGATCAGTTATTGCCTTGTTTTCGGACAGGGGTTAGAGACCACAAAATGCATGATTACCTGGTATTAGCCCGACCTGCTACTCTTTATGCATGTTACAAAATGGCAATTGAATATGAAGATAATATGCTTGAATTGCCGCCGCAACCAGAAGATGTCAAAACATCTTTAGCAACTACGACTCTGCCGTGTATCGAGTCACCAAGAAATTGGAACTCAAAGCAAGCAAGTCGGAAACATGACGATGGGTGAGCTCAGTAATGCCATACTAGAGAATTTGAAAGTAAAGGAGGGAAGAGAAACATCTGGGCATGGGCATAATCATCTTTACCCCCGCAGGGAATTGGTGTGGTGCTCTATGTGTACAAATTGAATCACACTACCACCGAGTGTCCACAGAGCAAGGCCTTTACTCTATTGTGTCCACTATGTAAAATTAGGAAATCATGACACTTCAATGTGCAGATATCCAAGATTTCAAAATGTTGCACAGCTACCAGCACTTAGAGCCCAATTGGCTTTACCTGCGCCACCTGTACAGATGACCGCTACTGCTGGACAACCCAACTCTTCCTACTTACCTAGGGGGATGTTCCGAGTACAAGACGCTTCACCTCTACTACCACAACCACCGCAGGCTAAAATCAATGAAGAGCCATCAGAAGATGTTAATCTCGTTCATGAAGTAGAACTTAGCGGAGAGTACTACGAGGAAACGACGGAGGTCACGCCTGAATATTACGTCCTACAGAATAACACGCCAGTACCTGTGTTTCAAGCCACGGTACAATGGAAGGGCAAGGACATGAACTCGAACAAACTTGAGAAGAGGACCGCTATAATGTTTTGGTTGCGGAGGGCCGCATCGAGTTGCCAAGTGTCCAAACAAGAATATGGTTCATACTACACACCAACCCCAACAAGTGGCTGCTATGCCCAATGACATGCTAGTACTCACCTGTACTAAATGTGGGATTAATCATTTGATCAAGGATTGTCCATACCGCGCAAGTGTTTCAACTTCTACTGCCAATCAAGCCACCATCCGGACCATTAGTGTACAGCTTGGAAATATCACACCACTCAATGTCCTAACAAGAGCTTAAGATCAATTTGGAGACAAGGGAAAGAACCGAGTGGAGGCGACTGTTTCTAGAACTGGCCCCGCAGGAGAAGAGTGAAAAAAGTGGGTAAGGGTGACACAAGGGTCACAATCTAAGATGGATCCGAGAAGACACAATTGACACCAGATCCACCCAATCAAGGGAGGAGGGGGATCAAAGGATCAATCACAAAGGGCTGGACCAAGAAGAGAAAAGGGAGAAACCAACAACTCCTAAGGGGTTGGTGAATACCCCAATGCCCGACGAGGAAATAAGAAAGCTCGAAGACGCTAGGGCCTTAGTCGAAGAGTGACAACGGCTTCATGAAGCCAAGCTAAGGGCTGACCGGGTCAGGGATACAGTTTATCCACGAAATGGGCCAACGAGGGATAGGGAATTGGATGTGCCTACTCCAATTTTGGAAGAAACAAAAGAGGGGTCCCAAGAAAACACACTATCCATAATGTTTGAGGAAAATGTGTTGGGGGAGTCCATCCATTCCTTCCCTATGGAGAAATACGAGGCACATACATGGGGAGAACCCTCTATCTCCAAAGAACCCAAAGACATAGGAAGTCTCGCTGATGTGCTGTCCACGCCTATACAAATGCCATTAGGGAAACTGTTAGCAATTCACCAACCCTATGGACAGACATAAAGGAATGGGTAGAAGGCGGACTAAAGCGAGCCGATACTATAGATGAGGCTCTGCCACCTCTGGTAGAAATAACCTTGAGACACACAAGGAAAACCCGAGTCATTAAGATACCAGTTAATCAACTGGGATGTTACTACGAAAGTGACGATGCAAATGCTACAATCCCGATTCATCATAATGGGTACCAAGCACTGGCTATCCTGGATGGTGGGGAAGGGGTTAGCATCCCAAATGTTGCTAGGAAAATTTGGGGAAACCTGATCTAAAAAAAGCAAATCTAATCGTTAAAATGGCTGACGGGACATCTGCGAGACCCATTGGACTTCTAGGGATGTAAAATTCAAACTCTTTACGTTTCGCTACCATCATGCATTGTGGTCATGGACTTCCTGTGCCAACCTGATTCATATGACATAATATTGGGGAGATTCTTCATGAGGCTAAATTGGTGCATGATTGGGCCTTAGATCACGTGTATGTACGTAGGGATTTGCAAATTTTAAAGATTGATCTGAGAACATGGAAAGCACACCTCATAGAAAGGCAATTGTTAATGATTCAGTCACAACGGAACATACCACCTCTATATAAATATGCCAACCCTCAGTGGGAGATCCCAAGGAAGAAGAGGGAATGGAAATGTATGTGTCACTTCCTCCTCCGGACTTTAGTGAAAACTAGATGCATGTGTTCGCCACCATGTGATGCAACCCAGGGGGACCCGGTATGTGGAACTAGTACTGTCCCCACGACCTCTATCTATATGGTTAATTGATAGACCATTGATGAAGCATCAGAAGGGGAGACATTGAGTACAAAAGGGACCATAGCACAAGACTGTACTAGTGCTCAACACCTCAGACGGTGGCGAAAACAGAAACGATATATAGCCCGACGAAATGCCCTATTATACGAAGAAAACCCACGGATGCCCAGTGGCTGAGATACCTTGAGGCCACTAAGGTACACAATGAATTCTCCAAGGATTGGGGTGAGGAGTTGAGTAAGATATCCCTGGAGGGAAGACACAAGGAGAAAGTCGCCCTTCAAGAGTTAGAAACACCCAAGCTTACAAAAATGGGGTGCCAAAAACGCAATAAGCAGAACGTGAGGCTAGAAAGATCATGGCTAAAACCAAAAATGAAAATGAGGACAAACCAGACTTGCTCTCAATCCTCGACCACTTCAAAACCTATACTGTTGGCGAACGGAAAGTGGTCCGATCGACGACAATAAGGGTCAAGGAGGATGGGCTGTCCACATCATATGATGGCCCGACAGAAGTCAAGGAAGTGGATATTGCAGGAACAGGGGAGAAAACCCAAACCATATATATTGCTAAGGACTTGACTTCGGCTGAAGAAGATGAGCTCATTGCTCTCCTTAAGGAATTTAAGGACTGTTTCGCCTGGAATTACAAAGAGATGAAGGGGGTACCACCTAAGGTAGTACAGCATACGATTCCAATCATGGAAGGGTCGAGACCAACCAAGCAGAAACCATACCAGATGAATCCTAAGTATGCGGCAATTGTATACAGATTTCATCTATGAAATCGAACATACGGATTGATAGTGCCAAAATAGAATGGAAAACTTAGGGTATGTGTTGATCTTAAAAGGTCAACGTAGCCACTAGGAAAGACCATTATCCCACTGCCCTATACGGAACATGTTTTGGAAAGAGTGGCTGGGGAAGAAGCTTATAGCTTCTTGGATGGATTCTCTGGTTACAATCAGGTGTCTATAGCACCAGAAGACCAGCACAAGACAGCTTTCAATACAATGTGGGGGACATTTGCATACAAGGTTATGCCCTTCGGCCTCACCAATGCCCCAGCAACATTTCAACGGTTGATGTGCATAGCCTTCAAGGATTACTTACAAAAGTGGTTAGAGGTATTCATTGACAATCTGTGTGCACACTCTCGATGGGCAGACCATCGGGCCTACTTGAGGAAAGTGTTTGAGCGATGTCGATTATATCGCATATCCTTGAACCCCTTAAAATGTCAGTTTTGGGTCAAACATGGTGTGATATTGGGACACATTGTCTCAAAGAATGGTATATCCACGGATGATAGCAAGGTCAAGCTGATATTGGAGCTGCCACCGCCCACCAATTACAAGGTTGTGCAAAGATTTATGGGCCATATATCGCCGCTTCATAATTTTCTTTGCTGAAATAGCCAGACCATTGTACAAGCTCCTCATTGTCTTTGAATGGACTGAGGAATGCTAGGAAGCATATGATTGACTAAAGTAAGCATTGGCTAGCGTGCCAATTCTACGACCCCCCAATTGGGATCTCATATTTCACGTGCATATTGATGCATCAAATTTTGCTATTGGTTACGTACTAGCCCAGCCTAGTGAGTTCAAATTAGACTATCCAGTCTGCTTTGCTAGTCGTCAGCTAAATGATGCGGAGGTGAACTATACCACCACACAGAGAGGGAAGGATTGGCCATGGTTTACATCGTCAAGAAATATTGACATTACCTCTTGGCCAACAAATTCGTATTCTTTGTGGACCACCAAGCCTTATTATACTTGGTGAATAAGCCTTGCACCACGGGGAGAATCACATGATGGTTGCTATTATTGTTGGAATTCAACTTTACAGTGACGGTAAGAAAAGGAACACAGCATGTGTTAGCTGATCATATATCAAGAATTCCAAATGGGGAACCAACAATTGGTGTTGATGATGATCTCCCTGATGCTTGTTTATTCAAGTTGGTTATGGTACCCGAATGGAGTGAGGAGATCTCAGATTATCTAGCTTATGGTTTTCTGTAGAAAATACCTTTGAAGAACAAAGATAAAATGTAGTGACTTATTAAGCTTGCTGCACCTTATCAATTGATTGCGGGAGAACTATATAAGCTAGGAAAAGATAATGTACTAAGAAGATGCGTTCGTCACCATATTGGATGATGAAGCTCATTCAAGGATATTAGGCGGGCATTTTACTAGAGAAATCACAATTCGAAAAGTGCTTCAAGCAAGACTATGGTGGCTTACGTTATTCGGAGATGCCATAGAATTTGTCAAAAGATGTGAAGAATGTCAATATTTCGCTATCCTACAACAAAAGGACAAGATGTCGCTCATCCCTAATATTGTAAGACAACCATTCGAGAAATGGGGAATAGATTTTTTTGGACCTATTAGTCCAGCAGCACATCCATCCCAAGCCCGATATGTGATCGTTGGCCACGGACTATTTCACAAAATGGGTAGAAACCAGAGCCTCAAAGAGAGTTGATGCACGAACAACAGTAAATTTTTTATACGAGCAAATTATCTTGAGGTTCGACTGCCCATTAGAATTAGTTAGTGATCGCGGCTCACATTTTATTAATGAGGTGATTAATCATTTACTTACAAAATTCTTAGTGGTCCATAAAAAATCATTACCTTATTATCTCAGGCCAATGGTCAAGTAGGAGTACAAACAAAATTTTGTGTACTATCTTGACAAAAACCTTGGAAGCAAGCCGAACAAACTGGGAACATAAGCTGACAGCAGTCCGAACATCATATAAGGTAGTGACGCGGTACACTCTCATGTGCATGTTTGACTGCTTAACCATGAAGAAAAAAATGAGAAGGTATCGATCTTATGCATTCAAACTTCAAAAAGGTTCATGCCGTGAAAAAATTCACAAATGTCCATGCCATGAAAAATTCCACAAACATTCATGCTGTGAATAAGTCCAAAAAAGTTCACGCCGTGAACAAATTCACAAAGGTTCGCGCTGTGGAAAATTTCAAAAAAAATGTTCACGCTGAAACGGTAAAATTCTCACGGGCCAATCAAGCAACGCCATGTGGTGTTCTTCATTAAGGTAGTCGCCATGTCCGATGGCTGCGTTATAAAATCAAAATTCTTTCCTCTTTTCGTCATTTTGCATAGTGTGCCTTGAATCTTCGATTGCGCATCACTTTCGTTTGCATCTCCCAACTCGCTATCTCTGGATTTCAACCTTTTCGACTATCTCCTTTCGAGGTGGGAGCTTGATCCTCTTTCTTTTCGTTTTCTTTTTATTCTTATATTTTTTATCTTCAAAGATTCATCACATCTTATGTATAGACATTGTAATTAGTATAAACAATGTCTTCATGGAATCTTCACATATGCACCTTTACAATAAAATTAAAAAATTAAAAAACCCTCATAACAAACAACCATAATAAACGATTCAAAATAACATCCTGCAGTTTCATGAAAACTCAAGTTCGTGAACTTGCAGTTTCATGGAACCTAAAAGGTTCACGAAAACTCATTTTTTCACGAATAACATTTTCACGCCGCCTGACTTTTTCACGTCTTACCTTTTCATGCCTGACTTTTTCACGTCTTACCTTTTCACACTTGACTTTTTCACGTCTTAACTTTTTCACGTATACCCACCTTTTCACGTAATCTGCAGTTTCAAGGAACCTAAAAGGTTCACGGAACTTGTAGTTTCACGGAAACCCATTTTTTCATGAATAACATTTTCACGCTTGACTTTTTCACGTCTTACCTTTTCACATCTAACTTTTTCATGCCTGACTTTTTCACGTCTTAACTTTTTCACGTCTTACCTTTTCACGCCTGACTTTTTCACGCCTGACTTTTTCACGTCTTACCTTTTCACGTCTAACCTTTTCACGTCTTACCTTTTCACGCCTGACTTTTTCACGTCTAACATTTTCACGCCTGACTTTTTCACGCCTAACTTTTTCACGTCTCACATTTTCACGCCTGACTCTTTCACACCTAACCTTTTCACGGCCTGCAGATTCACAAACTCACTCACAGCTTTCCCCTGACTATTATTACACCCCATGATTACTCCTACACTAACGAACTCCTCAATCCAACTAACTTATTACCCATTATTTATATTAACCAAAAAGAAGAAGAAGATGATATCAACCCCACGAGTCGGTCGATTGATGCGATATTCATGTACAGATGTCGGCCTTAGAGTAAGAAGCTCTCGAGACCCCAGCCGTGCAACTCAAGCCAGCACCACTGGATCCCCAGCAAGTCAGAGAAAGAGGCTAGCACAATGCCCAAAGATGAACTTTTTGGGCCTTTATGCCCAAACCTTCCATGGGACCATCATTAGCAAAGAAGCTCTCACGGCCCATGGAAAGGTAGCCTCTAGTTACCACAACCCAAAATGCCTCCAAATTCTGGAGGAGGCCGAAGTCAAAGCAAAGCTGGACAAGGTTGGTTTGGAGAAGATGGCGTAGATACTCCCAAGAAGTATCGACACAGAATTATGCGTAGAATATCTCAAGACCTATGACAAGGGGACCAAAAGGGAAAATATCACCAAAGCTGACATGCCATTGACAAGATGCCTTTGGATGCAATGCTCAAGAAAAATTTGTACAACTCAAATGGGGCCGAGTACGAAAACATCCAGGATAAGGCTATAAAGAAAGCTTGCAGAGCCACTACAGGTGAAGCCCATGGACAGATATAACAGGGTCACCTTAAACAGGATTGCAAAAGCGCATGAGGAGAAAGAAGAAGATTGGGCATACTATATCCATAGGCAGATGGAGAACTACTTAAAGGCCCACCAATCCAAAATTTGTAACCCATACCTACTTACACGGTTCTAAATCATGTAGCAAAAAGGCCTCTCAAGGAGCTCGAACCAAAGGAGCACATGCAGTTGGCACTACTACCAGGACAACCCAAATTGACAGCTGAAGATATACAAGAAGGGCAGGCTATCTTGATGGAGACCCAAGAAATCATGAAGTAGATCAAGAAGGGGCGAAATTAGATAAGAAGATGAGGGGAGTGCTTCCAAATATAGCTGTTGAGACACAGAGGTTAGAGGCGGAAGTGGCCTAAGAAATCCACACATACCACGAGGCACTGCATCTGACAAGCCCAACAACGCAACTAATATTTATAGATCTCTCTGGCAGACACACTAACAGAGACAGTGCCCGAACAAGCAACACTAATACAGGCTGAGGAAAGACGAGGCGTTGAGGCGCTACAACTCCAGTACAAGAACCAGAGGCCCCAATTGACGCAAGCAAAAGACAAAGAACTCCAGAGCCATCCAATCCAAGCAAGAGAAGGCGGTTAGAAGATGAAGAAAGACTACCCCAGCTGGCCTCCCTGTAAAACATAGACTATCAACAATTCTTGCAGGAGACCATGGAAGGACTCGATGAGCTACCAGACTGGGCTAGAAGCCAAAGCAAGCACAAGTGCAATGTGGGAGCAAGAACAAAAGGTCTGGTGGTGCCACCTCCTGACAATGCACATGCTCCACGATCGTAATGCGCTCCTCTGAAAACAGGTAAAAGATGCATCCACACAAGTGCAACAATTAAAAAGCCAACTTGGAAGTAGCTAAAGCTACCCATAATAATGTCATCACATGAAGATCTTGAAGGCCACGGAGGAGAAGGAGAAAAGGTATAACACCTTAGAGAGCAATAACATGGTCCTAAGCCAAACAATAGTGCAAAGAATCAAGGAAAATGTGGACCTCAACGCCAAATTAGAACAAGCGAAGGAGCAGCTTCAGAAAGAGGTCACCTACACCACAAAGGAGCTCACTACACTTCATGCACAACAAATACAGGAGTTCTAAGCCAATGCCAAGGCCAAAGAAGAAGATTTGCAATGCCAAATCTAGCAGCTAATATCACAGCTAAAGGCAGAGGAGGAAAGGGCAACCCATTTACAGCACGAAAGGGAACGAACAAACAAGGCCCATGTAGAAAAGATAAGAGCACTTAATGAGACAATAAGTGCAAGCGAGGACGAAGCACAAAGAAAAGAGTTGGCACACTAAGAGGTGATGGATCAGCTTACACAACAACTATACGACATTCAGAGGCTAGCTGCCCAAAGGCTCCAACAGATCACCAAAACTCAGGAAAGAGAAGCAATGACCAAGTGGGCCCAAGATGACGCAACCAGAAGATTCGAAGAATTAGATGCGGCAAGGATGGTCAGGGAAACGGCTATTTCAAACCTCCTTTTAGTAACACTGACTCCTTCCTACAAGAGTTAGAGCGTCGACCGGCGGTCCAAGATAGAAGTCAGCGGCCAGAGTCTCATGATGATCTCTGCCTCCTCCTTGAGCACGCCTCCAAGTTGGGTCAGCTGCAGTAACTCCTTGGGCCCCTCCTCAAACTCTTACCTTGTTTTTGTCTACACTAACACTCTCTCTACTTCAGTATGACATAAATCTATCAGAAGATATAGGCATGGGAGAACTAACCCTAATCAAACAAAATACTAAAAGAGATGCTGATCCTACCATAATAATGAAAATTTTACGGGGAGACTTAGTATTAACTAATCCCCAAGACATCTTTTTCTACCCTCTACATCTTATAGTGCTAAACCTTCTTTAGTTGGTGTCGCGTTCTCCAAAATTCAGAAATTCTAGACAACAGTGTCGAAAAATTAGACCTGTTTGTCCGAGATGACATTCCAGAGATGCCCGCCAACTATGAGGTAGTAGCACATAATTACCAATGGGTTATTAGTCATGGGTGGCTAGAATTATATAACACTCACCAGCATCTAAATTTATGTGAGTCCACTTTATATCATCCTTTTGGCATTCTAAAACTCTACTCTAATATCTACAAACACTTAGAAGCCATGCTAACAAATGTACTATACAATTTTGATGCTACCCACATAGAATATCCCACTATCAATTCCGAAGAAATTCCAGACTTACAAGAATTTATTAAGTCTCATAAGCCTAGCCACCCACCCCGTAGCACAGGTCAGGGTCAAGAAGAATCCTCTTCTTCATTCTCAAAATCAACTTACTCTGTCTATTCTAATGTCGCTAGTAAGTTAACCCATATCCTAACACACCACCTACTAACATAGTTCAAGTTGACTGCATTTACTCATCCTTCAATCCTCCAGAGATAGATTTTCCCACTAACACTCTTGCCCTCGAGGAGATACTGGCACCTCACCCATCTCCACAACGGCACTCTCCAGAGGTACGACATCCTATCCCGAATATTGAGTCATTTACTGATGACACCATTTTGGAATCTTTATCAGGTGTAGAGTACGAGGGTTTCCTTCATGCTACAACCCTCTTTTGAAGCCAAATTTAATGTTCAAAGTCCTCATGTAGATAATTCCATTTGAGCCCCACAAGACGAATCATGCCAGAAGCTTATTCGAAAATCACCCCAACAGGATAGCACAATGTGCCATACCCGTCCAAGCTCCACGCCCTGAATTAGAAGAACTACTTCCATTGGCTGGAGAGGGTACATTATTGGCGAATGTGGTAAGGCACACAAAGCTGGAAAACCCTAAGTTAGCAAATCTATTGGAAATACGGATCGTCACATTCATGATCAGCTACTATTTTCGAAGGTGGAGGAAAGCAAACCATGTGCACACAAGAGGTGGCTATGCCACCATAGTCACCAATGAAGGGAAACCCAGGTTGGAAGACTTTGGCATACAACCAGATTGGCGGAAGGAGTACCTGGCAATTTTGAAATACAGCCAACTCTATATGGGCACGCCACCAACACTGTAGGTGGATCCTTTATACATGCCAGTTAAAAAAAGATGGACACCGTTGGAATTTTAGGAAGCCAAAAGGCGCGACTCACATGTTTGCTACAACTCCCAATTTTCATACCAATAACATTTGCAAACATACAGAAGCAAAGACAGCAAATGCTTACATGGATACGAGCATGGCGCAGAATTTCAGACCCCACAATTGTGACTAGTGTCAGCTTTTTAAAATTGGTGGTGGTCCTAACAGACCAACCCAAGGAGCCCTACGATGGGTATGAAGCAGAACACCTGAAGTTCGACATGAACCAAGGGCCATTCGACAGAGGTATCATGCTTTACTACCACCGACTGCAATGTCTTCTAGGCTACATGCATATAGCATTCGAAGACATTGTGGATACAAGATTCTGGAGGTTCCACTCAGCATTCTGATGCACACTCAAAAAGCTCCAATCGGGAAGGAACTTCTACCGACATGAGTTCGGTGTGACGAGGTCTTTAGACCTTGGTAATATGTTCTACGGATAGAACCTACATTAGGAAGGGGGGATGTTAATCCCATTTTGGATTAACAAACATGATCCTCCAATTGAGAACATTAATAAGTGTCATGAAATGACACTATAAAAGTTATACATTATGAGATATTGGCCACTCAAGGCCTAATAAGTAATTTTTGGGCGCCCAAGTGTGAATAAGGGCCAAGTGTATATAAGGCATTTACTAAAAAGACACAATCCCCTTTGTGCTATAGAGAGCTCTTCCTGTGTCTTGAGAGAGATTGAGAGAGAGAGAGAGCATTCTAGCATTGTTCCTCTTCTATACTTGTGTGGAAGAGTGAGAGAGAGAGTGATTGCCTTATGTGACGGTGCGAGCGACTCTACTATACTTGTGTGGAAGAGTGAGAAAGAGAGAGAGAGAGAGTGATTGCCTTATGTGACGGTGCGAGCAACTCTACGGTGATAGCGTGGAGGTGGAGCTTAACAAGCAAGCTTGGAGGCCTCAAGGGACTCAAGTTTGAAGCATTGGTAAGTACCCTACGACAGTTGTGATCTATTTCTCATCCTTTAGGTGAATGTGTTGAGTTCCCTCTTGGAGGTGTGGTAGCCCATAACAGTGTGTGAGTTATATCATCATGTGGGCATGATGATCTTGATGTGTTGTGATTTATTTCTCATCCTTTAGGTGAATGTGTTGAGTTCCCTCTTGGAGGTGTGGTAGCCCATAACAGTGTGTGAGTTATATCATCATGTGGGCATGATCTTGATGGGAGGGATGGCAGCGAGCATTCCGAGCATTATGATTGATTATATGCGTATGATTGATGATACGCTTATGCCTACCTACCTTCTAGCGGATCATAGTGATGCATTAAACTATCATGGGGATCGACTTTTAATTATAGTGATGGATCTATTGGCACGTTTGAGATTGGGGATGATGATACTTCACATGTTGATGAGCATACGATAGTGTATGAGGAGCATAGACCTGAGTTTTTAGTGTTAGATGAGTCAGGATACTCTTTTAGGTATTCTATTCACGGGGATATCTATGATTCTATCTCTACTCCTAGTTCTCATAGGATACCTGGCAGCATTCACTTTAGTTTAGTGCATATATTCGGGCAGTTAAGCATATGAGCATAACGATGACTTGGTTGAGGTGAGACGTCATAGGAGAGAGAGGATTATGTATATGGATCTATAGAGTTTTTCATTTGATCTAGATATCTACTTAGATCCACTATTATTAGTAGAGATAGATCTATCTTGGGATGTAGGTCATATAGGTGCATCATGGATTCGTATAGATCATTCCTATAGGGTACCTTAGTGATCTTGGAGATTCTGAGGGGATGGTGACTTTACTTGCCTGTCATATGTAGACACTTTACACATTTCCAATAGAACGATGAGGTCTATGGTGATCCTATTGATCATGTTTTGGTAGATCACACACACATAGAGGATCTTTCACTTAAGGATGTAGTGCATGCTTTGGATCATGCTTCTATTCACATTGATGCTATGGATCGTGCCTTCGATTGTTTGAGTGATGCTTTAGTGGATGACAGCATTGGTTCACAATTGATCCTACATGACGTCGACTTCGGGCTATGTTCTTTTAGTTCCCATGGGCGTTGACACACAAGCCTATGTTCTTTGGGGCCAGGACATTTTCCTACATGTGCAATCTATGCCACTTTGGGCACATGGTTACCAACTATGTGGCACATCATTTTGATGCACATGTAGCACATCTCAGTCATGGCTACATGATGGTTCTTTTGTGTCGTGACCATTCCACATTCCTGCTAGGAGTGTTGATTCCACTTGGTGTGGATACCTCACGTTTCGAATTCACTTGGTGTGGATACCTCGGGTTTTGGATTCACTTGGTGTCGTGACCATTCCACATTCCTGCTAGGAGTGTTGATTCCAAAACCCGAGGTATCCACTTGGTGTGGATACCTCGGGTTTTGGATTCACACCATGGTCGTGTGGATGGGCTTACGAGCTTTCCCTTCGGCCCTAGTGCTACCACGATATCAATGTTGAGGATCCCTGATGTGTACCTTACCTATCCATTTGATCTAGCTTCGCCATCAACAATGGTTCCTTAGCCTCTTCATTCGCACCAGATCATCATAGGACCATTGTCTTGGATTTAGAGTGCCTTGGATTTTCCTTTCATCATCCAAGTGGGAGATTGTCTAGCATCACCATCGGTGGGAGTCCAATAACCTTTCCATTTGATCCAGGCATCGTCAAGAGATCACCTTTTGATGGTGGGGTGGCATTGCTTCACATTTGACCTAGGTGGCCACACACTTGTGTGGCAAGGGGAGATATGGCCTCTACCCTTTCGACCTGGGTGGCACGAGATCTATGTCCTTGATCGTGCAACATTTTGCTTTCCATTCATTCAAGGAGGCCTCTACACCATCTATGTCATTGAGATATTCATTTCCACACTTGGATGTATACGGACTATATGTTCAATTTTTGGCTTTTGCATATAGCCTCTTATATGTGTATTTTCATGCACGACCACCCTCGAGGACAAAATCATGTTTGGAGGGGATGGTTTGTAACAAAGTGTTTTTAGGATGCACATGCACATGGGATTGGCCTAGGCACATGGATTTTGTTGGAATTATTCACATTATTTAGAATTTATGGATTTATTTGATGGATATTTATTTTATGTGCAAGCGAGACTGATCACCTCTACCTTGTCACATATTTTGAGCTTATATTGTGAATGTCATTACAAATCAGTGGGTGGCAGGGTTAGTGTGCGGGATATGCATGGATCCATTGGGCTTGCTTCGATGGAAATCTATTGACGCATGGCGCATGGTGATTATTTATTTGAGAGTGGTAGTGATATTTTATGTGCACATTAGTGTGCAACATTTTGATATATATTAGTTCTATTTTATGAGTGAACCTTAGAGTGTTCACACTTTTGTATTTAGTCTTATGTAAGCCCAATGTGGAGATCCATATTTTTGGCTACATGTATTTTTGGCTCTTGCTTTTTGTACAAGGAAATATATTTAAATACACCATGAAGAGGACGTGAGCCACTCTCATGGTGGGGGAGATTTAACCCATTCTTGTGTCGTGTGCATAGCTTTCTTCTATTTTAAGTTTGTGTATTTCTTTCAAGTTGATTTTTAAGAGAGGGCTAACCGTGAGATTCTAATATTGGTATCAGAGCCAGAGAGTCAGGGAACACAGAGAATTGTGCCACATACTTTTCTTGTCATCAGGAAATAAAAAAAGGTTGTGTATTGGGCACTTAGAGGTCTCCAGGACTACTGTCCTTTACGTGAAGGTGAGAGCCGCTGGTGTGGAACCCGATAGTGACACCAGTTGTCAGAGCGCGCCGCACCTGTCTACTGTCTTGAGTGCACACTACTACAATGGATAGCACATTGACCACCGGAAACAACACTGATCAGGCTACAAGTACACCCACCACCGCCATCACACATGCGATATCGACAAGCATAAGAGGCAGTTAATACACTCGACAGCAAGCGCTGGCAACAAGCCCAACCACCGATAACAACAGCGTAGGCAACACAGGACAGATGGAAGCATGAGAAAACTCCAGCGGACGGATGGGCAACGTCGACGATTCCACCTCCCCACACACCAATGTGGGTGTCTCCTAAGAGACGGCAAGACCATTCCCTTCTCTCCTTTATACCTAATCAGTTTACCCTATTGAACGTTATGTGGGATTATTTGAGGGCTACGTGGCACTTTGTGGTGAGCCCGTGAGGAGGAGAAGAAACTAAGAGAATAAAGGAGAAGAAGAAGGAAGGAAGGAAGAAAAGGAGAGAGAAGAGAAGAGAGAAAAAGAAGGAGAAGGAGAGAGAGAGAGAGGTAGAAAAATATATATGTATATATATATATATATATTTAGCATTGAATCAACAGATTTATTTATTTTAACTAACCTTATTAAAGACTACTACTAAGCCTTTTTAAGACCTTGCAAAAGCCTTTAAGACTTCTTTTTAAATCTTCCTTCATATATTTTTGGCTAGGTTTTTCATCAGCAAAATTCAAATCAACTTCTAGCCTTATTGCAAGGGTTTCTTGTGACTTTTTCCATGCCTTTTTAAATGAGGAATTTTTTCTCGGCTTCAACATACTACAATCAATATGTATTTACTAATCACTTTCTCTATCCAAGATTGAGATTTTTATAGATGTGATTCAACATTATCAAACAAATAGTCGCTTCCACATTCTACTTGCTTCAACATTCAAAGGTATTTGGCATACTAATTTGTCAATTATAAAACAAATTTGTGCTCAGATTATAATCGACATACACGTAATTCCAAATTCAACTACTAATCCAAGTATTCTTCTTATGACATTTTTCAGCTTGCCATTCATTAATATAATATTCAGTACATATTATTTTATACATGTATTTATATTCAAATATTTCTTGTGTATATATAAATATATGATATCTAGTATTACTATTTAATTCGATTATTTTCACTATCCATATACATACATACATACATACATACATACATACATACATACATACATACATATATATATATATATATATATATATATATATATATATATATGATAATACACTTCATATGTATTTTCTACACACACACACATATATATATTCTTATTGTTAATTAATTACACTTGCATAAAGAACAATCATTTGTGCTTAAATATTGATGTTTAACAAACTAAGCGACTCTTTTAGATAACAAAAGAGGTGAAACAACTCTAAAAACTAGTTGCTAGCTTGAAACAACTCTAAACTAAAAGTGGTCATGATAATAGGAGAACCCTTTCATATCTTCTATTCTAGAAAGAAAATATACATTGGACCATTCGTGCTTATTGAGATCCAGAAACTTCATCTTTAATAATGCACATAACTCACAGGTAACCCCTGTTGAGCATATGTAATTTATTGTTTTCTCATAATATGATGATGCTAATTAGACAACTTTCTAACTATGAATTTCTTTTAATCTATTATGCTGTGTTTACTTTTATTAATAACAATACTTATTGATTAGAATGTCTAGACTCATTCACATATTCATAATTTTTTTGCATATACCATAACTGCTTCCCATGTTCCCCAATTATTCATTAAAACTATTGTCATGCATCATAGTTATAGTTACTATTTCTTATCCATATATATGTATATATGTTTAGTCTAAATATTTTTAATACATACATAAGTATTTCACACACACACACTTGATTTCTTTATATAAAGAGTAATTATTTTAGATGGAATGCATTCATCTTATTTTACTTTATTTTGTTGTAAGTTGTAAGACCTTAGGTGCTAGGGATAGCAAATTAAAGGTTGAAGGTTAGAGTCTGTTGAGAAACATCTAGTCATTAAATTATCTCCACGATTTTATGGGCCTTTTAGAATAACTGCTAAGATCAATGACAATGCTTATCGTTTGTCCCTTCCTGACCATTGGAATATTCATAATTCCTTTCACATTAGTCTTCTTAGACCCTTTAAAGGTACACCACCATCTACCCCCATTTATGATGACCCACCTCTCTTAGAGGCTGATACATAAATTTTAGTTCCAGAAGCGATTCCTGATCGTGAGCAAACTACAACTCGCAATGGCAATGTTTATGTTAGATATTTGGTCAAGTACAAGAATCATCCTGTAGAAGAATCTCAGTGGATTCCAAACCATGCCCTTGCTACACACTCTGCCCTGATCGACTCCTTTCATAGACAATTGCGGTGAATTTTACACTTGGTATTGAGACCGGTGTAATCGTGTGTGAAGGTCACCGATTTAAGGTATCACACGATTGGCAGATTATTTTGGTATTTGATATTGATATGTGTGAAGGTCACTGATTTGAGGTATCACATGATTCTCAATTTCTTTTGGTATTTGGAATTGGTATGTGTGAAGGTCACTGATTTGAGGTATCACGCATGGTTTTTTTTTTCATGCAAAGGTCACCAAATTGAGGTATTGCATGAGGTTTTGATATTATGGATTTCTGTGATGGATATTTTGAACTTCATATTTACTTTTGTGCAAAGGTCATCGAATTGAGGTATTGCACATAGTTGTTTAAATATGCAAAGGTACCGACTTTGAGGTATTACATGTTTAGCAACTGAGGATAGTTGCTAAACATGTTTAGCAACAATTGAGGACAATTGCTTTTCACCAGGGAGGAATGCTATAATTATTCACATTATTTGGAATTTATGGATTTATTTGATGGATATTTATTTCATGTGCAAGCGAGACTAATCACCTCTAACTTGTCACATATTTTGAGCTTATTTTGTGAATATCAATGCAGATTAGTGGTAGGGTTAGTGTGCGGGATGTGCATGGATCCATTGGGCTTGCTTCGATGAAAATCTATTGATGCATGGCATGTGGAGATTATTTATTCGACAGTGGCAGTGATATTTTATATGCACATTAGTGTGCAACATTTTGATATATATTAGTTCTATTTTATGAGTAAACCTTAGAGTGTTCACACTTTTGTATTTAGGCTTATGCAAGCCCAATGTGGAGATCCGTATTTTTGGCTACATGTGTTTTTGGCTCTTGCTTTTTGTACAAGGAAATATATTTAAATACACCATGAAGAGGACGTGAGCCACTCTCATGGTGGGGGAGATTTAACCCATTCTTATGTCACATACATGCTTTCTTCTATTTTAAGCTTGTGTATTTCTTTCAAGTTGATTTTTAAGAGAGGGCCAATTGTGAGTTTCCATAATAGGTTTAGGATCATTTACATGGATATTAGGGCACATGGGCCGTGGGGACTAGAGGCATGTTCTCTAGGACTATTGTGGCTTTGAACCTTTCGAACTTTGATATACCTTTTGAAGTCTTTGGACTATCATTACACTTTGCTTTCCATTGTCCTTAGTGTTAATCTCTCAAGCTTTCCTTAATCCAAGCTAATCCAAGACTAACCTAGATGTTACTTTCTTTCATATAAATTGATTATTTATATCAAGATAGGAAAAACTTACCTTGAGTTAATGATTTGTTTGCTTTATTAAAAAAATGAAATTTAGAATGAATTAAAAAAACTTTAA